>NC_135373.1:34982830-35329080 GCF_049243985.1 Paroedura picta
TCCATCAACAATATTCAGACCAATCCTCCAGTCTATCAACCATAAGACCAGTAACTCAAGGATGGTAAGGATTTTAAGCATTGCACAATGAAAAGAACTGACTTACAGGGTTTCCAGCCTCCAAGTTGGACCTGGAAATCTCCAGAAGAGAGATCAGCTCCTCTGGAGGAAATGGCTGCTTTGGAGGGTGAATTTTATAGTTGTATACAGCAGGGGTAGTCAACCTGTGGTCCTCCAGATGTTAATGGACTACAATTCCCATGAGCCTCTGCCATCAAATGCTGGCAGGGGCTCATGGGAATTGTAGTCCATGGACATCTGGAGGACCACAGGTTGACTATCCCTGGTATACAGCACTGACGTTCTTCCCCTTCCCAAACTCCAGGTACCTTCTAGCCAGGAGATGGCAACCCGACTTACGGAAAAGGAAAAGGACAAAGGGCAAGTGTGATTTACTTCCAATCATGCATCTACTCCAGTAATGTTGCCTGTAGGCAAGATTATCCACGCCATGGTTCACCATCCAAGATCTAGTCTACCAGGAGGAGTCTCAAAGTGGCTTACAATCGCCTTCCCTTTCCTCTCCCCACAACAGACACCCTGTGAGGTGGGTGAGGCTGAGAGAGCTTATGAAATGGCTGCTCTGTGAGAACAGCTTTCTCAGTGCTGTGGCAAGCCCAAGGTCACCCACCTGGCTGCATATGGGGGAACAGGGAATCAAACCTGGCTCACAGATTAGAAGTCCACGCTCCTAACCACTACACCAAGCTGGCTGAGGATTGTGACTTCCTTGATTTAGTTGGATCTTCCTCTTTTCCCACTGCCTTCAACTCTTCCTAGCATGTTTGCTTTTCCAGAGACTCTTGTATCCCCTCCCCAAAAAAGAGCTGATAAAACAGACTATCCAGTGCAATCTATGGCTGTCTTTATTTGGTCTCTTTTTGTAGCGTGGCTCCGACTACAGATTACTGATGGCTCTCCCCTGTTAAGCATTCCTCTTTCACAGTCCCAACGGTAATATTATAGGAATTAAAGCTTTTATGACAGCTAGCATTAGGCAGTATCTATTAAGTGAAGGGCTCGAAGCCCATGCTCCATCTGAAGTCTAGAGATCTCCAGGTGGATTCTGGGAGCATGTCGCCTTCCGCCCCATTGCCAAAGAGGTTCAGATAATTGTCAAAAACGTGCCAGAAAACTGGATAGCAGTTTCCCCTTCAGTCTTTATTGCCTTGACACTCCTCACTCCACCTGGATTTCAGCCATTTAATTTCCAAGTTCCACTTCCTCGTATCATTTAACAGAGAACTGCTTCGGATTTTAAACTGTGCTCAGCAGGCTGTTAGGCTGTCGAGAGTCTATTATCCGAAGAAATTCCATTTGCATCTCAGCTTGGAATAGAGCAAGAGAGCCAGGTACCCACTCACATTGCAAGACCTTCCTGGGCTTTGTGGTTTCCACCTTTGCACCTCCCCAGGTACACAAGCCTAGCTGTTGCAGGAACGTTTAACAATGGCATCGTCCCAGTTATTGCCTGCTTTGCCCTGACTGGCTCTGGCTCTCCAGAGTGTCGGATGTAGGTACCCTGCCAGCTTGGTGTAGTGGTTAGGAGTGCGGACTTCTAATCTGGCAAGCCGGGTTTGATTCTGTGCTCCCCCACATGCAGCCAGCTGGGTGACCTTGGGCTAGTCACAGCACTGATGAAGCTGTTCTGTCTGAGCAGTAATATCAGGGCTCTCTCAGCCTCACCCTCCTCACAGGGTGTCTGTTGTGGGGAGAAGAAAGAGAAGGCAATTGTAAGACACTTTGAGACTCCTCTGGATAGAGAAAAGTGGCATATAAGAATCAACTCGTCTTCTTCTTCAGTAATATCAGGGCTCTCTCAGCCTCACCCACCTCATTGTCTGTTGTGGGGAGAGGAAAGGGAAGGCGACTGTAAGCAGCTTGGAGACTCCTTCTGGTAGGGAAAAGCAGCATATAAGAACCAACCTTCTTCTTCTTTCAGAGGTAACCCAAAGCAGCACAAACTGTTCCCCATTGTATCCTCACAACAACCCTATGAGGTAGGTCAGGCTCGAAGAGAGGATCTTCCAGCAGGCTTGGTAGAAGAGTGGGGATTCGAACCTGGGTCTCCCAGATCCTAGTCCAACACACTAATCTCTACACCAATGGAACCAAGTATGAAGGAGCTGTCCAGGCTTCATGTGGATTTAAAATTTTAAAATAAAATGTAAAATACAAAGGACAACAGCTGCCAGCTTGAGTGTGTCTTGGTCAGAAAGTCATTCTTTCCTTGCCACGTAAAAATGAGGATAAATATTGGGGGGGTAGCAGGAGGGGAAATCCAGCCTAACCAATGCCCCTCTGGGTAACACAAATACAGCAAAAGTTAAGGTGATCTATTTGAATGGGAAAAGCCTCTTGTGCCACAGGGTGGTAAAGCAGCTGACATGCTGTCTGAAGCTCTGACCATGAGGTTGGGAGTTTGATCCCAGCAGCCGGCTCAAGGTTGACTCAGCCTTCCATCCTTCCGAGGTCGGTAAAATGAGTACCCAGCTTGCTGGGTGGTAAACGGTAATGACTGGGGAAGGCACTGGCAAACCACCCCGTATTGAGTCTGCCATGAAAACGCTAGAGGGCGTCACCCCAAGGGTCTGGCATGACCCAGTGCTTGCACAGGGGATATCTTTACCTTTATTCGAATGGGGGGGGGGCTCTCTCTCTATGAACAGCATGTGTGTTGAATCACAGTTCTGTTAGCATAATTCAACCAGGGGGGCAAAAGTCTGCCTTGATTCTGGCATCTCCAGATAGGCAATATGGGGAAACCCACAAGATGCTGAGTATTCTGCAAACAGAGCTCCAAGAGCAGAAGGGAAGAACTAGGGCAGGACACCTCCCCTCTTGAGAGTGAGGGTTGCCAGCTCTGGGCTAGGGAGTTCCTGGAGACTAGGGTGGGGGAAGCCTGGGTAGTGAGGGCATTGGGAGGGGAAGGACCCCAGCAGGCTGCAACAATCATTTTCATGCCTTGCAACAATTTGCTAATGAAAAGATTAGCGAGCATGACTGGTATTTCTACAATAATCTGAAAGACGGGTGTCAGATGTTTGCCCAGGGATACCATTTCATTGCTTGCTGTAGGCACTGTTTTCCTGCAGATATGACACTGGGGAGGGGGCAAAGTAGCAGGGGAGCAAAGGTTAGGTGATGGTCAGGTTGGGAGACAGAACGAGGGCATGAGAAGAAAACCTACCACCTTCGAGTCCAACACGACTTCCAAACTATACACTTTTGTGAGTCCTGAGTTAAAATGGTGGAGGAGAAAGGGAACAGTCCTAATGCAGTCCCTTCCTGGAAGTAAGCCGCTTTGAATAATATGGGGTTTGTTTCCCAGATTATTCATTGGGTTTCCTCCAAGGATTGCAGCCGCTGAAGGGGGAATAAAGCCAAAGGAAGGTTTTGCAACCAATAAAACACACGCACACGCATGCCCCCAACGGAAAGCAGGGCTCTTATCTGTCCCCAAGATTAAATCTCGTTTATCAAAACGTTACTCTGGCAAGATTCAAAAAGGCCCATCAGCTATCTTCCTGACCAGAAAAGGCCAGAGAAATGGTGGCTAAAACAAAATGAGATTTTTAAACATCCCATCTGTCTTAATAAGCCCGGATCCTGTAAGTAACAAACCTGATCTATTTATTTAAATCTCAAATTGTTTTCCTGGCAGCAGTCCTTTAATTATTAATTGCATTGACTCATTTAATTTACACAATGCGCCCACGAGATTGTCCTTTCCCGAGATTCCTCATCCAGTAGTTTAGGGCTTCTGCGGAATGAAATCACCGCAATTAACCGTGTGTTGTCAAGCACATGTAAATAAACCTATGCGTCATTCCTGCCTTCTGCTGGTTGACGGGAGAATTGCTGTCCTATCACAAATGCTACAGGGGAACTAGAAGGCCTATGAGTCCCGGTTCGTACACAGTGCGTCAGGTTTCCCCTTAGAGAATGGGAAGCAACAGGCCTGATCCATTTGTAGGCTCCAAATCTGGAGCCCCAAGATGGTTATGAAAGAGAATTGCGACCAGAACAATCCTCCATCATTCCAAAACAACATCTGCCTTCATGTTAATTTGCTTTATGGTTGAGTTCCTGCTAAGCCACTTTCCTTGGTGATTTCATCAGATGCTCAGAGATGGGGGGGGGGGAGAAGCAGCACAGGAAAGCCCTGAATGAGAAAGAAATAGCAGAGAGAAGAAGAAGAAGAAGAAGAAGAAGAGGAGGAGGAGTTGGTTTTTATCCTACTTTTCAGTACCCGAAGTTGCCTTCTCTTCCTCTCCCCACAGTTCACTGTTCTCAACTAACATACCATGTTTTGCTGAAGCCAGCATGTGAAATCAAAAGCTGATCTTCTTCTTCTTTTGGTCTACACATGAGGATACACACTTCAGGACTGAACCTCGGTCCTGGAGAGAATCCTGCTTTTCACTACCAGAAGGAGTCTCAAAGTGGCTTCCAATCACCTTCTCTTCCTCTCCCCACAACAGACACCTTGTGAGCTGAGAGCTCTGAGAGAACTGTGACTGGCACAAGGCCACTCAGCTGACTGCATGTGGAAGAGGAGTGGGGAATAAAACACAGTTCTCCAGAATACATCCCACTGTTCTTCTTAACCACCATACCATGTTTTTTTTCCGCTGAAGCCAACATGTGAAATCAAAAGCTGATCTTCTTCTTTTGATCTACACATGAGGATGCACGCTCAGGATTGAACTTCGGCCCTGGAGAGAATGGTGATTCTTGACGAATTTGATTATTATCATTATATTACACATTGTTGGGAGCTTCATGCTTTATGATTCTTACAGGACACCAACCAGACCTTACTATATATGCATATCTTTAGGCAAAGAGACCAAAGACTCCGATGAGGAAGACTCTGAGCACCTGAAACAATGACAGAAGGTGGCTGGTGAGACACCTCCAGGAGGCTTCTTGATCACCAGGAAAAACCAGAAGAATCTGAGTCACCTCTCTCACCATGGGAAACACCTTGTCTTTTGACTCAGACTTAGACCCCAGGTTCTCCATTATACACCCTGAGATCTTTTCCCAACTTACCCCTCAGGACCCTACATCGCCAAGAACCACCTCAACCCTCTTGGAGCTCTAGTCACCATAACCAGATGCCTCACCTTTAAAGACCAGTAGCCTCGGGGGATCTCCTTTTCCTCGCAGGAATATTGAAAGCCTCTGCTTGCCCTCAGCCTTTGCGGGGAGAACACCTCTGTAATACCAGAATCCAGGATCTTGACCCCTGAACCTCAACCTTAAGCAGGTGAGGCAACCTAACAAGCAGCCCAAAAGGAGTAAGCCAGCAGCCCAGAGGCTCTATAGAGTTACGCAGAACGGAGAGCTGACACCCTTCTACCACGTTCGCGAGAAAAGTAATCCTTTCACATGGAACCGAGCCACATGCCAGCTAAATAGGCAGATTACCTTTTCTACTCCAAGCCTTCCCTCCTCCTGTGAAATTATTAATGTGCTAATGAGTCTGGGTCTGTTTGGCCAAGAAACACCAAAGCTTCACAGCCTTGCTCGGAGCTTACGCCTTTCGTCTGAACCGCAGCCAAGAGAAGCCTTTCGAAAGCCGGCCGTTGCACCGTCCCTATTTGCCAGGACCTCATTTATTAATGATGGATACTTCCTTCTCCCCGCAGCCACTGAGGATGAGATTAGTATGAAACTGCTGCAAGGGAGGTCAGAGAGATGATGGCACGCCTCCATAGAACACAGACTCCTCCGCCGGCGGCTGCTTGTTGGTGCCCCAGGGAAATGTTTGGCTCTCTTGCATTCCTAGGACTTCTTTCAGGAAATACCTTAAGGCCGTAGTTTTCAAATTACAGGCCATGATTGTCTCACAGGTGGGTTCTCACGACTTCAGCACTTCACGGCTCTTGGCCATCTTCCCAGTGATGGGGAAAGAAGCAGGCAGAGCTCTCCATTTCTTCCTCCTCCCTTCCTTGGTCTGCCACCACCATCCATTTCCAGGTGTCTGTCTCACCCCCAGCTATCAGGGATGCAGTGCACATATCCATTGCTTTCTGGACACACCTGGATGCTCAGGGGCTCAGTGCCTATGCACTGGAGACAACAGAAAGAGTCTATCTGTGGCCTCCTAGACCTGCCCAGCAGAGCCATGTCCAAGCTGAGTTCACAAAGTCAGCATGAGTTCCCAAATGTTACAATGGGTGTAAAATTGAGCCCCACTTCAAAGATTTGAAAAACAGTGCCTTAAGGACTAAACTTGCTTCTGTATCCAGGGGAGGGGTTGAGCTAACATTAATACCAGTTCCTGTTTTGATTTAACTCAATTTTATCCAAACTTAAAGGCTCTTTTCCAAATATTTTAACATGAAAACAGAGCTGATTATGTGGGTAACCTGACTAGATCTGTATGTGGATAAAGAGGGAAGAGAGGGCAATGGGTTGGACCCCAACATGGTGCCTGTGGGGGCTGTGATACCTACTGACATGGATCTGGGTGCCTGCCAAGTGTTTTTAGATAGTGGGTCGGGCCATGTGGGGCAATTGGCCATTGGAAATTTGATTGGCTGTGCAGATGTTTAAAAACATGGCTTTGACATGACTCTGACATGGCATTGACACGATCGCACAAGGTTTTCCTCATGTGATTGAAGCTAAGCTTCAGGAGCCATTTTGTAGCTGTGCCCACCATGTTGTATCAGAATTCCCAATGAAAAGGTTGAGGACGACTGGATTGATCTTTCATTGGATAGAAGGAAAGGTTATCTCAGGTGCCTAGACAGGGTGATAAAAAGACATGTCCAAATTCTTGGTTGATACTCCTGGGAACAGCTGCCACCTGATTCTCTTGCAGTAGGCCTAAGTCCAAGAGCACCACCGGACTACGGATCCATTTCTTCAAGGCCCATCCCAAATGAGTGATACATTAAATTCCAGGTCAGTCCTTCTGCCCACCCGTAGCATTTCCATCTTGTTGGAATTAGGCTTCAGTCTATTTGTCCAAACGTACTCCAGCTAACACAGTTCCACAGGGCCTGCAAGACAGATCTCTTCCACCAGATCTCTTCCACCAGACAACGGGAAGAAAGATCAAGGGACCCTGGGCTGCTCCTCATTACACTGGGCTGCTCCTCATTAACCTCCAAGGTGGAGTGCGGCCTATTGACCAGGGAGGGATTAGGCCACCATTGGGATGAGTTGCTGTAATGGGATTTTTATTGCTTTATTGTTTTATGTCAAAGAAAATTTTATTGTGGGGTTTACGTTTGCTACCCACTATGAGCCACAGTCTCACCTTGTATGGGAGTGGTGGGCTATAAACCGAATTCTAAATAAATAAATAAAACTGCCACCAGGCGCCATTTCAAGATTTCTACAACCTTCTTGGGATCAGCTGGAAGCACAAGACAGAGTTGAGAGACATCTGTATATTGGGGACATCCCAGCCCAAATCTCCAGATAGCCTCACCCAGAGGTCTCATACAGAGCCTGGGGTAGGTGGCTGGAAACAAGGGCCTAGCTCCCACACATGGTGGCTGCCTGGATTCTGGTTGCAGCAGTGGGCGAAGCAAACCACTGGGCAACGTCAGGGCTTGGGGGTCGAGGGGAACAGGGGCCAACCTCCCAGCAGTGGGGGTGGCCTGGTCTCATCCAGTGGGAGTGGCTAGGTAATGTCACTAACAGTGACATGTCACTTCTCGGGGGGGCATGGCCAGTTGGCATAACTTCTGGGTTATCTCAAATGCTGCAAAAAATTTCAGGGGTTACTCCACAATCAAAAAGCTGAAATAGGCTGATCTAACAAGTTTCTTCAAGGCATCAGGTCCCACAGAGCAGGGGTAGTCAACCTGTGGTCCTCCAGATGTCCATGGCCTACAATTCCCATGAGCCACAGGTTGACTACCCCTGCCACAGAGCACTCAGGAATCCAGTCCCATAACTCTCCACAGGCTACGGAGCTGAGTCTTCAAGGCATCGTGAACTGACCACAGCACTCTGTTTACTGCTATCAGACCAGCATCCATCCCCATGCCAAAGATCAAGTCCAGAGTATGGCCTGCCTGATGGGTGGGACCACCAACACATTCTGTTTCCTTGCAGACACTAAGTTCCCTCACAGCAAATGATAAATCCACATGTCAAAAGCATGTCAAAAGGGTTCCCAATACTGCCTCAGCAAATGGTGGGAAATCTGGTAGGCAGGGCCAAGATAGAATGCAGTTTGGAGAAGGAGCAATGTCCCTTCTAGATGCCTTTCCAGGCTGCCTCTTACATTTTCCCCCGAAAACCTCAGTTCCTCAGAAGTGAGAAATTAGGGCTGAGTAATTCTCCACCTTGGGTAGGTAAATGGAAGATCAAGCTCTGCACAGAGACCTAAAAATGACACTGCATATTGGGTGAGGCTACCCGGGATTGGTGGTGCACAGTGTCAAGTTGGTAGCACAAGAGCACTGCTGTGAGCTATTCTTGCTACCCCAGTGGGCAAACAGCTGTGGAGTACTATTGCTCTCCTGCCTTGCCAGTGGGCCTTTTGTAAGCACCTGGCTGGCTACTGTGGCAAACAGGATGTAGGACCAGAGGGACCTTTGTCTCACCCAGCAGGGCTCCTTTGATGTTCATCCCTAAGAGCAATCAAGCTAACTGGAGGGAAAATATCATCAGAACATGGGTGGGTGATGCATCTGACTGAATCTCGGGTGAGTGTTTTAGCAGGAATTAGCTCAGGGACAGAAGCCAGCAGCCCACAAATCAGTCTTCACTCCAAAGCAATTTCTATTAAACTTCAGATCCCTTGAGGAGAAAGCTGGAAAAGGCTTCTAGCTTGGCTGAGATGCATCGCAGGGAGAGGGCGACGCTGATTAGGGAATGTCCAGCACATGCAAAGCCCCCTGGGGAGAGTCATCTTTTATGGCTGTTTCCAATCAAGCAGGCCCATTGTCCTGCTGGGTGAAATTAGAGCCGTTCGGGAGATGAAAGCATGTCAAAAGGCAAGCAGAGCAGAAGAGCAACATTCGGCAACCAGAGAGCTTTCCCTTCCGCACGCCTTCCAGATTGCAGGTGCGGCAGGTGGTCATGCCGCATCCCACTGGGAGAGGACCCCTCGCTGCGCTCACTCAAACTTCTGCCCGAGCTTCTCAGCGCTTTGCTTTTTAACAAAGGTCTTCCCAACTACAACCCTCTCAACTCCCCTTAATAAAAGAAGCCTGAAAATGAAACGCATGGTGGCCAAGACGCTCAGAAAAGCTCATGTGGGATTTTTGTCTGAGTTCATCTCTCCAAACTTTCCATTATTATATATATAATAGTGCTGTTGGGAGTCTGGTAGAAGCTGAATCAAAAGGGTCCGTGCTATACATGGGCTTGCTGCCTTTGAACTCAGTCCAAAAAAGAGTGCAAGATCCAATTACCAATTGGCGGAGGGGGACAGCTTTGTAGCTTTTGATTCCAGTTCTGTAGTCTCAATGATCTAGGAAGACCATAACTCAATGATATCATCAGGAATGCCTCAGCCTTTCTAAACCTTAATCCCCTTAATCCCAGTCCTCCCAAACTCAACATGTGACTACTGCAGCTGCCAACCAGGCAGCCAATAACTAGGAGGAAAGAGAGCCTCTGTCACACACACATTCCCTTCTCCCTTTATGATTCTTCCTCCTTGTCCTCCCAACAAGTTGTCAGACACCCTGGGGTCTACGTCTCCAAGGAAACACAAGCAGACAAAACTGAGAGGCAACTACAGCCCTGGAAAAGGATTCTGCTCATAAAGGAGGCAGGGAAGCACTAAGAAGTCCCAATCTCCAGATCCTAGTGGAAAAGGAAGGACCAGGATAGTCATGACTTCTGCTGATGTCAGCCAGGCAATCAGCAGTGACTCATGGACACTCCATGACAGTGGTGGCTACCACATACTTCATGCATGGCGGTAGCCACTGTCTCCAGGCATATGGGGACCACTACCACAGCAGCTCCCGCTCACCTCATGATAAGTCATCCCAAGGCTGAGGTGGCCCAGGATGGAGGGCAGCCCCCAGGCCTCAGCCAATAAGAACTTTCTTTGATAGCTTTAGTGGCTAATTCAACCTTCAGATGTGTGAGAACCAGGAAAAGGAGAAAGAACAAGAAAGAGGATACATGCAAAGGTTTTTTGGTTTTTTTCACCCATACATAAAGAAGTCCCTTTCGCTAGGCAAAAGAAAAGGAAGACACACAGGTTTCCTGCCAGAAAGGCTGGCTTTGGCCTCCAATATCTAAATTCTCAGCACGAACCTATCCATGAATACTTTAATTTAGAGGACGGAACCATGAACAGACAAGATGCTTTGGGATGCTTTGGGCTGATCCTGCATTGAGCAGGGGGTTGGACTAGATGGCCTGTATGGCCCCTTCCAACTCTATGATTCTGTGATTCTGAAGACAGGGAAAAGATGGTAAAAAAATGAATAAAATTTGGGGGTTAACACTTCCCAAAATAATAGGTACAGTGCCTGTATCTTTAGGAAATTAATGTTTTCTGATCTCTCAGTGGCCATTGTAAAGGTTGCTGCACCTCCAAATAAATTTCCTCTTCCATTAGAGGAAGGCAAATTGGAAGATGGTTGGATTCACCACAGTACAGTCTTTTAAGACTAACAATGACTCTCCAGAGTCCTAGGTGGAGGACTTTCACATCGCCTACCAGGGATGAAAGGAGCTTAACCTAGGACCTTCTGTGCACTAAGCAAAAGCCCAACACCAAATAAATTTAGTGTAATTCCTTTCCAAGCTACTGGAGCCCCCTCTGCATCTTAAGACAGTCCCTTTATACATTGAGTCGCATGAAGCTGCTCTTCTTTTGGCTCCATGCCAGAAGAGTGGCATTGGAAGGAGGGGGTGGCTTTGCTGCCATCTTTGGTTGAGTGAAGAGTCCATTTAGAGACAGATCAATAAACTGCTTCATTTGTCCTAGACTGTTCAACCGGCTTGATACAATGTCAGGCAGTTCTAACTGACGCTCATCCAAAGGGATGTCACTCTCCATTTCCCACATTCTATCTTCACAAGTAAGGAGCCAAGGAGGAGGTGGCACGAGGAGAAAGAGGAAAAGGAAGAGGAGGAGGAGGAGGGGGAGGAGGAGGAGGAGGAGGAGGAAGAAGAGGAAGAAGAGGAAGAAGAGTTGGTTCTTATATGCTGCTTTTCTCTTTCCAAAGGAGTCTCAAAGTGGCTTACATTCACCTTCCCTTTCCTCTCCCCACAACAGGCACCTTGTGAGGTGGGTGAGGCTGACAGAGCCCTGACAGGACTGCTTGGTCAGAACAGCTTTATCAGTGTGTGGTGAGCCCAAGGTCATTCAGCTGGCTGCATGTCGAAGAGCGGGGAATCGAACCCGGCTCGCCAGATTAAAAGCCGCCACTTTTAACCACTACACCTAGCTAGCTCTCCATAGAGTCTACCTTCCAAAGCAACCATTGTTCCAGGTGAACTGATCTTTCTCAGCTAATCAGTTGTCATCACAGGAGATCTTCAGCCACCACCTGGAAGCTAGGAAGTCTATCCCTGAAGCATGCAATGGGTTTTTAATTTTAATACCCATGTGACCCGTGGAAACTCACAGTGGAAGGGAATGGTCAGGCTAAACTCATCCAAGATGCCAATGGCTGAGCGGTTGACACAGCAGTCAAAGCAGAGTTCAGTACAAGACAGAAGGAATAATCGCAAAATGGCAGGCATGGTTACATGGTCTACAGTACCAAGGACAGCTCCTAGGTGGCACAGACTGTTACCAGAAATTCTAAAGCCAAAAGGAGCCCTCCTAAATCCCATCAGCCTGGCTACACATCCTGAGCTCTGCCCCCAATCTCTGGAAATGGTTAAAGAGAGAGGCCGTTCCTTGCCGACAGCTCTGCACTCTGTCAATATTATATTATTTCTAGACAGGTTTGTTGATGTCTCGGGCAGGAGGAGGAAAAGAGCTCGGGAGCAAAAACATCTTTTACTCCTTTGGACATTGGGGAGTTGCAGGTCATATCCATGAAAAGAAATTTAATATCAGAAGTGCCACTCAGATTGAAGTGGAAGTGTGTTGACAATCTTGTCTTGTTTACCGGCCAAGGCGAGGGAAGGGAGCTCGAACAGTGAAAGAACGCACTAGCACAATCTACCCCAAGTCAAGCCCACTTAAAAGAAAAACAGGAGGAGGAAGGGAAGCCCAGAGAGTACTCCAGTGAGATCCTTGCCCAAAGTATGGAGGGGAGGGGAGGGAGAACTTCTTTCCCCTATGTTGATTGCCAGGAAGCGGCTGTGCAGCAAATCCCCTTTGATTCCTCTAAGAGCTAGTGCAAAAATCCTCTACTGAGCCTGTTAACAAGGCTGCGCATCCCACAGCTGCTTGTAAAGCGCCAGCAAAACCAAATAGCTCCTGGCAGGAGAACATCACAAATACGCTGGCAATGTCAGGGGAAATAGGTGGTGGTGGGGGGAGGCAGAGGGTTCCTCTGGCAAGATCAGCAGATAAGGCGGAGGGACACACTGCACCACTCAAGCAGAGAACAAGGGTTAGGAATGGCTGGGAAGGAGGCCAAGACCCACAAGACTGCCAAAGTATCAGAGGCAAACGCCCCACTGGAATGATAAAGGGCAAAACAGCTCCACTTTCTATTTATTTATTTATCATTTGAGTTTATATACCGCCGTTCCCAATTGGGCTCACTGCGGTTTACACAATAAAAGAGTAAAAACACAATAAAATCCCGTAAATGCCCTAATTACATTAAATTAATTAGACTAAATTAATAAGATTAAAAGACAGCAGCGAAAAAATACTAACTCCGTTTACCCTCTCGACCAGCCACGGCCGACATTCTTGCTGTCCTACTGGCGAGAGTGGGAACAGGTGGGCACGGTGGACATGGGGGGTCCCAGATTGAATAGCGGGACCCCGCCCTGGCCTCAAACATATGCCTGGCGGAAGAGCTCCGTCTTACAGGCCTTGCGGAAAGTTGACAACTCTGTCAGGGCCCTTGGACTTCCGGGAGCTCATTCCAACAGGCTGGGGCCAGGACCGAAAAGGCCTGTCCAGGGCCTTCAATTTTTTTCGAGGGGGGAGGTCCCCTTTAAAAAAAAATAAACCCCTGAAAGTGTTCTGAAAGCAAAAAGAACCGGGTATGGAGGAAACCAAAGACAGACTCCATGGTCAGCCCACAAAGATGTCACGCAGGATCCACACTTGGATTTGGAATTCACTGCCACAGAAAGTGCTGGCTATTAACTATTCTTAATAGCCCCAAAGACAACGCATAACGGAATGAGAGGGAGGGGGGTGCAGATGTCCGATTGCAACCGTCACAGAATGCCTGGAAAGGGGGGGGGGGCGTATAGATCTCCCTGGCTGTTCTGGCCTCAACCAAAGACCTGATGGAAGAGCTCCATTTTACAGGACCTGCAGAACACTGAAAACTCCCGCAGGGCCCACAGCTCTTCTGGGAGCTCATTCCACCAGGCAGGGGCCAGGACCAAAAAGGCCCTGGCCCTGGTTGAGGCCAGTTGGACTTCCCTAGGGCCGGGAATAGCCAGCAGATTGGTACCCACAGTGCGTAAAACCCTGCAGGTGGCATAGGGCAACAGGTGTTCCCTCAGATATGCAGGGCTCAGATCACGTAGGGCCTTAAAGGTTAAAACCATTAATGATCTAATGGGGGCATGCTATTCTGACTGTATAAAAATCTGCACCCAGTGTATCTCTGGGTGGACACTGGATTTCAGACATGACAGAGTGACACCCCTTTTAATACTGCAGCTTTTAAAATGGTATTTTGAAAGAATTCTCTGGCATTGTGGATAATTTGGATCTCTCCCCACAATGGGTTAAAACCAACCTGAACTCCCTAATGGTGGGCATAGCAATATGACATCATGCCAAATAAGCTGAGGACCGGGGTCACATGATTTCCTCCCTACAAGCTGCCCCTCCCTCCAAACAGAATCTAGATATCAGGGAGGAGGGTTCTAAGTATCTTCTTGTCTTATGCCCCCCTCCCCCCCGGCTCCATCACAGTTTGAGGAATTCGGTACCATCCAACTGAAGATTTCTGCTTACAGCTTAAACACACCCACGCAGCAAAATCAATGGAATGGAAGCACTAAGACCTAGCACAATCCGAAAATACCAGCAGGACAGCTTGTTTATCTGAAGCAAGGGACACATTTGGCTTTTTCATTAGCCCTTCAATTACTCAGCCCCACCTGGCTCAGCTGAAGAGCATCTGCTTTGGATGCAGGAGGTTCCAGGTTCAATCCCTGGCATCTCCAATTAGGCTCCAGATAAATGCTGCAGACCCCCATATACCAGAAAGAGGAATGTCTCAAAAGACCTTGAATATGAGTATCGTACACCACTTCTCCAGAAACTAAAGCTATGTAATCTCAGGACATGTCCTCAAACTAACTGTGCCCTGTTAACTACCAGAGAATGGCTCCAAACCATTAACAGAGCTGCCCTATGTAGACTAGACACTGACCAGGGTGTAAACTACATGGAGCTTTTATTCCAATCCCAGGTCGATTCAGTCCCCGCCGTCTACACAGAATGCGATTTCCGTTTGGATTTGGGGCGATTTAAATTTTCTTTCTGCAGCAAGAAGGATTGATCCGGAGTGACCCTACCTTTATTGTGCAATATCTTAGAGTGCTTTTAATGCTCAATATATTTTAAAATCGCATTGTTTTGAATCTGGGCTCTCCTCCGTGGTAAAGAAGCCATGATTGGCTACAGGTGGCCATGTGACAAACTTGCCTTAAAGGAGAAGCCCCTAATTTCTCTCAACTTCTGTCGGCCTTGAATTTTTTTTTTCTGCCTTCTTCGATCCTCCCCCCCCCTTCAAGAAAAGAAAGGATTTTTTCCTACCTCCTCTGACTTCTTCGATCCTCTCCCCCTTCAAGAAAATAAAGAAAGAGTCTCTATTTGCCTCTCCCCCTTTTTCTGAGCCTCCCTAACCACTTGCAGAACACTTTCCTGTTTCAATGGGGAGGGGGGAGGAGGAAGACTCGAGTTCAAATTGATCTGAATTCAACAGGATTGACAATGGAAAAACAAAGTAAGTGCAGACTCTGCCCAGGATAGCCCAAGCTCATCAGACGTCAGAAGCTAAGATATACCAGGGTTGCTATGCAGAGACAGGTAATGAGAAAGCACCTCTGAATGTCTCTTCCCTTGAAAACCCCAGTCAAACTCTATTCTAAATGAGAGGACACCAAGATGGCGACAGAGTAGCATCATTGTTTACAGACTCTCTTCTGTTTTACACAACTTTTCCCCTTGGAGCTTTTCTGAGCTACGTACTTCAGAAGTTTTAAGAACTCAACAGTTTAGTCTGTCAACACTGTTCCTGGTAGGATCTTCTATCTTTGTTTATTTCTGCCTGCCAAGAGGAACCCTGTCGACTCTATCTTTGAGCTGTGTTGAAGAATTCTGAAGACTGCTTTCTCACGGCTAAGAAAAACCATTTCCAGGGTTTTGGAACTGCAATCTTACCTAGAGACGTGGCTTTGATAAGAACTCTGTTCTAAACTTATAATGGGATAAGTCTGTATAGCCAGTTGGTGTAGTGGTTAGGAGTGCGGACTTCTAATCTGGCATGCCGGATTCGATTCTGCGCTCCCCCACATGCAGCCAGCTGGGTGACCTTGGGCTCGCCACAGCACTGAGAAAGCTGTTCTGACTGAGCAGTGATATCAGGGCTCTCTCAGCCTCACCCACCTCACAGGGTGTCTGTTGTGGTGAGAGGAATGGGAAGGCGACTGTAAGCCGCTTTGAGCCTCCTTCAGGTAGGGAAAAGCGTCATATAAGAACCAACTCTTCTTCTTCTTCTTCTTCTTCTTCTTCTTCTTCTTCTTCTTCTTCTTCTTCTTCTTCTTCTTCTTCTTCTTCTTCTTCTTCTTCTTCTTCTTCTTCTTCTTCTTCTTCTTCTTCTTCTTCTTCTTCTTCTTCTTCTTCTTCTTCTTCTTCTTCTTCTATAGGATTATACTATCCTTCCATTGTGTCCCTTAACCAGCAAACAACCACAAAGTCAAATAATATATCAAATTTAACTCATTATAAGGCAGCTTCGTGTATTCACCTGAAGTGGACCAATGCTTACAATCTCAGTGAGAATTAGAAGTTGCATCTTCCAGCAGTCAGATTTGACTCTTCTCTTGCCCAAGACTTCAAGCCTTAAAGAAAAGGCCCCCAAATCCTGTTACAGGGCTGAGAAGGGCCTTTAAGTATTTCAAACGCTGTCACTAGGAGGAGGGCAAGTAGCGGTTCCTGTTGGCAGATACTTGTCCTGGATGTTTTAGGCTGGTCCTGCACTGTACAGAGGGTTGAACCAGATGGAGAGGAGACGACTGAGAGGGGATCTGATAACCATCTTCAAGTATTTAAAAGGCTGCCATATAGAAGATGCAGCAGAGTTGTTCTCTCTTGCCCCAGAGGGACGGTGGGATGAAATTAATTCAAAAGAAATTCTGTCTAAACATCAGGAAGAAGTTCCTGACAGTTAGAGTGATTTCTCAGTGGAACAGGCTTCCTTGGGAGGTGGTGGATTCTCCATCTTTGGAAATGTTTAAACAGACGCTGGATAACCATCTGACGGAGAGGCTGATTCTGTGAAGGCTCAAGAGGGTGGCAGGTTACAGTGGATGAGCGAGAGGGATGTGAGTGTCCTGCATAGTGCAGGGGGTTGGACTAGATGACCCAGGAGGTATCTTCCAACTCTATGATTCTATGATTCTATGGCCTGCATGGCCCCTTCCCACTCTATGATTCTGTGACAGAACAGTGACTTCACTGAGTCAGGCTGTACCAATAATGGAATGTGCCTGACAGGTGACTTGTACAACACAAGGATTTTCGTGTTCAGGCATCCCTCTCTGCTCTTGGGAAAGGCTTCATATGTCTCACCACTGAACACCTGCACCTTGTCACTCAATTAGCTAATGCCTTTCTCTGGAGAGACAGTCTCTCCCCCGCCCCTCTTCCCCTGCCCTAGAGCCATTTATCTATCTAGGAATGAAGTCTTTGCAGCTGCCTATTTGAGGAGATAATTCACACATGAATGAACAAGCCTCAACTCGGCTCAGGCAGGCTCTTAGGAACCTGCGATTAAGAAATGTTTGCAAGTTCGTCACAAGCAAATGTCAGCGGAGTGCACCACCTCCTTGAAAATCCTCCCAAAGAATCACGGCTATGTGGTAACGGCACCCCAGAACCACTATACCAGGGGTAGTCAAACTGCGGCCCTCCAGCTGTCCATGGACTACAATTCCCAGGAGCCCCTGCCAGCATTTGCTGGCAGGGGCTCCTGGGAATTGTAGTCCATGGACATCTGGAGGGCCACAATTTGACTACTTCTGCACTATACAGTGTCCCACTGTATAAGTGTAAGATTTGTGCCCAGGAGCACCTGAAAGAGCAACACAATCTCCAGGGTGTGAACTTTAGAGGGTCAGCGTGCTCTTTGTGAGCTATGAATGTGACACTGTGTGATTTTAATGGTTGAATAAGCACCCCCCTTCCAGTGAGTGGTGCTTTTTGAGTGTTTGGGTTAGCTCTGTTATCGTTTCGAGTTATTCTTCTGGGTTCTGGGAGAGTTGACTGTTTAACTGTGCTTAAGATCTGTGCCGGAGGCTGTGCAGTGGACCACTTGAAAGAGTTTATTAAGCTGGCGTCCCTGAACAAGTGTGTTACATAATCTCCGGTCAAAAGATCTCAGAGCTGGGAAAGACCTTTGCCAGGAAACCCTGGAGTGAAACACAATATGAGCTGAACACACCAGTGGCCTGATTCAAAATAAAGGTTGCTTCTTACGTATGTAGCCCTTTTTGCCGTGAGTTTATCTTGCCCGTCCGTCTTTCCTTCTTCTCACAAAGGCTGAGTAATACCTGCTCTACACAGCTCCATCTCTAATCAAGCCTCCCCGGCATTCTATACAGGATGTGAATGGGAAATCTAGGGTAGGGAATCCAGACTTCTGGAAGGCCGGGGACATTCTAGCATTCCATAAAAACTCTTACTATAGATTTGTGTGTGTGTGACATGCTAGGTTGCCCCCTGTGTGACTACCAGTTTAAACTGGAAGTGATGTAGCCAGGTATACCAGGTCCTGCCCCACAATTGCTGGCTGTGGCTTGGCAACCCTACCTTAAGATCAGGGTCTGGAATGTCCCCCTACCACCACCACCCACTTTCCTCTGCTCCCTGCCTTGACCTCTGCTGCTTCCTGCCCTAGACCAAGGAGGCAGTATTATGGGACAAGGGATTTCAGGTAACATGTACAGCTGGACCAGGAAGCTAAAAAGACTTGAGAAAAGAGACTCCCCTCATAACTAGAGAGTTTGATGTCCTTGACAATATCCCAGGTGCATCTGTTTCTCCTTCAGCCCTGTGCATCCTGAGGAAGCCAAAGTGACAGCTAGGGCCTGCAGCTGAGCTGGAAAGTGAGTATATTTCCCTTCCCACAGCTGGCTCTTTGGCTGCATGGGGGCAGTAGGTCTCCCTTGTCCAATCAGGAGTTTGGGTACTCCACCTGTCTTGTGGCAGAAGGAAGGAGTGAGCAGGAGCTAGATTCTAGAGCCAGCCAGTACACGAGCCGACCAGGAAATTCCCCAGTGGGCTCAATGATTAGTCCATCTTGCTTTGCACAGAAGATCCCATGAATTCATGGAGGTTAAGGAAAGCAGTTGTGATCCTGATTGTCTGGGGCCTATTCTGCACACAATAGTTAATGCACTTTAAATGCACTTTAGAAGTAGATTTTCCTGTTATGCACAGGAAAATCCAGCTGCCAAAACACATTGAAAGTGCAATATCCTATGTGTGCAGAATGGGCCCTGGTGTGGCTAACAGCATAGACCGATTATCCCTGGATCCCTGATAGGTTTGCAGCTGCTCAGGTGTCCTGCTCCATTCCATCACAGGGAAGCAGATAGGGAACAGAAGCCTTGTATGAAGCATGGAAGATGTAGAGCTTGTCTGAGCATAGCAAAGGTGAAGCAGATAACTAAAGGTAAGGCAAGGGCTGGGGAAAAGAATCTCTAAATGAACACGGTGCTAAGGCTAGAGTAGAAAGATCTGCTGTACCCAGCCTAGGCACATGGCCGGTAGAAGCAGCATGAACCACCAAGGAACCTGCCCATTTGCAGATTTATATAGAAGGCTGGAGTCCCTGCCCTATCTGGAAACTCGGTCAAGTTCCTAGCTCCAACCAAGCTTGATAGCAACCCTTCTTCCTCCTGAGAAAGGCTGAAATGAAATAGGTCCTGGATTGCCTGCCCTTCACTAGGCCCATACCTCTATGCTGAGCATTCTCTTTCTATTCCCAGTGTTCTAGGGAGAGACTCTGGGGACCTGGCTGAGAGCTCCTGTAATGGTCCCAGCTCAAACAGGGGTGCCAACATGGAGCATGTCTCCTCAGGAGGTTCTTGGTTGATTGAATCCTTGTGGATTAACCACTGGTTCCTCTTGCAAAGCAGCTGTCAGGGCCCACTCCAGGGGCATATCAGGACCCACAAGGCAATCTTCTACATCTAAGGTGTCAATAGCAGCCAACACAACCATCACTGAGATGTTTCTGGACTCTGACTAGGGCTGCCAACATCTAGGTGTGGTCTAATAAGCTCTTCTACAGCAGATGTCTAGTCCAGAAATCAGTTCCCCTGATTGTGTTGGAGGGTGGACTCAAAACATTATACACCATTGAGATCTCTCCCTTCTCCAACCGCGTCCTCCCCAGGATCCATCTCAAAATCTCCAGGAAATTGCCAACCCTGAGTTGGCAACCCTCAGAGCCAGAAATATGGCTTCAGGAAAAGCAAGGAACTCCAGGAGACCTCCAGGGTCCATGCCCTTGCCCTTGCCCTGTGTTCCAGAGGCTGGCTTTGAGGAGCCTACAGTCAAGAGCTGCCTGAAGAGTACGGGACATCAGCAGAGGTGGGGCAAGTAACCTTACCCATTCAACAAAACAAAATCAGAGTCCGGTGGCACCTTTAAGACCAACAAAGATTTATTCAAGGCATGAGCTTTCGAGTGCAAGCACTCTTCCTCAGACTGTGAACTGACCATCATGACAGATGGTCAGCTCGTAGTCTGAGGAAGAGTGCTTGCACTCGAAAGCCCACGCCATGAGTAAATCTTTGTTGGTCTTAAAGGTGCCACCGGACTCTGATTTTGTTTTCTTGTGCTGCTTCAGACCAACAGAGTTACCCACTTGAATCTTACCCGTTCAAGTCAGATGTGTTGTCTGGATGTTACTGTAAAATGGTTGCTGTCCTTGGGAACTTTCTGAATCTCAGCCTCTGTCCTCCCCCAATACTGTTCTTACTTCCATGAAGCCATTCCAAGGGACGGCATATGGGACCGGGGTGACGGGACGCCAGAGATGACGGTTTTTCAAGTGTAACGCCAGTGAAACAAGCAAAAAAGCATTTGCTTTTTTATCTTAACACTTCCCCGTGTGCTATGGGGGAGCAGGATGATCCTAGTGAGATCTTGTAAAGAAAGAGACCTGGCCCCTGGGTCTGAGTCACTTCAGAAAATTAAAAATATCAAATCAATAACAGACCGACATTTCTGCCTCAGATCACTCGGAATTGTCTCACTGATTCTGCTATGTCATGCGGGGGGGTCAGGCGTCACAAGGTCTGCAGCTCCGCTCCCCTCCCCTCCATCACACCCCAGCAGTGCCGCACATAGCTAGGAATCCAGATTGCATTGCCCTTCCTTAATGAGCTTGGACCCTGATCTCCCACCATCTTGGCAAGGAAAAAGGTGGGCCATTTGCTAATCAGCTTCCAAGTCTCGGGGAGGGGCGTGGGGAGAGACACTGTTTGCCAAGCAGGAGTTGAATCCGTGTCTTTTGAAGCCTTTGAAGATTAGATGCTATGCTTTGGTGCAAGCGGGGCTTTAAAGAAAGCACTGCGAGAATATAGCTATCGCAAGAATACAGAAGTGTTGCAGTGGAACAGAAGGGGGTGTTTTCTGGACGGAGGTCCATGCTGGCTGAAAGCACTGCCGATGATTGGCGTGCCAGACCTTTGAAAATCAACGACAGTCCTAGAATATGCATATTTTGAGCCAATATTCAACAGCAGCATTTCACAATTAGCACGCTGTTAACTTCCACGTTGTTGTGGTTTTCTTTTTGTGTGTGGCCAAGAAGCCATGCCAGGGACAAATGAAGAATTACAGATCCCTGCACTGATAGGAACCCAGCGATACAATTCTTCATCTGCACTGGTATTCAATGTGGTTTCAACAGGCTCCACCCCATTACATCATAAGGCCAGTCTCAGGCTTTGGGGTGCTGAGGAACTTGGCAACTCTACATGGCAACTGAGGTCACCAAAGCCAAGAGTGATGTCTGATACCGCACAGAATTCCACATAGACGCGTATCCTAATTACTTATGGAAGTGCCTTCAGATCACCATTGATTTATGGAAATCTCAGCAAGTGATTTTCGAGGCAATGCAGAAGCAGAGGTTGTGTGCTGTTGCCTTCCTCTTCCTTGGTGGGCTCCCATCCACATATTGACCCTGCTTATCTTCCAAGAACTGACAAGGTCGGGCTACTATGTCATCGTACATCCCAGCATAATAATTAGCGTCCATTCAAGTGTTGCCTAAGTAATGTGACATTTCTGCAATAGCATGGTTTTCACTCAGTCTCTATTCTGACACCAAGGTAATGCCAGAAATCAGGGCATCATTCAAGAATGCCTCAATGATGATGTTATGAACATAAGAACAGCCTTGCCGGATCAGACCAGTGACACATCTAGCCCTACAGTGTGTTTAACAAGGTGGCCAACCAGTGGCCAACAACTTGGAAGAACAAGGACTTCTCCTAATGTTGTCAAATAGCACTGTGTTTATTTCCTTTGAATATGGATGTTCCTTTTGCTCACTTTGGCTAGTAGTCATTACTGGACCTCTCCTCCATGAATGTGTCCAATGCCCTTTTAAAGCTACTTATATTCCTGCCTATCACGACTGCCTTGGAGAAGTGAATTCCAGAGTTTAATTTCAGGAAAGAATGACCAGGGTCAAGTCTTCATGGGGCTTTTTATCCACTCCCAGCACGAATAAATCCCTCCCGTCTACACTGAATTTGATTTCCATTTTGATTTTGGGCGCTTTAAATTTTCCTTCTGTAACATGTATGATTAATCCGCAATGACCCTACCTTTCCCCCGCGATATCTAGGAATGGATATAAGCCTTGATATGTGAAAAAACTACCATAAGTAAATACGTAGATTTCTCCTTTTTGTGAATTAACTTCCTGCTCCAAAGCAGTTTTCCCTGATTGGCCAGGACATCAATTCAAAGACTTCCTGATTCCTGGTTGCAAGACTTCCCTCCCTGTTTTAAAGTGACTGCGCTCCAGAAGCCCACACTTCTCTCAGCAGATATTTGCCTCATTCTCTGGGCGGCTGCTGCTGACTTGGAAGTCAAAAGAGAAAGAAGAAAGCATGGATGCCGCCTACACTTCACCCCCCCCCCTTGTCAGTTCATGAAAGGTAGTTCAGCTTCGTGACCAGTGCTCCCCTCCCCAATCTGAGCTTCCCCAATCAAGTGTAAAGGCTTTTTGTTTCAATTCGGGGAGGGGGGGAGGAAGGAGAAAGACCCAGGTTCAAATCAATCTGAATTCAGCAGGATCGACAGCGGGGGGGGGGGGGGTTAGGGGGAGTAAGTGCAGAATCAGCCCTGGATAGCTCAGGCTAGCTTGATCTCATCAGATCTTGGAAGCAGGGTTGGCCTTGGCCAAGAGAGACCACCGAGAAACACTAGGCTCATGACAAAGAAACAGGCTTCTGAACATTTCTTGCCTTGAAAACTCTACCAGCGATCACCATAAGTCAGTTATGACTTTGACAATACATCAATTCCATTGGGTGGCCCTGAGTTCTAGTACTATGGGAAAGAGAGGGGGGAAACTCTCCCTATCCATTTTCTGCATCCCATGCATAATATTATATCATGGCACCCTCCCCCCCCCAGGCCCCCATCTTTTCCATATCCCACTACCGGTTCTCTCTCTTAAATCAGGTCTGAATTCCTCCCATAACCGCTGCAATGTGAGACTCTACAGGGTGTGCTCCTTATTCCGCATATTAAAATATGACCACTTATAAATCAACTCTTTAAATTAAAGCGTGGGGAGGGGTGAACCTAAGCAAGAGTTAAAGCAAGAAAGACAAATTATCTTTTTATCAAACAAAAGGGGGAGGGGGACACAAACTCAAAGAACAAAAAGGAAAAACAAAAGGGGAAAGGAAGACGGAGGAATGATGGCCAGCAGCCAATATCTGTTCAAATAAATTCAGTGCTCCTTGGATTTGGCCAGTATCCAATAAAAGCTCATTTTAATCTAAGACCACGAGCCTCCTATGCAAAGCGCTCCCTAGAGAGGCCACAGTGATGTGAAATGTTATTCATCTGCTTAATGCCTGGAAAAGATGGGTGAGGAGTGATGTACCCACGGTCTTCTCCACGCAAGCAAGCCAAGAGGCATCTCAAATGCCACCCCACCCAAGGATCTTGGATTCCTCTACTGATACAAAATCTAGCAATGAGAAACAGAGCACTTCAGTCATGAACCTGATGTTTATTTACTTATTTAATGTATTCCCCTCTTTTCTACCCAGTGCGCCTTATAGCTTTCCCCCCTTCTCCATGGTATCCTCCTAACAGCCTTGTTGGTCAGGCTGGGAGAGAGTGACTGGCCTAAGGGCATTCACCAAAGGTCCACAATGGAGTGGGGATATAAATTTGGATCTCTCCGGCCTGATTGTGACATTCTAATCCAGTCTTTTTCAACTTTGGACCATGGAGGAGCCCCTGAAATAATTCTCCATGCTTCAAGAAGCCCTGGAAGTGATGTCAGCTGTCACGCCTCCCTCACCCCAGGAATGAGATTTTATCAGAAGTGACATCACCATCCTGTTGGGAGCCTCAAGGAGGACAAGAGACAGGAGGACAAGAGACAGGAGATGGTTTAAGCGGGGACGAGGCGTGCAAACTCTCCCAGGTCCTGAAACTACAAGAACTGGGGAGAAGGGAGAGGGAGCCATAGAAGTGGCTGTTTCCATAGCTTGTGGCCGAGTCCATTAAGGCTGGACAGTAAGGGCCACAGACCCCCTTTGGAGCTCCTATAGACCCTTGTGGTTGGGAATCTCTGCTCTAACCACGCTGAGTTAAAAATCTCAAGGATCTTCAGTGACATGTTGGAGGAGGGGGTTTATATCTCCTCTGCTCATCTCTTGCCCTGAAAACCCATGAGGGGTTACCATGAGTCTGTTGTCACTTGATAGCACTTAATAAATATAGGACCTGTGGAGGTGATGGGACTATGCACACCTTCCTGAGGAGGCTGTTCCATAATTGTGGAGCTGCCCCTGAAAAGGCCTGTCTTGGATACTGACCATTCTTCTTGGATTGATGGGCTGGTCAAGAGGGCCTCTCCCCTGTGATCTTCATCCCTGGAAGGTAACATGGGGGTCTCAAGCCATATAAGGCTTTAAAGGGCAAAGATGATACTTCGAATTGCACCGGGAGTGGGTTGGTAGCCAATTACAAGAGACTCAAGTCCCAACTAGATGAGACTCACCCTAAAGTTCAGCTCCAAGGACATGCCTCCTTTTTCTAAAATCCTGGAACTCCTTTTAAGAGCACCATATTAGCCTGATGCTGGTTGGGGAAGGGGCTCCTGCACTTCCATTTTTCCATCACAAAACAGTACCAGGGGGTGTTTGTTGGAAAATAATGCCCTCCCAACATTGTTTCAGGTCGGGGAAAAACAGCATTGGGGGAAGGTCAGAAGCCTCTCCTCCCTCAGATGCTCCTGACCAGAATTGGACCCCCTGTGGCACTCTTCACAAGTCTCTGAAAAATGAAAGCGAACTCAGGGACAGCATATGTCAGGGGGAACAATAGGTGTAAAAACAGGAAATGGCATCCAGCAAGGTTTTCCAGGTGAACCACATTCCCTGCTCACAATGGTTCTTCAGTTCTCTTTGATCAAGGGAGCCGATATGCATCAATGTCTCCTTTGCATGGGCAGATTATCTACATCCGTCTAAACGCACAGGGAGCTCCATAACCGGATGGAATTCGGGATTACATTTCAGCAAACACAGATCAATCTGCTTTAGGCAGATGCTTCCTGTGGAAATGGCTGAAAAACAGATGGATTCTCTCATGGACATTATTTAACGCTGGCTTTTTGGCCCAGTTGCCAGTTCCCGTCCTCTCCTCACACTCCTTATCCCAACAAAAGGCTAGAGAATTCATCACATTAAACTCTGATCCAATGTT
The DNA here is from genome assembly GCF_049243985.1 of Paroedura picta. Classification (NCBI taxonomy): domain Eukaryota; kingdom Metazoa; phylum Chordata; class Lepidosauria; order Squamata; family Gekkonidae; genus Paroedura; species Paroedura picta. The sequence continues at coordinate 35,008,203 of NC_135373.1, forward strand.
TCCTAGAAACTGAGAATGAACTCCAACTACGGACATTCTGATATTTATACTTGATGCTGATAAGCAGATGATAGAATTTGGTTTCTGGTTTGAATTTGCAATGCTTTTTTTTACAACATTGGTGGTTTTGTTTAATTACCATTGATAATTGCCTGGTGTTTGGGATTCCATCTCACTCAGTATTTGTAGTCGACACAGCCTTTTTAAAAAAAAGTATCTGAGCCAAAATCCTTAATCCCACCAATGAATAGAGTTATTGATACCATTTTGCATAGGAAATGTGAACATGTATTTTGTGCAGGGATCAACAAAGATGAATTTTAATTTGTCTACAAACCTAAAACATGCCCCACGTTTGCTGAGAAAAAAATCTAGAAAAAAATTACACTAGGAGGTTATCTCACTCCTCCCAATAAATAACAGAAGAAGCACCTTTAGCTTTCTGAAACAAATGCTTTCAGTGGCCATTGCCAGGCGACCACAACAGTATTGTCAGCCTTCAAGTCATGGTTTCTGTCAATGAAGAGCGGTGGGGGGGGGGGGTGTTTCCAGGCTGCTTTGACTGTTGAGGGAGGACTCATTGGGCCCATGCATAGCAGCAACTTGATACCACACGACTTACGTGACTCATCTAATTCTGGCTACTTGCTACAACCAATATGCTATGGTGGTTAAGATTTCAGACTAAGATCTAAGAGACTCAGGTTTAGATCCCACTGTACCATGAAAGCTCATTGTGTGATGTTCGCAGCTAACCACCTCACAGGGTTGTTGTCATGATGGAATGGAGAAGAGGGAAACTATGTCAACTGATTTGGTTCCCCATTGCAAAGAAAGGCATCGTATAAACATAGTGAATAAAATTAAATATGGCTGCTTATGAAAGATATGTTGTCTGGAAGGTAAGAAGGAAGCAGGGAATGGTGATGATATAGGGCAGGGGTAGTCAACCTGTGGCCCTCCAGATGTTCATGGACTACAATTCCCATGAGCCTCTGCCAGCAAACGCTGGCAGGGGCTCATGGGAATTGTAGTCCATGAACATCTGGAGGGCCACAGGTTGACTACCCCTGCTCTAAGAGGTCCTGAAGATAATGGACAAAGGTCCCACAAGCTCTCCAGAAACTTCTTTGAGCACTCTCGGGTGCACACCATCCAGCTCAGGGGATTTGAACTCATCTAGCATAGCCCAGTGCCTCTCAACAACCTCTGTCCTTGTCGATCCACCACCCAAGATACTATATATATCTGTATTCTTCCAGGAAAGCATGAGCTGAACTCCACAGTTAGGACACAAGGTAAAACCTCCTTTTCCAAGAATAATCACCACAGATGTGATTTAGCACCATGGGCAACTCTTGGGCCAGATTATTAACCTTACAAAGCTAGTAAAAGCCTATGAAAAACATCAGTTTCATGTGCCAACTTCAGACGGCTCTCAACATGGTTTTTCGGTAGATCCATTCCCATAACCCTTTCTGTGCCAGGTCCTCATAACTGTGGCCAAGGAGTCTGCAACGCACCATTATGTCTGTGCCACCATTCGAGTCTCTACACCCCTTACTGGTAGCCCCTGGCCTGGAGCTGTACATTAACATTTGGCTATTGGAAACAGAAATATACAGGCACTAATTATTTATTTAAGCAAATGTTTTTTTTAAAAAACAATCCACTACAAATAGCTGAACACAGAACTCTGGATGCAGGACCAGTGAATTTGACCAGTGTTGTTATACCACATGTGGTTCGACTCAGATTTAGCTACGACCAATATAATAACTAATTAAATATTTATTATATAGTGTGCATATAAGTGAAATTAAAAACATTTAGAACATCAGGCTGTACAACTCACAAGCTTTTCTTGTAAATGAGTCTGTCCTACGAACCCCATGAAACCTGATGGGTTCCGGCCTCTACAGCCTTCCTCAGGAGTCACAAATGCATTATATATACACAACGCACATTTGGAGTATAATGTATTTTTCACAACCTGCTGCTGTGCGGTCCTATGCTGTGTGGTTTTGGCAAAACATTTTATACATATAAAGCCGTGGGTTCCTCCTCATGATGCTTGTATTACCCAATTTCAATCTGGTATGGAATTTCAAGTAACTCAAGATATGTATAACATCAAGAAGAAGAAAAAGAACTCGTTTTTATATCCTACTTTTCATTGCCTGATGTTGTCTTGAAGTGGCTTACAATCCTCTTCCCTTCTTCTCCCCACAACAGACACCCTGTGAGGTAGGTGAGGCTGAGAGGTCTCTGAGAGAAACCGCTCTATGAGAACAGCTCTATCGGGACTGTGCCTAGCTCAAGCTCACCTAGCTGGCTGCATGGGGAGGAGTGGGGAATCAAACATGGCTCACCAGATTAGAAGCTGCCACTCTTAACCACTGCACCAAGCTGGCTCTCAACAAGTAGATAAGATTCAAGTTATTGTCAAACTGTTTTTTTTAACTGTGGGATGCTAAGAGCAATTAGCGCTCCATTCATCTCCTCAGTTGCAGAGATTACTTAAGAGGAGATGGATGGAGGATAACACCTGCCCATCTTGACGTAATTACCGTATTTGGCGACGTATAAGACGACTGGGCGTATAAGACGACCCCCCAACATTTCCACTCAAAATATAGAGTTTGTTACATTACATTACAGTGCTATGGGCCACTATGGGCAGCTATGTCTATCCCAACTGAAGTGCACTCGGCGTATAGGACGACCTCCCCAATTGGAGGTATGTTTTTCAGGGGGGAAAGCAGTCTTACACGCCAGCAAATACTGTATTTCCTTTGTTCGTTTTTGCCTGGAATTGAACCCAAACAACTGGTAACTTCATAAACTAAGTTTGTTACCACTGTTTGATTCTGGAATCAAACATTTTCATTATACTGTAGGTTAATTTACTGCTCACACTTTTACCAATGACAGGCTTTCTCAGGGTTTCATGTGGGTGTTACACAGATATGCTTGAAGACTGCCAGTGAGGGGGAGCTCACCACCTCCTTAGGCAGCCTATTCCACTGCTGAACTACTCTGACTGTGAAAAATGTTTTCCTGATATCTAGCCTATATCGTTGTACTTGTAGTTGAAACCCATTACTGCACGCCCTTTCCTCTGCAGCCAATAGAAACATCCTGCCCTCCTCCAAGTGACAACCTTTCAAATACTTAAATACTTAAAATACTACTATCAAAGAGCTCAGGAAACATCTCCCTCTTCTATTTAACACTGTCATCTAACACATGACATGCCCAAGGTCATGCAAGTTGTTTCATGAACCCAGGTCTCCTGCCATCCCTTCACGCATTAGGTCTTAAAGGGTCTTAAGTCCCTTACAGATATTCCCAGTGTTGGTCACATCCATGAAGACCATTGTTCCATCAAAGTCAGTACCGTCTATGCAGACTGGCAGTGGATCTCCAGAGTCTCAGGTAGAGGTTTTTCACATCACCTCCTGCCTGGACCTTTTTAACTGGAGATGACAGGGAGTGAACTTCAGATCTTCTGCATGCCAAACAGAAGTTCTTACACTGAGCCATAGCTCTTCACAGGCCTTTCATCGCATCATTCAACCTCTAACTCCACAAAGAATTATTTGTGCTGAATCAGTTAATAAGCGGCCAATCACAGCCTGTTGCTAATGCAGGCGTGAATAACTTGAACACATTCATGAGCCATAACAGCTGCTGACTGGAGAAAACTGGGCCACCATAGCAGTTGTTCTCAGATGTTTAGCTGATATTCCTGACACACACACACACAAACACACACACACACAAGAAACTTCTTGCTGTATCCGTGTTCTCTGATGTGGACGAGGTGTGAGTGGGTTGGAATATCTGTATGCTGGTGTCTTGGTCCCCCTGCCTCCACAGAAGATGCTGTGGACCACAAAAATGGTTCCGCTGGGCCACACACAGTGTGTCATACACCCATATGGTAATTGATAATCAACGAGGCAGCAGATTAAGAAGCTGTTCTGCAAATGTGCTGGGCCATCTTCAAGTGAATAAAGGGCTGCATCCAATCAAGCATGCTCTTAGTGAAATGGGGTGGAGGAGGTCCCCTTTGACCACCAAACATCTTATGCCAGAGACCATAAAACCTGCATAAGCCAAACATCCTATGCCAGAAACTACAAAACCTGCATAAACCAAACATTGTATGCTGGAGACCATAAAACCTGCATAAACCAAAGCCATATTGAAAGCGAGCTGGGGAATTGAGGGGAATTGAGTGACATCTGACTGGATCCAACCCAATGTATCCTATGTATGAGGAAAACTAATTGCTACCTGGGAAGAATAATTGCTTGGTGGAATTAAAGAAACCCCAAAAACTCTGCAAAGGCCCAATTCCAAATGATCATTAAGTCCCTTCCAAAAGGTCACTGCTTTTTAAGATACAGTTGCCCAGGAAATTTCTTACACTGTCGTTCTAGATGTATGACCTTGTATTGGGCTATTTTAATGTGTGTATTGTGAGAACGAGCCAAGCTTACCCAGCAATCCAGAGACTTGTATGTATGACTGCCAAGTCCTCATCATTATTCACCACCAATCCCTCCTATCTTTGCATCATTTGCAAACTTCCATTCAGTTGCAAATTGTTCCAGATGCTTGTCAGAAAAAAAATCGGAATTGCACTTAAGACCAATACATTTCAGCCAGGATATAATGCATTGTGCTGAAAAGTCAGAAAAGAAATCGCAACGCAAACTCAAATGCCAAAAGAAAATGAGGTTTAACATGCTAATCTGTCCACAGTTCCAAAGCTGAGAATGAAAATAAACTCCACCCCCTGGATTACAACCAATGTGTTCATCTCAGAGTAAAGAAAAGAAATATTAATACCACACTGATGTATCCATTATTCGATCTCCCTTGCTGGGGAAACTTTGACCCATCAGTCACACTTTCTGCCATTTCTACGGTCTAAATCTATTCTATATGACATTTTTCACACCATCTAGCCTTTGGCAATGCACAAGGTGACTTGAACTTGACTTCTTAGGTTGAATGATCATTCCTAGCTTCCAGGCCATGGCTAGCGGGAAAAACACAAGCCAGAAAAAGGTCAGTCCTCTAACATGCTAGGACGGTCAAAGTACATGGGTTAAATACTGCAGAGATTCCAATAACAAAATGGCTGCCATTAACAAAATGGCTGCCATTTCCTCAAACACCAAAAAGAGAAAGCCAGACCAGATACAGCAGGTTAGCCATTTATCCACATGTCACTCTGGCTTAAGCACCAGAGTAGGAGTATGAGACACTCCCTAATTTACCATGCTGTGCTCTGTTGTCTTAAGAACTTTTCTCCTACATGGATAATTGTGTTGAGGAGAAAAAAGCTACCATGGTGAGGTAAATTAAGAGGAGGAATTCTAGCTCTTTTCCCCTCAACACTCATTTTCATGTAAAAGAAAAGATGCACGGATGTTGCCTTGTACAAAAACTATGAAAAGCAGTGTGGGTGCCTTTTGCCTTAGTGGAAGGAATACTCTTCTCTGTGTAGAGCCTTCATCTCAAGTCACAGCCTGAATCCGCCCACATAAAAATAGAGGAAGAACCCTGCCGGATTAGATCAGTGGTCCATCTAGCACAGCGTTCTATCTCACACAGTGACCAACCAGTTAATCTATATCAGTGGTTCTCAACCTTCCTAATGCCACAACCCTTTAATCCAGTTCCTTATGTTGTGGTGACCCCCAACCGTAAAATGATGCAAGTGTTCTTTCACAGAGATTAAACTGAAACTGACCAATGGCGTGAAGATCCATGGTTCATGATTGTATATAAATTGTTTTTTCCTGGAGTTTCTCAGTTCAGTTTTGCCTCTTGTCCCACCATGCTCCTTTCTGCAGCTCCAGACAGATGAACGCTCTCTATTGATCTACCCTGCAAGCCTGTTGTGTGGATGCCCCCCCCCAGCCAAGCTGCTTGCCTGCTGTGACCCCTGTGAAAGGGTCGTTCGACCCCCAAAGGGATCCTGACCCCCAGGTTGAGAACCACTGCTCTAGAGGACCAGCACTAGGGCCTTCCCCTGATGTTGCTTCCTGGCCTCTGAACATGAAAGTTCTCTTGAGTAGCCATGGCTAATGGCCACTGATAGACCTATCCTTCATGAATCTATCTAATTTCCCTTTGGAAGTGAATTCCACATTTTCCTCTCTCTGTGTAAAGAGTTATTTCATTTTGTCCATCCTGAACCTACTGCCCATCAGCTTCATTTTGATGCCTTTGAGTTCCAGTATTTTGGAAAAGGGACAAGAAGTTCACATGCCCCTACACAGAGCATTCTGCGGAGATCAAAGGAACATTTTGGTGGTGTGGCATTGCCAAAGTCCGCATGCACACACGGGGACAACAGCAAAGCCAGTGCAGACTGAATTCTCAGAATGACCCAAAGCACAGTGGGAACTAGAGGTGAAACATACATTTGAAAACGAAAACTGTTAAAATTCAGAGATTTTTGAATTTCAGGAGTCCTCTTTCTGAATTTTGGGCATTTTCAAATTTAGATTTAAATAAATCAAAGCACAACTGTATCCACTGTCGGTACTTCAGGTCAGGGCTACCAAGGAAGGGAGCGGAGAAACAAAATTCAGAAGTCTATGGGGCCCACAGATCTAGACAAGACTTGCAATTTGTTTTCCTGTAATGACAGGTTGGTCCAGGTGGTGCCTGGTAGAGACAGATAAGAGTTGAAAGTATAGGATGGTATAGAGGGCTGGATGGGAAGTAGCTGGAATGGTATCTGTCGTCCTCTGTATAGAAAGACAATACAAGTGGTCCATGAAGCTCAGCACTGTATTTCACACAGTGTCTAACCAGTTACTCTGGAGGGCCAACAACAGGACATGGAGACTGAAGCCTTCCCCTAATGATGCCTCCTGATACTGATATTCAGTAGTTTACTGCCTCTGAATGTGAGGATTCCCTTTTGTCACCATGGCTAGTTGCCTCTGATATTTCTGATAGAGACAACACCGGAAAGAAATGTAAGTTGCTTTCACCTGCATTGATATAGGGGCCTGTGGTAATTCTTGGCAGCTGTACTCAAGGAAAGGAATAGAACATCATCTTCTTGAGTTCAGCTTCTTCCACTTCCTTCAGGTTTTTCTACATTCTTCTTTTCACTGTTTGTATTGCTTCATTATTTTTGTTCTTTTCTGCATGCATTTTGCTCCCTCTAGTGGTCGCTTCAATATTACATTGAGGTATCTCTGGCATACTTCCCTCTACTCTATATGTGCAAGTGACAAAACAAAAAGAGTGTGGAAAAGCCCTCCCACAGAAAACAGGTATTCAACAGAATGTCTTCAGTCAAGCATGAGGGCCTCAGCAAGCATGTGGGTCCCAGATGCCACCCCAGCCTCAAAAGCTTATACCAGGACTAATTTGCTAGCCCATGTTCAAACTCACCATGAGGAAGATCAGAAGTTAGGTGAGGCATCACGTAGCTCTGGACCAGCTCCCACTCAAAATCGTCCTCTATGCCTTGGCTATACTCGCATTGGTTTAGGTCCCCATCTTCCTCAAAGGTACAGCCAGCTGTGTGGAGACAAAGAGAAACCATGGTAAAAAAAAAGTACAGCTGTGTAACAAAGATTCCTGTAATAGGAATTTTTTAAGCTAGGAAGTGTTCTCTGTGGCTGGCCTGCATAGTCCCCAGTATGGGGCTGCACTACAAGACAGAAGATGAACAGCAGGTTTTAAGCACCTCCATTTCAGAGACAGGAGTAATTTAAACCAAATAAGTAGTCACACTTGCTTTCTAAAGGCAACATAAGAACAGCAGGTGAGTGAATATAAAATTATAGTTTGCAATATGAAACATGTTAAGGCAGGAGATAATAAGGGAAGAGGGAACAAAACATAGAAAAAGGAGATTATAAGGGCCCCAGGGAGAACAAAGCACTTTTCTCCCCATCATGAATTGCTACATGGACAATTAATCTTCATCAGAAATAATGGAAGTCTCAATTGCATGTTCATAGTTTTTAATGGCAGACCTGCAAATCAGCTACTGTTGTGCTACTGTACCAACTAAGTACACTTTCAAATTTTCTATTCCCACCATTGCAACCTCCAGATCTTCATTTCCAGTTCACATCTCCTGCAAGCAAACCAAATCCGAGATCTGTTATTGTTCCACTATTTTCCTCACACCCAACTTTCCCCTTAGACGAAAGTAATTTTCAACGTTAATCGTGCCTCAGTGAACTAATACTATGCCCTGACCTGGGTTGCTTTTGACAGCTAGAAGAAGCAGGGTCAGCCTTGGTCAGTAGTTGGGTGGGAAACCACCAAGAAATACCAGGGTGACTGAGCAGAGACAAGCAATGGCAAACCACCTCTGAACATATCTGGCCTTGCTACTTGACAATCAATCAATCAATCAAAGCAGTACGATGCAATACATTTACATGACATCTGTTCCACTATATATTTCTGGTAAGGCCTTGGAGGAGGAGCTGGTCTCATGGCTTAAGTGCCACTCAGCGCTTAACACCCACTCAGGGCAGCCCCTGAGTGTCTCCTCCTCCACCTGGCTCGCCTGTCTGTCCAGCAACCAATCAATCGCTTTCCGTCCCCCACCCCTGACTACCCCTTCCTTCTTTCACTGCCCTGTGAGGCTCAGAGTCTACAGATCCCTTCTGCGTGGGAACTGCCCCAGCCGGTGAGTTTCCTAACAGCTTCCTGCAGCCTTTCCAGGTCCTGGGAGGGGGAAGCCATCCAGAGTTCTTCCTCTCCACCTCCACCTCCAATCTAGCACCTGTTGTATTCCTGAATGCAGTGGGCTTTGTCCCTAGTATACATATAAATCTCATACACCAAGCACAGGCAACTATTGTGGCCCGTTTGCCAAAAGCCTGCAACATTTGCCTGAGAAGATACTGAAGTTACACATTTATAAAATTCACGCAGAAAAATACAAATGATAATTTAATGTTAAAATACAATATTAAAAATCTATTAAATAATCAAACCATATATTAGCCAAAAAGTGCTGTTGCCATAGGTAGCTTCATGGTTTCTTTTTTTTTGGGGGGGGGGGGTAAATATATGGGGGGGTCCTTTGGGTGGAGGTAAAGAAAGGGGGAAAGCCTCCTGCCAATGCTACCTTGACTAGGCTGGAGTGTCTAACTTCCTTCCCTGGTGCTACCACCTAACATGCGTCAACTTTGATAACTGCAAGGCCAGACAGCATGCAAAACTGAGGGGTGGGGAGAGAAAAGGAGGAGGCAAGGCCGAATCCATTAAGCAGGCCATGGACCCCCTCTGGAGCTGCAGACCCCTGGTTGGGAATCCCTGCCTTAAAGACAAACCAAATTTGTGACCTCAGACTCATGAAAGCTCATACCCTGCCACAAATTTGATTCATCCTTAAAGGTGTTACTGGCCTCTTGGTCTTTCCTACTGCATCCAACAAAAAAAGTATCAAGAACTTGAAAGAGAAATGGAATATGGAATGTTCCCTCTTGATTTCCGCAGGAGCTGCAGCAATGACACAGTCAAGAGAAGAAACTGGGAAGGGAACCAGCCCTGAATATTTGCAGCCTCACCCCCCGCACACCCGCATTCATCTCTCCACGGCTACCAAAAGGATTTGAGAACCAAGCAGGAAGTGTGAAATCATATTTATGTCTGTTATTTTTCACAGTGTATGTACAGAGTGATGTTTGGAAAGACAAGAAAGGCAGGCAGTACATAGCAGAAGGGATGTTTGCTAATTCCTCGGTTTGATCTCTTAGCTGCTTTCTGTGCATGGAAGAGGAATGAGGTCGCCTCTTTCCGCCCAGTCCACCAAGCATGCATGTCTCACATCCAACCCTCCCAGATGCCCATGCACATGTTCCCTGTCTGAATGGGTAAAGGTATCCCCCGTGCAAGCACCGGGTCATGTCTGACCCTTGGGGGTGACGCCCTCTAGCGTTTTCATGGCAGACTCAATACGGGGTGGTTTGCCAGTGCCTTCCCCAGTCATGGGATATATGTGTCTAAAAGTCAACTTTTGTAATTCCTTTACTGTTAGTTATTTGGAGGGGGAATATACAACAACATGTGGACGTTTGCACATCTACCCCCATTGAAGTATGGCACAGATGTGAAAACTTGCAGAGAATATGCAGGATTGGCAGAGCCAGCCTGGTGTAGTGGTTATGAGCGCCAACTTCTAATATGGCAAGCTGGGTTCGATTCCCCACTCCTCCCCCACATGCAGCCAGCTGGGTGACTGGGTTCACCACAGCACGGATAGAGCTGTTCTGGCCGAGCAGTAATACCAAGCCTCTCTCAGCCCCACCTGCCTCACAGGGTGTCTGTTGTGGGGAGAGGAAAAATAAGGCAATTGTAAACCGCTTGGAGACTCCTGGTAGAGAAGAGTGGCATATAAAAACCAACTCTTCTTCTTCTTCTGAGGTATGATTGCTAAACTCCGAGTGGGCCAGGACTTCTCCCAGAATTATGTCTAATTTCCACGCTACAGCAGTCAGTTCCCATGGAGATAACAGCAACCTGGTTGAGACTCCATGTAGGGTTCCCATCTTCCCATGAGAGCATCACCTGTCCTGAGCTTCTTTTGCTTGGGGAGATGACAGGGAGCTCAATCAATGTGTATGTGAAGCTTGTACCACCTGAATTTTCGTATCAGGGATCACTGGCTTGGCACCCTGTTACCATAGCATGATGCTGAAGGATGTATCCTATCTACTTCAGCATCATGCTATGGGATCCGGTTGCCAAGCCAGTGATCCCTGATACGAAAACTCAGGTGGTACAAGCTTCACACCACATTGAAAGGATCCATCCTATCTACTTTATAATGTCTGCAGTTTTCATGCAATGGCACCTTTTATTAATTAACTAGCTTTCAAGCCCGTTGCATCCAGGAATGCGACAGGCACTACCGGGCTGTGCCTCCAGAGGGGGCAGGCGGTGGCCGAGCTACTTTAGTTCACGGTGGGCACAACAGTTCGGCAAGCGTGCGGCGTCCAAGCGGGGCATTGCGATGGTGACCGGCTGGTGGGGCCTTGGCATGTTGGGTGTGGCGGCAGCGCCACTGGCGGGTAGCCGGACAGGCTGGGCTGGGCCACAATGGCCGCTTGTGGGCAGGCCAATCGGTGGCAAAGCACATAGCCGTGGGAGTGCTTTCCTCGTTGGCCAGCTTCTGGAGGCGGGCACTCCAGGGGCCGGACCATGCAGGCGAAAGCGCAGGTGTCTTGGTCAGTACTCTGCCCAGAGTGCCTTTTCACAAATATTAAGGCAAAAAAATGGTTATCGGGATTGGTGTTCATTCATCAGTGTGTGTGTGTGTAAGAGAGAGAGAGAGAGAGAGAAGTACCGTAGAGTCCCTTCCATCTTATGGTGACTCTATGTCCCCAAAACATCCTTTCATTAACTTGCTTGGGTCTTGCAAATCAAGGGTTCTGGCTGCCTTAATTGAAACCCTCCATCCACTGTCAACCTTTTCTAGCATTATTTTTCTTGTAACAATATCAAAGTACAATAGGCACGGTTTAGTCATTTTATCTTCTAAGCCTGCCTTGTAAGTCTGTCTTCTCTAAAAGAGAACTCAAAATAGTTCTAAGAAAAGCTATGGTTGCCAACCCTGGATTGGGAAATGCCTGGAAGGGTGAAGCCTGAAGAAGGGAAGTTGTTTAGCAGGGATGTGATGCCATAGGGCCTACCCTACAAAGCTGCCATTTTCTCCAAGGAGACGGCTCTCTTTAGCCTGTAGTTCTATGTAAAGGTAAAGGTATCCCCTGTGCAAGCACCGAGTCATGTCTGACCCTTGGGGTGACGCCCTCTAGCGTTTTCATGGCAGACTCAATACGGGGTGGTTTGCCAGTGCCTTCCCCAGTCATTACCGTTTACCCCCCAGCAAGCTGGGTACTCAATTTACCGACCTCGGAAGGATGGAAGGCTGAGTCAACCTTGAGCCGGCTGCTGGGATCGAACTCCCAGCTTCCTGGGCAGACAGCTTCAGACAGCATTTCTGGTGCCTTACCACCCTGCGCCACAAGAGGCTCTATGTAGTTCTATGTAGAGGATGGCAAAATGACCAGCAGGTCAAAATCCATCTCCTCTGCTGTGTCATAGGGAAACACAGCAGGCCATACTTTGGACTCGGGTTAAATGTGCTGAACGCGACAATGTGTTACATGATTTTGCTGAAGGAAATCCTATTAAAATAAAATGTGTGGCTGAGAAAACACAAAAAGGATTGTCATGGAAATCCCAAAGGCCTTCCGGCTCGGGAAAACAATACAGATACATATTTTCAGCTAACATCAAATACAGTTCAAGAGAAAATGAAAATGAAAGCAGCAAATAGTTCAAATCATGCTGGACAGTAGCGAAAGAGGGACCAAATGGGATGCATTGAGTTCTCTGCAAATGAAGATAATATTTGAGAAAGTTTGCAGCGTGTTTTCTGCATAGGTTTTAATTGACTTTCGAAGGGGGAGGCTGAAGCTCAGTAGAAAAGCTTCTGTTTGGCATGCAAAAGGTCCCAAATTCAATCCCCAACATCTTCTGCAACACCAAATACTAAAAAGAATTACCTGCATTCCCTCCTGACAGCTGGAGCATCCAAGATATGGATGGGGCTGTCTGCCCTGTACCAGCAAATGCCAAGACATAGGGGGGGGGAGGGTTCCTAAGGTAGGTGAAGCTTTGGGGAGATGTCCCCATCATCTCCAGGCACCACTCTGTACATCTCAGAAGATGTGACATTGCTTCCATCTAGAAGATCAGAACATGCATTCACCATCAGGTGATGCCCTAGGAATCCCTCCAGTCTCTATGGTCTTTACCACAGAGATTACAGACATTCCGGGAGTACTACAATGGGTGCCATTTTGTGCTTCCCCTACCCCATTTTCCTCGTGCTTCTCAAATTTAAATGGGTGTGGTGGGGGGAGAATGTTCATTCTCAGCAGACAAGTGGCAAGCCTAGATACAGACCCACAGGATGCAGCAGGCAAAGTCTTTGGGGATCAGAGGAGAGAGACGAAGATGATCTGGGGCCAAGGGACCAAGCCCTATGAAGATAGGTTGAGGGACTTGGGAATGTTCAGCCTGGAGAAAAGGAGGTTGAGAGGGAACATGATAGCCCTCTTTAAGTATTTGAAAGGTTGTCACTTGGAGGAGGGCAGGATGCTGTATCCGTTGGCTGCAGAGGAGAGGACACGCAGTAATGGGTTTAAACTACAAGTACAACGATATAGGCTAGATGTCAGGAAAAAAAATTCACAGTCAGAATAGTTCAGCAGTGGAATAGGCTGCCTAAGGAGGTGGTGAGCTCCCCCTCACTGGCAGTCTTCAAGCAAAGGTTGGATACACACTTTTCTTGGATGCTTAGGGCTGATCCTGCGTAGAGCAGAGGGTTGGACTAGATGGCCTGTATGGCCCCTTCCAACTCTATGATTCTATAATTCTATGATTCTATGATCACCTAATCAGAGGGTGGGAATCAGACTGCAGGGAAGCCAGCCGTGAAAGGCAGTGTCTGAGGCAACTTTGGTAGTCCAAGAGGACCGTCATGCATTACTGACCATGTTCCTCTGCTCAGAGGACCATTGGTCCCAGTCGTTCAGCCTCATCTCCTCTGATTGACAGCAGCTCTCGGGGAGAGAAAAACCCTTCCCAGCTGAGATCCTTTCAAATGCCAGGGACTGACCACAGGGAGCTTTAAGCTATTTATAAAAGTTCATTTTCAATCTGATTATTTAGTTACCATCTCGTCACAAAATCTCTGAGTGGCTTTCACTCATTTGCGTTTTCAACCCATGCCATCGGCTTTACTTTCTGGCCGTTACTCCCGTGTAACTTTAGCCCTTTGCTTAAGTATTTGTGGAGAGCCTGCTGTCGAAAACCTCTCTCATTATGTTTTAAATTGTCCTCTATAGTTGGAACCAAAGGACTGAAGCCATCACTAGATTCCTACTGGGACAAAAATTTTACACTGACACAGATAATGGGTGTTTCTGTAATCAGATACTAATCCTTTGATTAGTTATGATGTGTCATTGTTTGCACTGACTGCAAAAGGAAAAATCAAACCAAACATACCCCTAGAGTTAATATTTTTAACCTTAAATTGTTTTATCAGATACTGAGTCGCAGCCGGAGACTCAGGGAGAGTTGGAGCAGGCGGGTGGGACAAGGGGTCTGGAGCTGGCTTTGATGAGGCAGATGGCGGGCTGTGGGTGTTTTGGCTGGTGAAGGCTAGTAGCAGCAGAGCAGTTGAGGCGGTGGGGAGATCAGGGCAGGGTGCGAGGTTCCGCAAGCAGCTAGTGGCAGGCCAGGTGAGCTGGCAGTGGGGCCGGAGGGCGGTGAGCAAGCTCCTCTGTCCACGGCCAAAGCAGGGCAGGTCATTATCACTGCCATCGGCCGCGAGGCAAGGTCTGATCACAAGGCGGTGAGAGCAACTCGCGGGCAGGCGGGCTTTGAGGCGGGCGCGAGCTGGAGGCAGGGCCGGATGGTGGCAATTGATTCCCTCTCTCCATGGCCAAGGGAGGGCACGTCAGGAGCGCCGCCGTCGGCTGCCGGGCAGGGTCTGCGCACGAGGCTGCGAGAGCGACTCACGGGCAGGGTACGGAGGTGGCCGTTCCAGGGGCTGGCCCAATCCAGTCTCGCCCAGGTTTGCTGGGTGCATCTGGATTGGCCCATGCAGCCAGAAGCACAGGACAGCTCTCCTCCCAGAGAGGGTTTTTCACAAATATTAAGGAGAACAAATGTTAAGGATTGATTTTAACAGTATATGTTGTGTATATACAATGGCCTATATGCAATGGCCTTTGACTACAAACAATAAAATCTATATGACTATGACCTCAGGTCCTGGGCTGAATTTGCACGGAGCTTTTATTCCAATCCCAGGTCGATTCAGTCACTGCCGTCTACACTGAATGCGATTTCCATTTTGATTTGGGGCGATTTAAATTATTCATCTGCAACAAGCATGATTGATCTGGAGAGACCCTACCTTTCCCCCGCAATATCCTGGAGAGGATATAACCCTCGATATTTGAAAAATCGTCATGAGCCAAAGTGCAACTCTCTGGTTTTCCCAAACTAACTTGCTGCCTTGAGCCTCCAATGCTATAGAAAAGCCCTGATTGGCCAGGGCGTCTGTTCAAAGGCTTCCTCGTTCCCAGGGTGCAAGGCTTCGCTTAAAGGGGAAACCCTAACTTCAGCAGAGATTATCCTCTTGGATTTATTCCCCCTCCTCTGCTGTCTCCAATCCTCTTTCTCTTCCCCTCCTCCCTATTCAAGAAAAGAAAGAGACTCCTGCTGTGCTTCGATCCATCCCCATTCTGAGCTTCCCTAATCACGTGCAGAATGCTTTTCTGTTTCAATGGGGGGGGGGGAAATAGAGGAAGACCCGAGTTCAAATCGATATGAATTCAGCAGAATCCACAACAGAATAAACAGTGCAGAATCAGCCCTGGTTTAGTAGTTGTTGTTTTAAATGCACCCACTTCCTTCTCTCCTTAAGACTCCAGGTGACAACACGTGGCAAGGACACAACAATGCTAAGCCCAGTAGCAAGAGAGGGAAAAGAGGGGGAAACACAAGATAAAACCAAAAATCAAAAACCAAAACAAACTAAAAGCAATTGAAAGCGAACACACAGGCAGTTGAAAGACAACTGCACAGCTTGAAAGAAAGTAAACGCATCTATGAAAACCACAGCCTAATCTGCCCAGGGCATCCTCTGAAGAAGGGTGCAAGCCTTCCTATAGTCAGTGACACCGACCTTCAAAACAGGTGCTCTGTCACTAATCCACACTTCTTCCCTTCACATGCCCTGGATCAGTCTTGCGTTAATCAGGGTTTGCATAGAGCAGGGGTAGTCAAACTGCGGCCCTCCAGATGTCCATGGACTACAATTCCCATGAGCCCCTGCCAGCATTTGGGAATTGTAGTCCATGGACATCTGGAGGGCCACAGTTTGACTACCCCTGGCATAGAGAGACTGAGGAAAGGGTATATCTTTAACAAGTGCCCTCCAGGAACCTTGCCAAGTGCAAACCTCAAAGGGGATTCTTTAAAAAAATGGCTACGATGAGCATCAGCAGCAAGATAACACCCGCAAAACGCTTCAGAGAAGGAGGGCCTGTGGCTCAGTGGAACAGCATCCCTCCGCTTGGCACGCAAATGGTCCCAAGTTCAATCCTTGGCATCGCCAACTAAAAAGATCAGTCGGCAGCTAAGGTGAAAGGCCTCGATTTGAGACCCTGGAGAGTTGCTGCCAGTCAGAGAAGACAGTACTGACCTTGATAGAGCAGGGGTCTGATTCAGAAGAAGAAGAAGAAGAGTTGGTTCTTATATGCTGCTTTTCTCTACCCGAAGGAGGCTCAGAGCGGCTTACAGTCACCTTCCCTTTCCTCTCCCCACAATAGATACCCTGTGAAGTGGATGAGGCTGAGAGAGCCCTGATATTCATGCTCGGTCCGAACAGCTTTATCAGTGCCGTGGCATGCCCGAGGTCACCCAGATAGCTTCCTGTGGGGGAGTGCACAAGGAAACCCGGCTCGCCAGATTAGAAGTCCGCACTCCTAACCACTACACAAAACTGGCCGTTTCGTGTGTTCTTGATGGCCCCGTATATTCATTCTGGCCTCCCCGGTCTCCAATCCTCAAATTCCCAGGCATTTCCCAACACGGAGCTGGCAACCCTATTCCCAGATGCATCAGCCCCTCTTGTGACACATTACAGAGCTTTCCAAGGGAGTGGTGCTACGGCATGCCTTAAGTTACACAAACCCTTCCTCTGTGGCTGAGACCTGGGGGCATCTTTGCGCTTCACCGCATTTCTGTACTCCGGCCAAGCTCAAAAAGGTACTCGGGTTTGCCTCTCTTTGAGAGTTATTATTATCATCCTACGGCATGTTAACTAGTGCAGCCCAGCTTGTTCTACGCTGACCTATTGTTCCATAACCACAAATTACACGCCGGGCAGGGCTTTAGTAATAATTAATGCTAGCCCTCTGGGCTGACAAGAACTGACACATCAGGAAAGCTCAGAGCCAGCAAAAGGAGGAAAAGCAAATATTTCCCAAACAGCCCAACTGACTCACGGAACCCATTTATTATTTCGCCAGTTTGTTAATTTTTTAACTTTAGTTGGCCACTTCTGGAGGCGCTGAGCCAAAATGCCCGGGGGCAGAGTCCCAGGGCAGAGTCAACATTCCCAGGGCAGAGTCTTTTCCTGGCTGCTCTGAGTCTCAGAGGGCTGGCAGAGGTCTGTTTTTGGGCCTCCCATAACTCCCCCCCCCCTCCAGAAGGCACACAGAGTCTGCTCCTGGTTGCAGTTCCCCACCCGTGACCTCCAAATTGAAAGAGGCCAGGGCTACTTAGGGAGGGGGCAGGTTGACGCCTATAGGGCTTTTCAAATTAATAATATATTTTTTATATCTCAACATGCAATGGTGCACCCAACAGTATAGCAATGGCATACCAGTGTGCTCCAATTCACTGTTTGAGAATCCCTGCCTTGGAGAGACAATAAACTGGGCATAGAGACCAAGGCCTTCTCCTGATTTGCCTCCTGGCAGTGAGCTCTAAAGATTCATAGTCTCAGAGTATGGAGCTTCCCCTTACTCACCATGACTAGGAATCCCTGATGGACCCCCCAGAGTCTACCTGGTCCCCTTTCAAAGCCATCCATGCTACCAGCCATCACTACACCCACGAGCCGTGAATTTAATCATTCATACAGTACAGAAGCAGCCCCTTTGGTCCACCCTGAAATCCATTCCCTCTCCCTTGCCCATGAAGACATCAAATTGTTTAAATGTGCAATTTAGTACTGTTATGTTTTTCAATTACTTTTTTTAGAAGGCTCTAGATCAATAAAGCAGGATAAAATAGACATCATAAAACTGGTAAACAGCCAGCACAATTGGGCTGGTACATAAGGAACAGTGTGCATTCTTGCACAGTTCAGGGACAGGACATTATCTCTTGCCCTAGCCCTAAAGGCTATTACCAGCTCTCCAGTTTAGTGCTAAATCGTGGATTAGCGACAAAGGGGCAATTAAACTGTCATGTGTTAATTCATCTGTGTCCAGAAATAGCACCTGAAAACTTAACGCAGTGGACACTTAAATGGTACATAGTTTCAAGAACTGCTTGGTCTGTGTGCTGCCATCTAGTACGTGCCTAAGTGCCAAGCTGCGACCGACTTATGATGAACCCAGCACGATGCTTTCAGGGCAAGTGAGAAGCACAGGCGTTTTGCCATTTCCTTCCTCTACAGTAGCGATCCCCAACCTGTGGACTGCGGACCACATATGGTCCGTCAACTAATTGGAGGTGGGCCGCGAAGGACGCCTTCTCCCCCCACCCCGGCTCTTCATCCCCCCCGGCCCTTTACAACACACTTCAGGTGTCATTGTCTCCCATCACTCCCAGATGGGACTATCTTGTTGCAGAGAAACAAGCTCAGGGTTCCCATTGATTTGTCAGTGTCATGAGTTAAAATTTCCATGAAAATAAAATGTTCCTTGTGTTCATTGTTGTGGCGAGTCTGTATCTTATTTTGAAGGGATGTTTAAACATTACCATAGCGATCAGAGAGTGTTAGGGCAGTGGTTGAGAGTAGAGGAGTAAACTACCCCCTCCCACCGGGCCTCAGTAAAATTGTCAAGCATTGAGTGGTCCCCAGTGATAAAAAGGTTGGGGACCAGTGCTCTCCAGGGATTGCCAACTAGGGTCCATGGACACCAGGGGTCCCTGGCCATTCCCCTTCTGCCTTAATGGACTCAACCACAAGCTAGAGGCTTAGCTACTTCCATCCCACCCACCTCCCTCCTGAGCTGGAGTGAGATCCCTTGTGGTTTCGGCACCTGGGAGGGGGTAGAACCTGCATCCCTGTTCCCACCTTCAATTGTCTCCTGTCTCTACCCCAATCAGTCTTCCAGGAGCCTGCCTGTTAACGTGGGTGGTGATGTCATTTCTGGAGACATGTCACTTTGAGGGAGGGGGAGGGGAATGGCCAGCTGACATCCTCTATGGCAGTGGTTCTCAACCTGGGGGTCGGGAGTTCCTTTGGGGGTCAAACGACCCTTTCACAGGGCGAGCAGCAGGGCGAGCAGCTTGGGGGGGGCAACCACATAACAGCCTTGCGGGGTAGATTGAGACAGAGCGTTCATCTGTCTGGAGCAGTGGAGAAGAGTGAGATCGGCATGGTGGGACAAGAGGCAAAACTGAACTGGGAAACCCCAGAAAAAAACTCAATTTATATACAATCCTGAACAATGGATCTTCACGCCATTGGTCAGTTTCGGCTTAATTTCTGTGCAAGAACCCTGGCATAATTTTATGGTCGGGGGTCACCACAACATGAGGAACTGTATTAAAGGGTCGCGGCTATGCGAAGGTTGAGAACCACTGTTCTATGGTCAAAAGTTTGCAAAAGGCTACTCTACTGATTCTTCCTCGGTGGTTTCCCCATCCAGGTACTGATCCTGTTTAGCTTCTGAGATCCGATGAGATCTGGCCACCCCATACCACATGCCTGGTAGCTGGTACAACCCCAGGAAGTCCCCGTCATAAAGAATGTCCTCGAGGAGAGGAACAAAAGGCCAGCGGGTGATAATCTTCTTTAGAGGACCCCTGCTCTCAGAGCAGCTGACCTAGCAGTGAGTTTGACATTCTGCTTTGTCCATCTGCCAAGACTACCGGGCTGAGAATGATGACTTTCACTCCAGTCTCGATCAAAGCGACTCGGTTTTGTCAAGAAGACGGCCCAGGAGCCTGGGCCTGCTAATGACTTTTCTGCTGTTCCGGGTGCCAAACAGCTATTTCTGAAATCCCCCAAACATTTCTACAAAGTCATCATTCGCACTTCCACAAATATACTCCGCATGAAGAAACGAGGCAAGGAAACAAAACATTTAGCATGCTCCTCTGGGTATGTGTTGGGGATGATGATATCGGAGAGGAGGCCAGAAACAATTAGAGTGCAGTCATTTGGCCACGGAAACATGAAAGTATCAAAACACTTCCAGAAATTAAGAAGATAATAGCTCTTTAAACTATATAAACTGCTTCCACATGAAGCTTTTGGTTTAGTTTTGTGAGCAAGTAAGAGTAGGTTTTTTCAGTGGCCTACATGGTAACATTCTTCAGTCACATGAGCACATGAAGCTGCCAAGCACATGATCAGGGTGAGGGATCCCCCTGCCCTTAGTTCCCATTAATTTTTTAAAAATCTAAAAAGCAATAAGCATACAATGATATCACCATCAGGTACAACCCGGAAGTGGCTGTGAGTAGCTCTAGGAATCACCAGAAACTCTATGGTCATACCTGGAAGTGACATCATTGTGTTTGCAATGCCGCCCCCTACCCCCCAACCCCTTGCAGGTTCGGCTCATCAATGCTGCTCCTTATACCAAGCCAATGTTAATCCACTGAATCAGTATTGCCTAATCAGACAGTGGCTTTTTCAGGA
This sequence comes from Paroedura picta, assembly GCF_049243985.1. Lineage (NCBI taxonomy): Eukaryota > Metazoa > Chordata > Lepidosauria > Squamata > Gekkonidae > Paroedura > Paroedura picta. The sequence continues at coordinate 35,028,685 of NC_135373.1, forward strand.
GGCCGGGTTGAAGATTTTCATATCCTGATCCTTCTTTAACAGGAAATGTTGGGAGTGAAAACCAGTGAGCCACAGCCCCACCCCCAAATCGTTCTTTCATCACTCTTTCCCTATCCCCAGTAGGCTGCTCTTCAAACGAGTTGGCTACAATGTTTCCAAGACGATCTAGGTGAAAGTGGATTGGCCAAACTTGAAAGATGCAGATTTCCAAAAACCCCTTATCAATAGCAGCACCACTTTCTCCCTGAATACTTTTATGTCCACCATTTTCCACCACCATCACCACCACCAATGGACTCTTGTTGTCTTTTCAAATTGAGAAAAGGCAAATCCAAGTGTATACTGAGAAAAAACATGGAATATTCTTATCTGGGCAGTCTTCAGTCCCCACAGCAATGAGTGACCAACTGGGAACCGTCCGCATGTGGAAGCTCCTGAAAGTTCGCACGGCTTTCTCCCCTCTCCAAACTTCACCTTCCTCTAGGAAATTCCCAAGCCAGAGTTGGCATTCCTAGGAGAAGGCGGGGAGAAGAAGGATGCTGGGACAGGAGACAGAAGCTTTGCAGCAGGAATGGCCTCCCTCATCTGTCCACTGCTGCACTCCCACTGCGTTCCCTCACCTGCCATGGAGAAAGGAATGCACGCTTCCCTTCTACCTCTCCAACATTGGTTGTGTGCCAAGGCAGAGATAATATATTGTTTCCAAGCCAGATGTCAAAATTCTTCTCTGCAGGAAGGGCTAATCTTGCCTTCTCCAAAGAAGCACTCCCTTCCCTTGCTGGCCTTATTCCTACATCAACATATGACATATCCCCACTTTATGAAAACCAGAAATATTTATTTCCGTCTCTCAAACGCTTTCGGGAGAGAGGGGGTACTGAGGAGATGCAACGAGTTCAGACCACTTTCAGATCAGTTCAACTTTCCCCAGCCCATTCCAGCTCTGCAGTGCGATCCGAGTGTTGGCTTGGGAGGGGAAGAACAGGGGGGTGGGAAGAGCCTTGACTTCTTTCGATGTCTGTACTGGAGGAAGGGAGATTATGGATAAAGAGATTATGGCTCAAGCACAGTCGTCTGAAGCTCAACCCTTCAAAGTCCTGTGGCTGGGTAAGAAGGGACCAGATGAGGAAGCGTGCCTACCCAACCTGGATGGAGTGTGTCTAACAGTAGCCCACTCTGCCAGAAACCTGGGGGTGGTCCTCGATGCCTCCCTTTCCATGGAGGCACAGGTCACAAGAGTAGCGCGGCAGGCCTTCTACCACCTACACCAAGCCAAGCTACTAGCACCCTACTTGGCACCAGAACACCTAGCCACAATCCATGCGATGGTCACCTCTAGACTGGACGTCTGCAACTCGCTCTACGCAGGCCTTCCCTTATCCTTGACCCGGAAAATGCAATTGGTCCAGAACGTAGTGGCCAGGATTCTCACCAATACACAACAACCACCCTGCGAGGTAGTTTAGACTGAGAGCAAGCAACTGGCTGAGGCCACCCGGCTAGCTTCAATGGTGGAGTGAGGGATCATACCACAGTCCACCAGGGGCTTCCAGATCCTGGCTCCCTTCCTCCTGACCCTTCTGGCTTTCCCTCTGGCCTGTCTGGTTCTTTTCCTTCCTTCCTTTAGTTCCATTTCTATCATTGTCCGCATTGTCTACTCAGACTGGCAGCAGCTCTCCAGGGTCTCCGGCAGAGGTCTTTCCCATCACCTACCGTCAGATCCTTTTACGGGAGATGCTAGGGATAGAACCTGGGACCTTCTGAATTCCAAGCGGATGTTCTACCACTGAGCCCCAATTCCCCCTTTGCCCTTTTGCCCACCTTTGCCCATGGAAACCTGGGAGCTTGTGACCGAAGCATTTAAATGAAACAACGGTTACTAAACTAGGCCATGGCACAATGCAATAGAAATGGAAGCATTCAGAAAAAGCCCACAAAGCCCTGCATAATTCCCCCCTCCTCCTCCTCCTCCCCCCTTTAGAGTACTTGAGATGAGATTAGACATGGAAATGTCTGTCAGGAATATTAACATGAGTAACAGCCACACACTGAGAAAACCTATTTGAGCCTAAATCTTCCCTCAGTGGGACCCCCTGCCAGCAGGACACCACCTTCAGAACAATTTGCAGAGGCAGGCGAGGTTTTCATTACTAAGCACTCGTTTTATGTTCGATGGCTGGGAATTAAAATGGATAGCCGAAGCCGCAGGGCAATAGTCAAAGCTAACCGAGGCCGTGTTGACAGAAGCATCGTGCCCAAGACCTAGGAAGCACCTAAGGCCATTCTAAACAGAGGGGCCAAGGCTGAGGGGTTAAAGTGCACCGTTTGCAGAAAGGACTAGACTTAGTCCCCGGCATTGACAGCTAAGATGCTCCCACGGAGCAGACCCCAGAGAAGACTCATCTCTGTCCAAGACCCTGAAGAGCTTGTTGCCGGTCAGAGAAGGAAGCATCAATCCATCTGCTGAACTGGAAGAAGGTGCCATGGCAGGATTCCCATGTTCCGACAGAAGTGAGGTGTCCCCCCTGTTTCCTGTTTCCCAACACTGCTCAGGATGAAAAAAAGAATCCCCATTGCATGATGATGCGATGTCACTTCCGGGAAAACCCCAGAGGATATGCCTGTTCTATCTAGCCATTGGCAGAATCGCTGGTTTTACAATAGTTGCTGACAATTCCTAGAGCAAACTGGCATCTCTTCTGGGCATCGGTTGCCCCCAAATGACATCATGTTGATTTTGTATTGAAATGTGGTGAACTCAAGTGAAGCTGCCACCTACTGGCATCCTGATGTATTCCCCACCCTCTACCCCTGAAGATGCCGGGCCATGGACCCCTCCCTAGTTCAAACAATGCATGTTGTTCAGCTCCGCCTACAGCTACCGGAAAAGGCTATCAAGGGAGACAACCCCATTCTGTCAAAGTCAAAGACCATTATTATTACTTAAAAGTCTCGGCCACCGTGGGAAGCAAGGACGTGCCGAGGTGGTGTGAAACCAGGCTTTAATCTAACCGAAAGTCAGATTTTTCAATAGTTAGCAGCTATCTTGGAAAAATCTCGCCGTTGTTCACAGAGACGGTTAAAAGCCCATGCGTACGTTTATTGGAAGCCAATAAGACTGTTTGTTTACTCCGATGCTGAGCATACAAAGACATGGGCTCCAGCTAGCTAACAGAAAAGAAGCTCGAAGGAGGGGGACTCCAGTTCAGCTTCCTTGCAAGTCAAAATGAACATTCCAAATCGCTCATGTCAAAGCTGATTTGAGCCTCTTGTGGCGCAGAGTGCTAAGGCAGCAGACATGCAGTCTGAAAGCTCTGCCCATGAGGCTGGGAGTTCAATCCCAGCAGCCGGCTCAAGGTCGACTCAGCCTTCCATCCTTCCGAGGTCGGTAAAATGAGTGCCCATCTTGCTGGGGGGTAAACGGTAATGACTGGGGAAGGCACTGGCAAACCACCCCGTATTGAGTCTGCCATGAAAACGCTAGAGGGTGTCACTAGAGGGTCAGACATGCACAGGGGATGCCTTTACCTTTAAAGCTGATTTATGTATCAATGCAAGGCTAGAGAAAGAGCCTGAACTAAGATCTTCAGCAGAGGTCTTGGCTTTTTATGCCCCCCCCCCCATGCTCCCATTTTCCTGCCTGGAGCAGGGAATTACCAGGCTCCCACTCCATCTTCCAGGCACCAAGGCACTGAGGAGCAGCAGGGAAAAAATAAATAGTGACACAGGGGTAGTCAAACTGCGGCCCTCCGGATGTCCATGGACTACAATTCCCATGAGCCCCTGCCAGCTAACGCCAGCTAACGCTGTCAGGGGCTCATGGGAATTGTAGTCCATGGACATCCGGAGGGCCGCAGTTTGACTACCCCTGCTCTAGGGGTTTTCACTATGGTAAAGACCATAGAAAATCGGGGAGCCTGTCTAGATTGTCACCTGGAAGTGACATCACACATTCCATCATTTCCAGGCATCCCCTCAAAAAAAAAATCTTTCAGCTATTGCCAAGACAGTGCTAAGAATCCCACCCCATCATCAGTGATATAGAGGGGGATAGTAAAATGCGTTAGGGACAAAATGCGTACTCTGTGTGAAGAGGCTTTTAATGCAGAAGGCCGTTGGTTCAATCACTGCCCTCTCCAGATTCTGCTTTTTAAAAGATCTCCACTAGAAGCTGTTGGAAAAGGCCCTTCTCTGTGTGAAACCCTAGAGAGTCATTGTCAGTCAGATTAGGAAATATAAAGCCGTATGGACCAATATGAGCCTCTTGTGGCGCAGAGTGGTAAGGCAGCCGTCTGAAAGCTTTGCCCATGAGGCTGGGAGTTCAATCCCAGCAGCCGGCTCAAGGTTGACTCAGCCTTCCATCCTTCCAGGGTTGGTAAAATGAGTACCCAGCTTGCTGGGGGGTAAACGGTCATGACTGGGGAAGGCACTGGCAAACCACCCCATATTGAGTCTGCCATGAAAACGCTAGAGGGCATCACCCCAAGGGTCAGACATGACTCGGTGCTTGTACAGGGATACCTTTACCTTTTATGGACCAATAGTGGCATAGTGTTTTTGCACACTTGGCCAAGGAAAGGGCTAGTAGCCCTCCTGGATTATTCTGTGCTGCCTGGCTCCTACTGATTCTCTATTTCCTTTTGTCTATTCTTACTGGGTTGCCATCCCCACACACCATTAGCACCAGGATTCCAGCTGAGCAGACTGTGCTCATCCCTCCCCCCCCCCCCCCCCGCTTCTCCAGTGTCCAGTTAAGATGCCAGTTGCCCCATCTCTTTTTTCACTTTCTCCCCCCTCCCCTTTCTCTTCTGTGGGGATTCTCATATGAACTCAGGGAATGGATGCCTCAACCTGCCCCCTTACTTTACTTTTCCTTTGGTAAACATGACTAAGTCAGACAGGATATGGGTCCAGAAATCAGACATCCAGTATTCAAACCAGAATGGTTTAATACGCAAAAATAAAAAAAAATGCACAGTCTGTGCAAACATGAAGTTGAGCAAGGGGTCAAAGAAAAGGTGAAAACACACAGTCCTTTCCCCCTGTACTGGATATTTATTCTAAACAATCCAATGAGAAGCGCATGATGGAAGAAGTTCTTCTCTATGCCCAGATCTCTTCTTTGAGTCTCTTCATACTCTTAAGAGTGACTCTCTAGTTCAGGGGTAGTCAAACTGCGGCCCTCCAGATGTCCATGGACTACAATTCCCAGAAGCCCCTGCCAGCATTCGCTGGCAGGGACTTCTGGGAATTGTAGTCCATGGACATCTGGAGGGCTGCAGTTTGACTACCCCTGCTCTAGTTGATGAGTGAAAGGATATCTCTTTGTTCACCCCAGCTGGTGTCACCTGCATTTGCAAGGCACCCAACAGCTCATATAGACCCGTAAGATCGGTCAAGCCAGAGCTGTTCTTCCCTCGGCTTCCTGACAACAACCCTGTAGTGTAGATCCAAGTATAGTGAACTTCTGAATGGAAATACTTCGCAGCTTACATAAGACAGCTTCATAAGAAAAGAAAAGAAAAAAGGGGGGGGGATCAGCCTTTCCAAGACAGGAGACACAGCAGTCTTAAAGTTTGCAAGGAAATAATTATCCCTTCCTGATGCTTACTAAACCATCCTCACCGGGATTGTAAAAAATCTAGCTTCCCCATCTCTGTGCAAAAGTTGCTTCCGAAAACCTGTCATTTTCCCTAATACCCAGCCATAATGAAATCATTTGTACCAGTGACCAGCGGAAGCTTAAAACATGATTACGTGGAATGGGATATTTTGCCGACAAACACACAGCTGCCTGAGCCAATCCATCACCTCTCTTTGGACAGGTTTACAGTTATTACTTTTTATGTGTGAGGCCTTTGGTGTTCCCCCCCCCCCTCCCCTGGCTCTGCCACCTACAACCAACAGAGAACCCAGAGTTTTGACTGGAAGCTTCAGCTGGATGCCAAATCTGTCTCCCATTTGTTTATCCCGCATAATATAACATAACAACAGCAAAAAAGCCACTTTGAAAATAGCTTCCATCTCAGATGGGCATGAGGTATAATGGACAGACAGTGGGCCTGCTGTCAGCTCCCCCTGCACAGGTGTTACTGAGAGCATGAAAAAAAATAAAGGTGTGGGGAGGAGGTAGAATCTCCATGCACTAAAAGAGTCCCCAGAAGCGGCTGCGTAAATTGGCTGTTAATTGAAGACTGCCAAGCGTAGTTCTAGGGCTGAATCTGCACAGAGCTTTTATTCCAATCCCAGGTGGATTCAATCCCTGCCATCTACACTGAATGTGATTTCCATTTTGATTTGGGACAATTTAAATTTTCCCTCTGCAACAAGCATGACTGATCCAGAGTGACCCAACCTTTTCCCTGCCATATCCTGGAGTGGCTATAACCCTCAATATTTGGAAAATCGGCATGAGTAAAGGTGCAGCTTTCTGCTTTTCCCTGAGCTAACTTGCTGCTGAGCCTCCAATGCTGTAGAAAAGCCCTGATTGGCCAGGAAGTCAGTTCAAAGGCTTCCTCGTTCCCAGGTTACAAGGCTTCCCATAAAGGGGAAGCCCTTTCGAATCTGAATTCAGCAGGATCCACAATGGAATAAACAAAATAAGTGCAGAATCAGCCTAGGTGTGGCTGCTGGAGTAGAAAGCTGTTATCCATGAGACAGAGGTCATAGGTTGGGGATCCTAAACCCAATTTATGAATTCTGCCACAATCATATGTTATGTGTGTGCTCGCCTCATCCAGACAGCTTCAGCCAATGTGGTGTGGGTAGAGTGTCAGCCTAGCATACGGGAGACCCAAGTTGGGATCCCCACTCTGCCATGGAAGCTTGCTGGATGTCCTCCACACTCAGCCAAACCTAACTCTCTGTTCGAATGCCAGATCCCGGATGGGAAATTCCTGGAGGTTTGGGAGTGGAGTGAGAATCCGGGCTCTGGGGAGGGGATGGAGCTCTGTGAAGCATAACGCCATAGGATCCCGTGGAGTCTGGATATCAGTTGTAATTTGGGGACATTTCCAGGCCCCATTTGAGGGCTGGTAACCCATGTTTACAACATTATTGTCAAGGTGAAGAGCCGCATGCTGTAGTGATTTAAGAGCAGTGGACTCTGATCCGGAGAACTGGGTTGGATTCCCCACTCTTCCTCCATAGACAGGCAGCTGGGTGTCTTTAGGCTAGACACATTTCTCTTGGGGCTACTGTGACAGAGCGCTTCTCTTAGTGGTCTCTCAGCCCCACCTACCTCACAGGGTGTCTATTGTGGGGAGAGGAAGTGATGCCTGGCTCAATTGGCACAACAGAAATGCTGGCCTCACTGCTGTAACAGAGGGAAGATCAGCCCTCCAAAAAGATCTGGAATCCCACCTGCCAAGGTTTTTGAAATGGGGTGGATATAATGTATGTGCTGGTATTAATGAACTTGCAGTTTTCTAAACAGATAGGTTGTTTTAACAAACTGTTTGTTTGTTCATTGCATTTGTATAACGCCCTCCCCTAAGGCTCAGGGCGGTTCACAAAGAACGTAAACAGGAAGATTACATCAAACTCGGTGATTATAATGAATGAAATAAACAGAGAAGAAACAAAATAAGTTTTAAACAGATAGGCCACAGAGAAGATTTCCACCAATGACTATTAGACAGCAAGCACTCATACAGCTGACTGTGGCAGCTGGGTGACAATGGGCTAGTCACAGTTCTGTTAGAGCTCTTCTCACACATCAGTTCTTACAGAGCTCTCTCCGCCCCACCTGCACTGAGCTATCAGGAAGGGCGGGATATAAGAATAAATATTGCTGCTGTTGCTATTTGTAAACCAACTCTGGGACTCCTTTCGGTAGTGAAAAGTATTAAAAAACAGCATCACTCCTTTTTCTCTTAAAATGAAGGCAAGGAGAACAACAAAAGCGATTATGGATCCCTATTAAGAAGAAAGGCGGGGAATAAACAAAGTACATCCATAGTAGAAATAAATAAAGCAACATGGTAAAGATCACCGCAGGAGGCAGAAGCAGAATTGGAAAGGAATCTGGCTCTTTCTTTCTCTCCCCTCCCCCCTCCCCCTCCATCCATTCACCCCCTCCTTTCCCCAAACTGGGAATGGTCTCTTGCAGAATCAGGCTCACTGTATATCAGCAAGATCATTATTTTAGCTGCAAGGGCTAATGGCCCATCTCCCTGGGGCTCCCCGGCCCAGTAGGCTGCTAATGCAATCTCGGCACGGTGCAAAGTTCTGCGTGGTGCTGTGATTGTTCCACGTTTCGGTAGCAACCACTAATCCCCTCGAGGACGCTCCAAGGACTAAGCATTAATTTTAAAAGAAAGGGAAACAGATAGCAGAAAAATATGAAACTGCCGCCTGACACCCGGCCATGGCCAGCAGAGACACAAACCATGGCGCAAGCCGCTTCCACGTGACGAAGGAGAATGTGGGGAACTCATAAACCAGGGGTAGTCAAACTGCGGCCCTCCAGATGTCCATGGACTACAATTCCCATGAGCCCCTGCCAACATTTGCTGGCATGGACTACAATTCCCATGAGCCCCTGCCAGCAAATGCCCCACCGTGTTTTTAGAAAGTGGGTGGAGCAAGGTAGAGCTTTTGCACAGCAGGGCTTCTGATTGGCCACGGAAGATATGATAAGCTACGTAGATTCAAAAACACACTGGTTTGGCCATAGAGTTGTCGGGCTTTCCCCAGAAGTGATGTGCTACCACTGCAGGGAGTAAATCGCTACCCCTGTGTGCTATATAACCCCACTCCCTTACATTTTGCAGTTGGCCCCATCTTCTGCTGCAGCCAATTTGTGGTTGTCCCCCGCCAGCAACCCTGTGTCAGGATTTCAAGAGTCCATCAGCTAAAAAGGTTGGAGACCACTTAATCATAGAACACTGGGTCTTACAAAGAAACCGACTTCTATAAAAAGAACAAAAAACTTCCTTATTCAACACTTAGATTTCTGACACTGATCATAAACACTGAAATGCATAGAATCAGGTGGATTCCAGAATCTTCCAAGGGCTATAGATGAACACACTGACTTTCTAATCTGGAAATACGGCAGTACAAGGTAGAAATCTATGCTCTGCCATAGGAATGCCCACCTCCCACATAATTTACACAGGGATCTCCTGATATTACACTTAACACCCCCAGTCTCCAGGCATTTCCCAATCCAGAGCTGGTAACCCTACTGTTCCATAGAAGTCTAATCTACAAATACCTGCAGTAGGATTAAGCCGTTTTCAAGGAGGAGGGACAGTTGTCTCAACCTCACAGAGGAAGGGATGCCAGCTTCCAGATGGGACCTGGGGATCCCCTAGAACAGGGGTAGTCAAACTGCGGCCCTCCAGATGTCCATGGACTACAATTCCCAGAAGCCCCTGCCAGCATTTGCTGGCAGGGGCTTCTGGGAATTGTAGTCCATGGACATCTGGAGGGCCGCAGTTTGACTACCCCTGCCCTAGAATTACAGCTTCTCTCCAGACTATGGTTATCATTTCCCCTGGAGGAAGTGGATGCTTTGGAGGGTGGACTCTATAGCACTGCACACCATTGAGGTTCCAGATCTCCACAGGATCCATCCTCAAAACTCCAGCAATTTCCCAATCTGGATCTGGCAACCCATCACCTTTCATCCTCTTCTGGCAGCCAGGGCTTTGTGGCCACCCTACCCAGAGGGAGGGAGCTGCATCGACCTTCACAGGAAAATGCAATTTACTTTAGGGACGAAAGAAATTTTTAGTACTTTGCTTGTTGTAGGCCTTCTTGGGTCCCCCAGCGGACTCCTCTGGGAAAGAGGATGATGGGATGGACAGCCTTCTGGTCTGGTCAGAGCCTGGCAAGGATATTCTCACAACTGCCTGCCAAAGGAGGCTTTTTGGGCAACGTTTTGCAGAACTCACACCTGCGCTGGATTTCAGACTCCCAACTGTTCTTTCTATATTTATTTGCAGAAAACACAATTCCAGCTCGTTTCAGGTATTTATATTGTTTCTCCCGCTCGCTCGCTCTCCCAGCAAGGAAGAAGAGGAAGAATAAGGTCATTATATAATCTGCAGTGCGGTCACGTTTAGAATACTGTATGTAACTTTCTCAGCTCATCTTAGCTTTAAAAAAGGATATCAAAAGAGCTAAAGAAGTACAGGAAAGCAGCTAACATGATCGAGGGCTTGCAGAAGGCTCCCTTCACACGCACAAAAAATACAATCTTTTCAGCTGCCCTCCACTAAAAACCATCAAATACGTTTGTTTTTTATTTATGATTAACTAACTAGGGGGGAGAGCAAGCTGCAGGCAAAAACGCAGCAGATGCTAGAGGTAGAAGGGGTTGGGAGGAGGCAGCTCTGTCCGTGAGGAAATTCAACAGGGCATCAAGCTGGGGGGGCATACGGGCTGTGTGGTGGCGGGAGGGGGCTGCTGGGGTACCTTTCTGAGCAGCGGATCCTGGGGCTCCTCGCAGGCTCCCCCACCCTGGCTCTGTTAAGGGAGTGCAGACGTTGTAATGGGCTGGAGGCTGGGGCAAGCCTCGGTGTGCAGTGAGCAGTGCGGTCGACTCGTGGGTAGTGTAGCGTTTCCTGGGTGCAGTCCACGCCGCAGCCACCTGTTCTGAGCACAGCTAGTGGGAGTCGTCTGGTATGACCGTGTCCTCAGCAATGGTATGGGCAGTTCCTTGGTGGCATCACCTACGCCGCTGCCTCCTGGCCGCCAGGCTGCTAGGGAGGACGGTGTGCGTAGGGGCCAGCCCAATGTGGGTGCATCCAGCTGTGCTGACCACACCCTGATTGGCCCATATTCAAGTCTGGACACTCTCAGCAGGGCTGGACACACTCCTCCCACAGGCGCACTTCACAAATATGTAGAGGAACCATGGATAAGGATTTAGATCCTGCCTTTTTCTACAATGGGGACCCACAGAGGCTTAGGCGTTTCTCCATTTTATCCTCACAACAACCCTGTGAGATAGGTTAGGCTGAGAGAGTATGACTGGCCCAAAGCAAGCCTCCATGGCTCAGTGAGAACTCAAACCTGGGGTCTCCCAGACACCAGGCCAACATTCTTCATCTCCAAGCCACACTGGCTCTTCATATGCCTTGTTTTGACCCAAGGTTCTCCTAAGAGCAGCCTTTTCCAACCTTTGGCCGCGTAACCCCTGGGGGCCTCTTGCATAACCCCAGGGTTCCCCAGAAGCCTTGACTGGCACTCCCTGCCTTAGAGCTATAACTGATCACAGCTTAAACCATCTGGAAATTCCAGATTATTATCTGTACCCTATATGTTACAGTCCATAACTTCTTAAAAATTCCAATGTAATTAGATGATCTCCTGATTCTTATTTGAGAGAAATGGCTAGTACTTATGAGGACAAAGGTGAACACAAAGGAAGGCCAGTCACAAAGTTTTCTCTCCCTCCCTTCCAATGACCTCCTAAAACATATAACAGTGTAATGTGACCCCAAAGTAGGGTTGCCAACTTCCAGGTGGGGTCTGGAGATCTCCCAGAATTATAACTAATCTTCATCAGGCTACATAAATCACTGATCTGTTGTTTATTTATGTATTCAGAACATTTATTCTACTTCTCCTAGAGAAAATGGTTGCTTTGGAAGGTGGATTGCATGGCAAGGTCCCTTCCCTCCCGAAACCCCAGTCTCCCAGACTCCACCCCCAGGGTTCCCAAGATTTACAATTGATCTCCAGACTACTGAAACCAATTCCCTTTGGTGAAAATGGGTGTTTGGGAGTGTGGAGTCTATAGCATTGGGCCTCACTGGCCTTCACTGACATTGGACTTCACTGTGCCTCACTCCTCCAAGATTTCCCCAGCCATAAAGGTGGTAACCCTACCCCCTACTTCTCATTGATGACCAGGGGGGACCTGTAAATCCTAGTTGGCAACCATACCCTTAAAAAGAGTTTCAGGCGCTAGCCATGTTATTCTTCAGTAGATCACGTAGATTCAAGTCCAGTGTCTGACAACGGGAGCGTAGATTCTTGAAAGTTCATTCCTGGAATCCAGCTCTTGTAGAATCATAGAATCATAGAGTTGGAAGGGATCTCATGGGCCATCTAGTCCAACCCCCTGCACTATGCAGGACACTCACAACCCTATCGCTCATCCACTGTCACCTGCCAACCCCTTGAACCTTCACAGAATCAGCCTCTCTGTCAGATGGCTCTCCAGCCTCTCTTTAAACATCTCCAAAGATGGAGAACCCACCACCTCCCGAGGAAGCCTGTTCCACTGAGAAACCGCTCTAAACCACTCTCCTAAAGATGCTCACGTGCTTCTAAACCCACTAACGTCAATGTGATTTGCGCAGATAACCTCCCTCCACCACATTTCACTGCACTGTGAAGCAAGGTGCCTTGAGACTGAATTTTTCACCCCAGCGCTCGAGACTACGGTGGTGTTACAGCACTGACTCAGCAAGATGTAGCAACCTGCTTCCAGGTGGTAGCCACTTGCTGGTTTTTGTCTAAAGGGCACAGGAGGAGTTTGGCTCAAAGGACAAGCTGGAATAAAAAATGTTTTGTTAATTGATTACACCAGTCTAAGTTCTCCCCCTGGATCTTCGAGATAGCTCCAGTAAATAAATCATTCCTAATTAAGCTCAGCATGTTGCATGCTCTGTTCTGGAACACATTGTGCTCTGCCTGCTTCTTTGAGAGAGACAGTTTCAGGTGGGTAGCCGTGGTAGTCTGAAGAAAGCTAGGATTCGTGTCCATCGGCATCTTAAAGACCCACGAGATTTCCAGAGCATGAGCTTTTGAGACTCAAAGCTCCCTTCATCGGATCCAGCAAGGATTCACCCACCATGGGCCCTCTGTTCCCTGCTGCTACTCAACTGAAGAGAGAATTGCCTCTCACTACTTCAAGAACCTCTTGTGGCGCAGGGTGGTAACGCAGCAGACATGCAGTCTGAAATCTCTGCCCATGAGGCTGGTAGTTCGATCCCAGCAGCCGGCTCAAGGTTGACTCAGCCTTCCATCCTTCCGAGGTCGGTAAAATGAGTACCCAGCTTGCTGGGTGGTAAACGGTAATGACTGGGGAATGCACTGGCAAACCACCCCGTATTGAGTCTGCCATGAAAACGCTGGAAGGCGTCACCGCAAGGGTCAGACATGACCCGGTGCTTGCACAGGGGGTACCTTTACCTTTTTTAAAACTTTTTTAACAACAGTCTGAACTTTCTATACCATTTCGTTTTAATGGCTCATGAGGTTTTGATGGTTTGGTGTCCATTTCTAATTGGGTTCAGGAAGATGGTTTGGGTGGGAGGGGGTTTGGGTTGGGAGTTCAGGGTCAGTTTTAAGATCACAAAACAAATTTCTCTGAATAGGTCACTGGTTTACAGTCAGTTTCAATTCTTGTTCAGTGGGAGGCTGCAGAGGGTGACAGCCTTTTGGATTGGCATTAATGTGTCAATGTGACAAAGTTTTTATTATCTGATTGTTTATTTATTTATTTATTTATTAGATTTATAGACCACCCCTCTCCACGAGCGGGCTCGGGATGCTTCACAAAATAGTTAAAAATATTCATGATCCAAATTCTACAATTGAAACCCAACCCAAACCCCCTCCCTCACTCCCACTAATCTACCCCACCCAAACCATCTTCCATCTGGCCAACAGATCAGCTATTGGCCAGGAACAAGTGTCCACCCAAGAAGAAAAGTTGGGGGGAAACATGGAAAGGAGAGGTGAGAGGCCCATGTTAAGCTGCCCTAGCATCAGCCATAAGCCTGGAGGAATAGTGCCATCTTCAGGGTGAATCCTGGAGGGTTGCATTGAATTCACACTTGAAGTGATGCTGCAATATCAGTTCAATGCTGAATGCTCCCCCCCCCCCCACGCTGCCTTATTGCTTTTGGATCTGCTAGTGCATTAGCATCTTGCCATGACTTCATAGAATCATGGAATCAAGGGGTCATGTAGTCCAACCCCCTGTTCAATGCAGGGTCTGCCTAAAGCACTGGGGGGCAGTTTAGTTTGTTGCTCGGGCCTAGAAAGATTAACTGGTTTTGCTCATCTGTGTTACCTCACCTTCTGCTGTGCCTTTGATCTTTTGTACAGGCTAATTGCTAAAGTTTTGCTGACAGGATGGCACTGGGAGAAACGGGACGCTAGCCTGTTACCTGGAGACTCAGCCTTGGGTAGGGTTTTAAATTCCCTGACCATTTGTTCTCCTGGGAATGTAGTCAGCCCACCTTCTCCTAGCTTGGATGTTTTCATGCATCACTGAGGTAGGACACCTGAGAACTATAGTGACCTTTATGTGCCTAACAAATCAGTTTCAACAAGAAATAACGTGAGCTACATTTGGCTTTTCCAATAAGCTGCTTTTGCTGAGAAACCAAGTTTGTTCCATTGAGAAGTTGCCAGGGGCGGGACAGCAGCAGGGAACAGATGGGCCATGGGGGAAAATTCTACACCCCAACCAGAGAAATGGCAACACTGCAGGGGGAAAGCCTGGGTGTGGTCACCTTTAATAGCAATATTAATAGCTGTGTTTCCACAAACTCACAGGAAGCATATCACGCTTGCGTGGCTGCAAAGAGACAGAATGCTCACCACAGACGATTTTTTTTAAGTCAAATAACACAGAAATCAATTGGACAACAAATGTAATGTGTAGGTAGGTAGAGCCAGATTATTGCCTCCAACCTCTAATTTACAAATTCAGAAGTTACCACAAACTCACTGAAGCCATAAACGTTGTCAAGATTGTGGGATAGATGATGGCCTGAGATTTCAACCAGCCACCATGAGAATTAGGCCTCTGAACTGCCGCTCGGGACCACAGCCGTAGGCCTGGCAATCTTAGCCAACACCCAACCATAATTGTATGGCAAATTTCTAACATTTTCTTCCTGGAGAAGGGTAGACAGAAACAGCCCTGGAAAGGGCCTTGGTCTTTGAGATGGAGGAGAAACTGCTCAAAGTAGGGTTGCCAACTCTGGGTAGGGAAATTACTGTAGATATGAGGTGTAGAGCCTGGGGACAGCAAGATTTGGGTTTAAGAAAGACATCAGTGGGGTGTGAATGCAATACAGTCCATCCTCTGATCTAGGGATGAGAACCTTCAGGTGGAATCTTGGTATCCCCCAGAATTACAGCTCATCCCCAGATAATAGAGATCAATTTCTCTGGAGAAAATAGATATTTTGGAGGTAGGACATGATGGCACTATACCCACGGGGGTCCCTGTCCTCCCTAGGCTCCACCTCCAAATCTCCAGGGGTTTCTCAACCTGGATCTGGCAACCCTACCCCCTCATCCCCCGCCAATGGGCAGTGGCAGCTCTGAAGCAGCTATTTTGTCCTCGTGAACTGATCTCTGTCCCCCTCTACCTCCCTTTTTAGATGGGATGTGGGATTAGTCTAGGATGAGTTTTTTCGCCGCAACTTCTTGGTCTGATAGGCTATTTTATCTGTATTAGTTTTTACTGTTTTAGGGTTTGGGGGGGGGGGATTTTATGTGATTGTAACCCATAAATGAATATAATAATAGGCAAGATATCAGGAAAAAGGTTTTCACAGTCAGAGTAGTTCAGCAGTGGAATAGGCTGCCTAAGGAGGTGGTGAGCTCCCCCTCACTGGCAGTCTTCAAGCAAAGGTTGGATACACACTTTTCTTGGATGCTTAGGGCTGATCCTGCATTGAGCAGGGGGTTGGACTAGATGGCCTGTATGGCCCCTTCCAACTCTGTGATTCTGTGATGATGATGATGATGATGATGATGATGATGATGATGATGATGATCTGGAGATCAGTTGTACATCCAGGAGATCTTCAGGCTCCATCTGGAGGTTGGCAACTCTTGCTTGGGAGAAGGAGGACCCACTTGGCACAGAAGAAGTGGGTGCCGTTTACAGGGAGGATCGGAAAGCACAAGCAGGTGAGGCAAAGCAGAAAAGGAAAGGTGAAGAGCAGAAAGGGAAAGAACAAAACCGACCCTGTGCTACCAGAGAGGCCTAATTAAATACTCCGCTGTAACCAAGGAACATGTTCATCTGCCCAGGAGTCAGCCTGGTGCTTTTTGATCTGTTTAGTCTGTGGGCCTCTTGCTTGAGAGCTAATTATGCACTTAAACCCTTTCTGTTTAAGCTAATGCACCATGGGAAATGTTCCACATGCTTCCCTCCCCCCCCCTTTCCTTTGTAACAAGCATCTTTTAAAGAGCTCCAAGGCTGGAGGGAAGTTTGATGCCCTTGTTAATTAAGAGCCAGCTTAGTGCGGTGGTGAAGAGAGGCAGCCTCTAACCGGGAGAGCTGGGTTTGATCTCCCCTTCCCCCTCCACATACAGCCAGCTGGGTGACCTTGGGCCAGTCCCAGTTCTCTCAGGGATCTCTCAGCCCCCAGCGACTTCCCAGGGTTGTGGGGTCAGGAAGCGAAAGTGATCGTGATCCACTTTGAGACCTCTTCGCACAGTAAAAAGCAGATTTAAAAATCTAGCTCTTCTTCATCATCTTGGAAGGGTTTTATTCGTTTGTTGCAGCTAGAGCTAAGTTTGAAGACAGCTTCTCCCCATGTGGCACCAACCACAGGCCAACGCCTTTGTTTAGGATTCCCAATCCTTTAGACCAGTGGTTCTCAACCTGGGGTTTGGGACCCTTTGGGGGGTCGAATGACCCTTCCATAGGGGTCGTGGCAAGGCAAGCAGCTTGGCCAGGGGAGCGCCATCCACACAACAGCCTTGCGGGGTAGATCGAGATAGAGCATTCATCTGTCTGGAACAGCAGAAAAGAGCGAGATCGGCATGGTGGGATAAGAGGCGAAACTGAACTGAGAAATCCCAGGGAAAAAAAACATTTATATACAATCACGAACAATGGATCTTCACACCATTGGTCAGTTTCGGTTTCTGTGCAAAAACCCTTGCATAATGTTATGGTTGGGGGGTCACCACAACATGAGGAACTGTATTAAAGGGTTGCAGCATTAGGAAGGTTGAGAACCACTGCTTTAGACAGAGACTGGAGTCACAATCAATCTCCTTACAGACTTCAGTTATCCTTCAGTCTCTGAAGTAAAATCCCTCCTGCACTTCCTCTGCCCACCTCAGGCCTTTTCCCAATCTCCAGACATTTCCCAGCCTGGAAGTAGAACCCTTCACCACACAAAATGCCGTGTAAACTCCAGAAAAACACCCCGGCCATGAACAGTGGGTTGAAACGGAAGTGTGCCACACACGATAATACAAATGTTCTGTCATCAAACAGAAATAGATATTTATTCATTTAAATATTTATGCCTCATCTTTCCACATACGGTTGCCTGCTGGAGGTTGGGAAATACCTAGAGGATGGGGGAGGATGGGGATGGTGGGGTTTGGAGATGAGGGGGACCTCAGCACAGTGAAATGCCACAGAGTGCACCCTCCAAAGCAGCCATTTTCTCCAGGGGAGCTGGTCTGGGATCATCTGGAGATGAACTGTAATAGTAGAAGATCTCCAGGTGGAACCCGGAGGCCGGCAACCCTATCTCCACATGGCTGAGGGTAGCTTCAAATGCAAGTTGAAAATGTACCAGCCTGAAGACTGTAGATGGAGCACAGGGGAATATAGGAAGAGACAGTCCCTTGACATGATAATGTCTGAGAATTCTCAGCTATGCCGCCTGACTCCCCATGATAGAGTTTCTTCTAGAAGAAGAAGAAGAGTTGGTTCTTATCTGCCGCTTTTCTCTACCTGCAGGAGGCTCAAAGCAGCTTACAGTCACCTTCCCTTTCCTCTCCCTGCAACAGACACTCTGTGAGGGAAGTGAGGCTGAGAGAGCTCCGATATTACTGAAGAAGATGAAGAAGAAGAGTAGCTTCTTATATGCCGCTTTTCTCTACCCGAAGGAGTCTCAAGGCAGCTTCCAATCCCCTTCCCTTTCCTCTCCCCACAACAGACACCCTGTGCGGGAGGTGAGGCTGAGAGAGCCTGATATCACTGCTCAGTCAGAACAGCGTTATCAGTGTTGTGGCGAGCCCAAGTTCACCCAGCTAGCTGTATGTGGGGGAGTGCAGAATCAAACTTGGCTCGCCAGATTAGAACTCCTAACCACTATACCAAACTAGCTCTCTAGAAAATAACCTATGTGGTATAGTTGCTGAAGTATCAGACTAGGATCAGATTCGAATCCCCACTTTGCCATGACCCAGATGCATACTCTAAACCTAGCCTAACTTGCAGGGTTGTTATAAGGATAATGTGGAGGAGAGGGGAAGCCCCTTGGGGAGAAAGGCAGGGTACAAGCAAAGGAAATAAATAAATAAATACGTCTCCACAGGCTCTTGAAACATTAACGTAACCAGACCGAAACAGTTTTGTTATGAATCTTATTATTAAAACAAGACGTTCACAAGGCCAGAACCAGAAGGGAGGAGGATTTGGGATTCCGGCCATAAAACTGACATCTTGCTGAGTGAGAAGGGGAAGCCGATACCGTGGAAAAGTCTCACTTGAGGGACAGGAAAGGTTTAAGATTCAGCTTGATTTTTTAGACTCAAACACAAAGAAAGGATCAACTTTGCATGTCATATGGTTAAAAGAGGTCTGGTGGAAATCTTCCAAAAAGAGAACAGTGCTTAATGAGCCACCAATGATCCCAGAGGAGAAAAACATCACAAGGTTTGCAAAACCTAATATCCTGATGGTCGGGAAAAGTTCTCTCGAATAGGCTGCTTGGCTCTTGCGGTCTGTATTTTGACTGACACAGCTTAGACTATAAGCACGCAGGGCCAGAAATAAACTGCAACAAGTAAGCGAAACGCAATGCCAAATTTATACATGATGCTCTTACTTCGATCTCTTTCGCAGTGTAACCCTTGCACTGGCTGAAATTATCTCAGATGTATAAATGGCTCCTTCCCCCCTCTTCCTTCTCTTTTACAAGCATACACCATAAACCAGTTTAATAAACGCAACCGTGGTTTAACTTGAATGAATTTCAAAGGAAATGTTAAACTTGGTGGAGTCTGCACAGAGCTTTTATTCTAATCCCAGGAGGATTCAGTCCCTGTCATCTCCACTGAATGCGATTTCCATTTTGATTTTGTCCAATTTAAATTTTCCCTCCGCAACAAGCATGATTGATATGGAGTGACCCTATCTTTATCCTGCAATATCTTAGAATGCTTTTAACCCTGGGTTGAGAAACCATGAGGATCTCCAGCTGCTTCATTTGATGCAGACTCCATGGTAGAGAAGCCCTGATTGGCCAGGGCTGACTCCATGGTAGAGAAGACCTGATTGGCCAAGGCTGCCAAGCTTTTCTTAAAGAGGAAGTTCTAATTTTCTCTCAGCAGAAGCCCTAACTTTTGTTGGTAGAGGTTTGCCAGATTTGCCTTGTGTTTTTTTTCTCCCTTCTCTGCTATCTCCAATCCTTCCCCCCCCCCATTCAAGAAAAGAAAAGAAAGAGGCTCCTGCTGTGCTTGGCTCCCCCCTCCCCTTCTGAGCCCCCCTAAGCACGTGCCGAACACTTTTCTGTTTCAATGGAGGGGGGGAGGAAGACCTGAGTTCAAATCGATCTGAATTCAGCAGGATCCACAATGGAATAAACAAAGTAAGTGCAGATTCAGCCTTTGTGAGAATTAAAAACACACACACAATACAGATCTAACAATGATGAACAACTAGGATTGTCAACACTGCCCAGTCAGAATTTAAGGGCAGTATCTGGGGAGGGTAGAACTGAGGGAGAATGTGGCATCAGTTCTGGGCAGGCCTGCTAATTTCCCACCAGAGGCAGGAAGTCATCCCATTTCACACTAGTCCTGCAGCCAGAAATCCAGGATTTCCTGCCAGGGTTCTGATGAATCTTGGGGTTATGCAAGACCTCCCCAGGGTTATGCGCCATTTCTCAGAACTTCAGATGGCCACTGACGTCACTAAGCGGCATGTTGCTGTATAGGCCTCGTCTCTTTCTCCACAATGGAAATGGTAAATGATCGAATGATTGGACAGCTCCCACATCTTACTTCCCGTGCCCACTTCTCTGAAGGAATGTGACACCACTTCTGGGGTTCCTCGAAGCCTAAAAAATATTTCCAGGGTTCCTCCACAGTCAAAAGGTTGAAAAAGGTTGTGACACGGAGTTATCAGCAATTTCTAGAGCAGACTGATGTCACTTCTGAGTTTTCCCCAGAAGTGGCATCAGGTTGTTCTATCGCAAAATAATACCATAGAGTTTCTAGCAATCCTTCAAGCTTATAGATTTTCATTGGAAGTGATGCCTTGCTTTGTCCAGATGATAATCTCCTGCCCCCAGCGGTTACCCAGCAACCCTAGCCCTAATCAGGATTCCAAAATGGCTGCCAGTTTCCCAATCATTCTCTGTCTTTCTATGTCTTTCTCTTTAATGTGTTTTCGGCTAAAGTGGATAGACTTGAACAGGTTCTGCACAATCTACAGCCATTGAACCAAATACACATAACCTTTCCCGGCTGTGATTAAATTTTGATTCCTAGCCTTTCAACAAAAACACAGGCAAACATCCTGTACCAATAAAAGGTGACTTTGGTCTCCTTTTGACTCATCTCCTGAGGTTTCCACACAGGAAACCCACATTTTGAAGAAGAGCACCAACAAATGATTTGAAGATTATCGATTGGAATACAGCCTGCATCACTATGAGCCAAAGAATCACATGACATAGAGCTCCTAGGACTGTATGACTTCTGATTCACACATGTCTTGGCATGGTGGAGGTTAGGGTGGAAAGTTCCAAGCTCAAATCCCATGTAGCCGTGAAACTCACCCGGTGATTTAAACCTGTTGTTCAATGCCCCTCTCAGCCGAACCTATCTCGCAGGGTTGTTAAAATGACAGCCCAGTAGCTTTCACGTTCCAGATCTATACACACATTTGCTCTTAGCCAAAAGACTGAGGAAGTAAGGATTAGTGAACAAAATAAATCTTTCTAACTGAAAAATTCCATTCTCTTTCCAGAATTCTTTTTTAAAAGGTCTGAAAATAGCAATTACCTTCTTAGGAGACAATCCACTGGGGGTTTATTCTTATTCGAGAGAAGAGTTGGTTCTTATATGCTGCTTTTCTCTACTCAAAGGAGTCTCAAAGCGGCTTACAGTCACCTTCCCTTTCCTCTCCCCACAACAGACACCCTGTGAGATGGGTGAGGCTGAGAGAGCCCTGATATTACTGCTCAGTCAGCTTCATCATGGAGCTCAGTGTTACCCAGATGGCTGCATGTGAGGCAGCTGGGAATCATACCCAGCTTGTCAGTTTAGAAGTCTGTTCTCCTAACCGCTACACCAGGGGTAGTAATTTGCTGGCAGAGGCTCATGGGAATTGTAGTCCATGGACATCTGGAGCACCACAGGTTGACTACCCCTGCGCTACACCATCCTGAGCTCCTGAATTCACATATAAATTTTCTCTTAGCATTTTTAACTTCTTTTGCTCTTGCTGCTTCAATCACTCGCTAACTACACTCTATCATTTTCCTGACGGATACCATAAAGTGCCTTCCCAAACAGAGATCACAACTGGAGTGACAGTTGCTTCCGTAAAGCTGGAGGTAGTATGATACGGCCGACATTATTTATGTATCATGTGGCCACGTTACATACAGGAAGCATATATATAATAATATAAAATATGTAGCCAAATAAGTACAATGTGGCCCGGGATCTGACACTTTGGGACGGGCTGGGCTTGGCGATCCAGAGGCCAACCCCCCAGGGGGGGAGCATGATACTTCCAACCCCACACCTACCACAAGGGAGCAGGGGCAGGGCACCAAACCCCCTGGCAGGCCCCCCAATGAGGATTCCGCAGACCTGAAAGATGATGATGTTTTCTGAGTTCCGCAGGGCCTGCAAAACGGAACTCTTCCGCCAGCCGTTTCTCTGAGGCCGGGTGGGGGCCCAGGAGCTAAGATTGGGCCCCTCTCCCTGGAGGGGGAGGCCAGTATTAGACTGGCCTGGTTCCCCAGATTGTTCCCCCCTATGCCCAATTATCCATCCGCTCCCTTCTGCCCATCCAGTAGGCCTGTATGGGAATAGTTTTTTATTAATCGCCATCATTGTGACCGAGTCATTGTTTATGGGGTTTTAATGGGGAATTTTAATGGTTTTAATGTACTGTATTTGTATTGAAACACTGTGAACCGCCATGAGCCGGGTTCCGAGAGCAGCGGTCATACAAATGAATGAATGAATGAATGAATGAATGAATGAATGAATGAATGAATGAATGAATGAATGAATGAATGAATGAATGAATGAATGAATGAATGAATGAATGAATGATGACTCCAAACAGCTGAGGCCCCAGGTGGGACCTATACTGGTAGAGAACCCTGCCTGTGAGGCAGGTGCCAGTGAGGCAGGTGGGGACAGGCTGGGTCGAGTGTCTGGACACCAGCGACCAGGAAGGGCAGCATGAGAAGAATGCTAGCTGGACCCTGAGCATGGGAAGGCCAGGTGGAAGCATCAGGTGAACCTGACTGAGGTGAGAATTGGATGGGTGACTGGGAGTATAAAAGGGGTTTCTGCATCACAGAGCAGGGAGGATAACACCGGCCTCTACCAAGGAGCCAGAGAGAGAGAAGGCAGAGACTAAGGGAGCACCAGAAGAGAGGTAGAGGACCACAGGTGCCAACACCCCCCACCCCACTCATGTCTGAGGTCTGTGAGGACTCCCCAGAGGTGCACCAGTGATGGTGGAGGGTATCAGTGGCCTCCTAGGCAAGGGGACATCCAATAAACAGTTATGCAGACAGTCCCCCTAAATAATAATATCTATGTTTTCAATCCATTGGGTCACAGCTGGAGAGAGTACAAAGAGTTCCATCGCATCTCCCTGGAAAGCATGACGCTCACCTTCCTGTGACAGATGGAAAATAGTTTGGCAGGCTGCATCACAATCCCATTCAACGCCTGTTTTTTGCTCCATTTAAACAACAGGTCTGCATGACCACCAAAGCCAGTCCGTATTCTATTCGCTGCCTTCCATTATTTACGTAGCAAGTCAGATCCTGCAGGCCTCTCGTTGGTGCTTATTGGGTTATGGCTATGCAGTGGCACTGATTTCATCCATATTTTGCAATTGTTCATTCCCTAAATCAAAATGTTGTGAATGCAGGACTTATGCAGATCAGGGCTTTAGTCTGGATAGGCCCGTGTGTGGATGAGCTCTGCTGTCAATGGTCTTTCTGTATTCATGAAGACAAGTGTCTTGCACAGTGTAGGCAGCCAGTAAGTCAGAGTGGGTTTAGTACCTCTGCTGAGTTGGATTCAAATTTGTGGGCTGTTGAAGTACTGCATCCCACAGTAGGATACACCAGCCCCAAAGCTGAGAATTGTCTAGGGTATACGTACTCGGTTCTTTGTTCCTTGTTGGCAAAACCTCATATCTAGCTTCAGTATCTGCCTTAGTGGGAAGATGGGGAGAGGGAGGAGAGCAAGCAATAAAGACAAAAGCAGACAGCAGGGAGGGAAAATAGAGGTGGAATAAGAAGCAGGATCAGCAGGCCTGGAGAAAAGCAGTCTAAAACAGGGGTAGTCAACCTGCGGTCCTCCAGATGTTCATGGACTACAATTCCATGAATTGACATTGTAGTCCATGAACATCTGGAGGACCACAGGTTGACTTGTTGTTGTTAGGTGCGAAGTCATGTCCGACCCATCGCGACCCCATGGACAATGATCCTCCAGGCCTTCCTGTCCTCTACCATTCCCCGGAGTCCATTTAAGTTTGCAGGTTGACTGCAGGTTGACTACCCCTGCTCTAAAAGATAAGGGGGTCAGTCAGCTTGGCCTGAGACCACATGGGAGACCACCACGGTCGTCCCAGGGTGTTATGCAGAGGCAGGCAAGGGCAAACCACCTGCATTCATCTCTTGCTTCTTGTGCAATGCTGGGAAAAGGTGAAGGCACTAGGAACGGAGGAAGATCCGACACAAGATAAATTGACTCAAGGGAGGAAGCCATGGCCTCCAGTCTCCCATCCCCAGGAGCAGCACATGGGCCTACTGTTTCTAAACTGCAGTGGATTCTCTTCTGACCATGGGCCTTGGCAAATGCCCATCCACATCATGTCTAGATGAAGATATGCATCAAGGTGTTCTTTCGTCGGCCTCAAGCATATGCCTGGTGGAGGAGCTCTTGCTAAAAGACAGAACGTCTGACATGTTTTATATTGCCTTTCGTATACACGTATCTGCCTATTGGGTGCGGAGGTAGCCAGGCTAGGTTGATGCACTCGGATTTTGCACGATTTGTATTTGGATGGGAAACCTGCGATGTTACCATGGGCATACCTGTGAAATGACCACTGGATGATCTAGGGTTCATGTTGACACTTACTGAGGGTGTGCGTGCATGGTGAATCCATTGCATATTTGTTCACCAAGCATGGTGAACATATGTTATTGGGAAGATTGTGTGTGGCACGCTTTCCCATTTGGTGCATTTGGTAGGCTCTTGGGGAATGTGGGCCCGATCTCATCATATCTCAAAAGCTCGGATGGGAGACCACGCCAAGGAAGAATCTGCAGAGGAAGGCAATGGCAAATCGCTTCTGCTTCCCACATGCCTTGAAAATCCCTCACTGGGGTCACCACATGTTAGCTACAACTTGATGGCTCCTACATGCACAGGGTCCCGGGACTAGTCTAAAAAGGACCATTGTGGTTATGATAACAGGAATGCTGGCAAGAACCTCCAGATTTTTTTTCCCACCCGCATGTTTTGCTGATGTTTCCCCAACCACGAGCACCTCAAACTCCGAAAGCAGTCCTGTATTTTATTCTGCAAACCTATGATTATAAGATTCCGTTCTTTTTTTTCCCTCCCCACTGTGCATTGAAGAGGTATTAATAACTAAACAAATAACCCTCGGTGCCAACAAATTATAATATGTTGCCACCCATACGTCTCCCAACTTCATTACGGCATCCCACACCTCTCTGCGCTGCCACCTCCTACACAGCCCCCTCCTCCATCTTCCATGTCCTCTTTAATTATGAGCAGGATAACCGAGGCTAAGTGTAATCCTAGTACTTAGCAGGATTTATGACACTTCACAGGAGCTCCTGAGAATCATACAAACACAGGCACTCGTGTAATTAGAGAGGAAAAATGGCCATTCTGGGCCACCATCCATCCTGAACTCAACACGATGGAGGAAGCCAGCAAGGGCTTATTTGACCTGATTGGCTTCTTCACCATCTCCAAATGATAGATAAGTGCAATAAAGTCCCAATCATTACACTTAAGCATGGCAGGTGTGCACAATGCACAAAAGCTCCCCCGGAAGAGAAAATAGTAAGGAAATACATTAAGCCAAAGTTCTCATAAAATGTCATAGGAGAGGGGAGGATGTCTTCTCTGGGCTGGCCGTCGGGTTGGTAAGAAAGCAAATGAGAGAAGAGGTTAGCAACCAGATTCCCCAAGGGCTCTTCTGGCTCAGCAATGGTCCATGAACCAAGGAGGTTGAGAAGTCTAAAAATTATTATCATAAAAATCTATTAAACACAGTTTATTGCACAGTTCTCAAGGTCAACTGAAAACTATGCACGAAAATCTCAGTAGAAAATGTACACAAACGCTATGAGTAACACAAAATATGCCTAGAGAACAAACAAAACAACCTGATGTATTTCAATCCAAACCGATCTTCTTCAGAGGCCCGTTACAGATCCACACATACATAAATATCCATAAACGACAGCAACAAAATTACAGCCAGGAAGTTTGAGTAAAAATCTGTACTATACAGAGAAACCAATAAATATCCTGGGTGTACATTGTGATGGACAGAATTCACAATCACCAGCTTGATTTTTCAAAACGGCACCATTTGGTCAACATTTCTGGATGGAAGTAAGATATCTGTGTGCGGGCTGTGTGTATAACGAAAGAAGGAAAGGTATACAGCAAATGATTCTGCAAAGTGTCATTGGGGGGGGCCCTTCTGGTCTGGGCTACCAGTCAAGGTGGGGAGGAAGCAAATGAGCTAAGAGATTGGCAACTAGGAGCCCGATGGATACCTCTGGCTCAGCAAGGGTCTGTGCCAGTTGCCAGTCCTCTTCCTCTAACCCCAAAATGACTTACAGTGGTGGTTCTCAATCTGGGGGTCGGGACACCTTTGGGGATCGAATGACCCTTTCACAGGGGCCGCGGCAGGGCAAGCAGCTTGGCCAGGGGGCGCCATCCACACAACAGCCTTGAGGGGTAGATCGAGATAGAGCATTAGTTTGCCTGGAGCAGTGGGAAAGAGCGAGGTCGGCACGGTGGGACAAGAGGCTGAACTGAACTGGGAAACCCCGGGAAAAAAACAATTTCTATACAAACATGAACAATGGATCTTCACACCAGTGGTCAGTTTCGGCTTAATTTCTGGGAAAGAACCCTTGTATAATTTTATGGTTGGGGGTCTCCATGATATGAGGTACTGTATTAAAGGGCATTAGGAAGGCTGAGAATCACTGCCTTACAGCAGGGGTAGTCAACCTGTGGTCCTCCAGATGTTCACGGACTACAATTCCCATGAGGCCCTGCCAGCAAACGCTGGCAGGGCTCATGGGAATTGTAGTCCGTGAACATCTGGAGGACCACAGGTTGACTACCCCTGCCTTACAGGATGGAGGAGGAAGAAACGCAAGCAAAAAAACAGAAAGTGGGATCCCTCCATTAGATTCTGAAGTCTGATATCTTGGTGAGGAAAAAGGTGGGACAAAATAATTGCACCTGTCTCCATGCTCCAGATGCCTTCACACTTTACGTGGAATGACGACAGTTAAAGAAAAATGTGCACAAACCCAGCTTCACGCTGGGCTCACCCCCCACTCCTTATTCCTGTTCCCGCCATTCTCATTCCATGAATCGCCGTTAAATAGCAGCTACTGACTATCCAAAACACGCAAATGCTGCCATGCAAGTTAATCAGGGTGACTTTTCCCCGATGCCGACCAGGATTCCAAGCCTGAATGAAACTCTGTTTTAAGTTCCTGGTTAACTGGAGGACTGAGGGAGACGAACGCCAGCTGATCTGAGGGCCCACGTTTATATGCCATTGGCACCGTGACTCTTGATCAGAGATAAGAGTGAGGAATGTGCAAAGAGTGCAGTCAGATGCCAGGCTATTCCCATTTGGATGTGATAGCAGGATGGTGCCGCCCTTAAATTATTTGTCTCAGTCCAGGGAAGCCAATCAAACTAATCAGGCAACTTGGGATGACCACCCCAGTTAATTAACCGACCAACCTGAGTTGTTGTGACAATAAAAGAGGGAAAGCACATAAGCCACCCTGATTTGTTTGGATCGAAAGGTTGGGGAGGAAATATTATAAATCTAAATCAGACGATCTTTGAGAGCATGCTTTATGCCACGTCCCCACCAACTTCTCAGTGAAACTGGTTTGGCGTCTCAGCACACCAGTTCGTTGATCAAGCAAAACGGTGGTCATGAAACTTCTTGCAGAAACTGATTCGTTAGATCAGTGGTTCCCAATCTGGGGGTCAGGGGTCGAACGACCCTTTCACAGGGGTTGCGGCAAGGCAAGCAGCTTGGCCAGGAGGGGGGGGCACCATCCACACAACAGCCATGCAGGGTAGATCGAGATAGAGCGTTCATCTGTCTGGAGCAGCAGAAAAGAGCGAGATCGGCATGGTGGGACAAGAGAGAACTGAACTGAGAAACCCTGGAAAGAAAACGATTTATATACAATCATGAACAAAGGATCTTCACAACATTGGTCAGATTCGGTTTAATTTCTGTGGAAGAACCCTTGCCTAATTGTATGGTCGGGGGTCCCCACAACATGAGGAACTGTATTAAAGGGTTGCAGCATTAGGAAGGTTGAGAACCAGTGCGTGGTAGAACCACTACATACAGATCAATTTGTTTTCCAAGAACCCCCCAATGACACACTAAGATGCCCCTACTTAGAAAAGGCTCACTACATTTCCAGGAGAACAAACCGGCCCAGTTATACTCAGGTGCCACTTTCAGCACCCAAGACAGGCTTCTGCCTCCTCTGTCTTCCGGCGCCATGCTGTCAACATAACTAACAATTAGTCCACCCAACAGATCAAAGGCCCATGCAGGAAGTGAAAGACACAGTCAAGCTAAATAATGTATCTTACCCAGGCTAATGAAGCCCTCTCCACAATGAGACCACAGCAGGATACTGCTGTACAAGCAGATCCTGGCACATTCGTTCATCTATCCCCCATTAAAATAGTCCTTGAAACAAACACCGCGTGCTTCCCGTTACTAAATGCTTAGGGCTGTCACAAAGACGTATTCTTGATCCGAATACCTCCCAATAGTGAGTACTGCCAATTAGGATCAGGAGGACCATGGTGCATGGAGAGAGAGTACTTAAGCCCTTCCCCCACTACCTGAAATGGCCCTCAGAAACCATCATTTCCCCTACTGGGAATGCTTAGGTGTAGCTAGGGTTTAGGGTTGCCAGTCTCCAAGTGGCAGGGTATAAAAGGAGAGGGCTAGTCAGTTCCGCAAACTAGCCAAGAAGGGGGGGGGGGGCGAATCGACATGGTGGTGTGAAATAATAAAGAAAAATGTATTAACTGTTGTCTGTTGTCCTTTCTAAATTACTTTTAAATTGGGTGAAGCCAAAACAGGGGCTGGAAGTCATATCCTTCATATACAACTTGAGCCTATGACGATGCTTGAAGGTGTATTTGTAATTTATAACTTGAAGGTATAATTCTTGAAGGTATAATTTGTAACACTTTGTATATTATTTATGACTGTCAATGTTTTATTATAAAGATTTGGTGTGGAGGAGGAGGAGGAGGAGGAGGAGGAGGAGGAAGAAGAAGAAGAAGAAGAAGAAGAAGAAGAAGAAGAAGAAGAAGAAGAAGAAGAAGAAGAAGAAGAAGAAGAAGAGTTGGTTCTTATATGCCGTTTTTCTCTACCTGAAGGAGTCTCAAAGTGTCTTACAGTCGCCTTCCCTTTCCTCTCCCCACAACAGACACCCTGTGAGGGAGGTGAGGCTGAGAGAGCCCTGATATTACTGCTTGGTCATAGCAGCTTTCTCAGTGCTGTGGCGAGCCCAAGGCCACCAAACTGGCTGCATGTGGGGGAGTGCAGAATCAAACCCAGCTCGACAGATTAGAAGTCGGTGCTTTTAACCACTACACCAAGCTGGCTCTTGGTTGACTGTCTTTACACACTTGCATGTTTAATACAATAAAGAACACTGACTGAATGCAGATTGCGAATCTGTTGTCTATTAAGAGGTGGGAATCATGCTACATATCGCAGGTTTGATGTTTGGTTTATAAGCCAGTATTGTAAGAACATAGATTGATTGTTCTTCATGTTGC
Organism: Paroedura picta; assembly: GCF_049243985.1. Taxonomy (NCBI): domain Eukaryota; kingdom Metazoa; phylum Chordata; class Lepidosauria; order Squamata; family Gekkonidae; genus Paroedura; species Paroedura picta. Next base: position 35,057,995 of record NC_135373.1, read on the forward strand.
ATTTATAGGGTTTAGCCACAGATGAGAGGCTTTGTTCTTGAAAGTGGGTGGTACAGTATCTGGACCCTGTTTTGGCTTCACCTAATATGAAAGTAATACAGAAATGACAATGCACAGCAGTTAATGAATTTTCCTTATTATTTCACACCACCATGTCAAGTCTCTTTTTTTCTTGGATAATCTCCAAGTGGCACCTGGAGATCTCCCAGAGTTACAATCATGTCCAGATGACAGAGATGAGATATGCTTGAGAACAAGGCTGTTTTGAAGTGTGGGCTCTGTGACATTACGCCCCATTGAGGTCTCTCCCCTCCCTAAACCCCATTCTCCCCAGTCTCCACTCTCCAAATCTCCAGGAGTTTTCCAACTCAGAGATGGGTAACAACCACCAACTGAGGCCTGCAGTTCTCCTGGAATTACAACTGATTTCTTGGCATCAATTACCCAGGAAGAAATAGTTTCACGGGGCACACGATACCACACCTTCTCCTTCCCAAACTCTGCCTCTCATAGGCACCGCCTCCAAATCTACAGGACCTTCCCTTGCTGGACCTGGGAATCCTACATGTAGCCATCAGGTCAGTAAAACTGCACAAGGAGAAACCCCAGTCTTGATCCAGTGCTTCAGCCACAGCACTGAGGAACATGTCTTTAAAACATGCAACTTTGCCCTTAAGGATACATCGGAGGTGGGGGTTGAACGTTTTTAAAGGTACTGACCACTCAAGTTGCATAACACAAATCAAAGTGGTTCTAGGAGGTTGTCTCAGACGGAATGAGAGAGAAGCGCATGATGCTCTGTATAGACATCCCCGCCGACAAAATGATTCACTTTTAATGCCTCGTCAGAGATGTCTACCAGACAAAAAAAAAACAACCGCATTTTTTCCGCTATGTGACATTTATCTTGGTATCTTTCTTTCCTCTGACAACTGAGGACATTCCACTCCCCACCTCCGTCCCCATCAGTGATATTGATTTTGAACCAATGGCTCCGCCTTCCTCGGCCTCACTGCGCTCCCAACAAGCCCAGCTCCGTTAGCTGCCATGAATTTGAATATGTCTGAATGAGACAACGTAGAGGCATCTAGGGCAGGATGCCCAGCTCTCCATGTTCCCTTGGGAGCAGAACTGTGCCCTACGCATCCATAGGATCCTTTTGGGAACTTAAAGAAGGCAAGACCATCCAAAAGACTCAAGCTATTACTACGGAGTCCATTCCTAAATGGTTGGCTACCAGGATAGGGCAGAACGAAGATTGGCCACCATCCCTGCCCTAAGGAAACATTGCCCTTTTTTATTTGTAAGGGAGTGCCACTGGAGGTTTAATGTCTTGATATTAGGCCTCCAAATCCCCCGTGATTGGTGGAGGATCTGTAGTGTCCCCCAAAAGAAGGCACTTCAAAGAGGGTGGGAAGTGGAGTTTCATTGATTGTTTATATTGTGGGGGGGGGGGGGTTGAAAGATGGGGTGGGGACCATATTGTTATTATATGGGGGCTGCAGAGTGGGTAATGGGGGGGAGGAAATAGAGATGGGGAAGAATCATAGAATCATAGAGTTGGAAGGGACCTCCTGGGTCATCTAGTCCAACCCCCTGCACCATGCAGGATACTCACATCCCAATTGCTCATACACTGTAACCTGCCACCCCCTTAAGCCCTACAATTGGGGGGCAAGGAAGATACGGTGGTATGAAAAGGTGGTTTAAGTGAAGGGGTGAGAGATATGGGACTGCTCGCACACCTTCTAATCTTTGTCCCATCTTGAGAGATGTTGATAGAGGGGGTAAGGAAAATAACCTTTCTCTGTCACCGGTGCTGTGTCATGCCGGGCGCATAAACAATAAGCCGCCTGTCCCGCAAAGCTTTTTTGCAGAGCAGAATATGGACCTGGCATGCTTGACCGAAACCAGGGTATGAGAAGGCAAGACAGTTACCCTGAATGAACTAGCCCAGCCCAGGTACTCGATCCTTCACCAGACCCGGACTAGTAAGTGAGCAATAGGTACAAGAACCTACAGGACAGGAGTCCCCAGCACTAAAGCAATTAGGACTCCAGGCAAAACCAAAAAAGAGCCATACGGGCTTCCAGGAACTCCACTATCCTGGCTTCTTGGTAGGAAAAGGGCAGCTAAATCCGTACGAGAGAAGGTGACTAATCTCCAGAACAGTCACCAACCCACTGAGAAATTTTAGCCACCATATTTCCCACTATGATACCCTTTTCAGTCCAATCACAGACAGCCTGAATCAGATCCAACCCAATAAAGTAAGTTGGATGCCCCAATGATGAGCAGCCTTCAGTACTCTAAGCAGAACTTAACAAACCAACCCATTATTTCATGACCCAGACTTTGCTGAGCCATTTCTGTTGCAGAATAATACCTCAGGAACGGGCTGTCTCAGGATTTCCATGGGGAGGAACATCCCACATTGTGCATCAGTCACAAGTTATACCAAGCAAGATGAAGATGGCAACAGTGGAGAAAGAGGCTCTGACAGTCAAGTGGGCTGTGGGGCTCTGCAGTTCTATTTGACCAACACTCTATGCCCTCTCACTGTTGATCGTGCCCCCTTGTTGTGCATATCCAAAATGAAAGACCACAATCCCAGGGTGATAAGTTGGAATTGTTCTTCGTTCCCTTTTAGCTACTCAATCCGCTATGGGGTTGGGCAACTCCATCTCCATGCAGATTATATGTCCTGGATCTTCCAGGACACCCAAGATAAGCAGAGTCATGGGACTCCTGGTGCCTAGACTTTTAAGGCTTCCCACCATCAACACTGAGAGCAGGGCCAGTCCGAACCCTTGCCCACCAACAGGACAAGAGGTCAACAGAAGCCAGGAGCCAGCTGATGAGCCCAAAGGAACTGAGACCGCTTACTTTGCTCCCAGTGGTGGTCCAGCTCACGCAGCAAGAAAGACCCATGCGAAGCCCAGGAGCTGATGGTGCTGAGGCCAGGAAGAAGTCTTGACAAATCTGCCACAGCCCAGTCAGCCTGACATCTGGACCCTCCAATGGGTAAATGCAGGGTCCCTCCCCGTGACTGGCATAAAACACCCAGGAAGGTCAAGTCCAAGCTAACCTGTGGAAAATGAGGGAATCGGGAGGCTACAGGGAGAAGGGTGGCAGAGCAGAGCATTAATAAGGGAGGTAAGTAACTTCAAATGGGGGAGAGGCAGATCAAAGGGGAAGGATAAAAAGGAGAAGGAAGCACAGGACAGGATCAGATGTTCCCCAGCAAGAGAGGGGAGGACTGCAGGAGAGGAAAGAAGTGTGGAAAGATACAGGAAGAGGAAAAGGAGCAGGATCTTGACCCAGGCAACCTCTCGGCCAGCAAGGAGCTCTCTAGGGATGGGAGCTAACCTCGAGAAACACCCAGGTTCGAGAGAAAAATGAAGGAGGGAAGTCCTCAACATCACCACAAATGACACATCAGCTGCAGGGGGCACTGCAAACTTGAAGGGACATCATGTCCAAGGACTGGGCTCCACTGGGTGGTATCAAACAGCCTCACTCAGCAAAGCCAACACTCTAACCAGAAACTACACCTTCCTTTTTAATGGAATTGTGGGGATTTGTGCAATAAAACAACAGACGATCGCAATCCTGCATGCTAAAGGTGGCCCCAGATCAACTGGGACCCCATTTTTGGAACCCCACAGACTTATTCCATTTTTTTGAACATCATTCTTTTAATGCAGCTGTAACCCATTTCCCAACTCTGATGCACAATCTGCACGCATGATTTTTTTCTCTTGTCACATAAGATGATAAACTGGCATGCTAGAAGCCGTACATGTGCATTCATTTATGCCATATATAATCTAACGGACGCCAGCTTGTTTACTAATCCAAAGGCATTCGTTCCATCACTTCTAGGCAGTTGTGGGTAGAACAGTCAGCCATGTGCATGCCACAGGCTGAACGGGGTGCTGTCAATTTTGCTTTAAAAAAAAAAAAAAGACAAACACAGGATGTACTGTATGTGTGTTAAGTGCAGTCAAATTGTAGCTGATTTATGGCGACCCCAGCAAGGGACATTCAAGGCAAGTGGTAGAAGAAGAAGAAGAAGAAGAAGAAGAAGAAGAAGAAGAAGAAGAAGAAGAAGAAGAAGAAGAAGAAGAAGAAGAAGAAGAAGAAGAAGAAGAAGAAGAAGAAGAAGAAGAAGAAGAAGAAGAAGAGTTGGTTCTTATATGCCCCTTTTCTCTACCCGAAGAAGTCTCAAAGCGGCTTACAATCTCCTTCCCCTCCTCTCCCAACAACAGACACCCTGTGAGGTGGGTGAGGCTGAGAGAGCCCTGATATTACTGCTCGGTCAGAACAGCTTTATCAGTGCTGTGAGGAGCCCAAGGTCACACAGCTAGCTGCATGTGGGGGAGCGCAGAATGAAACCTGGCTCGCCAGATTAGAAGTCCACACTCCTAACCACTACACCAAACTAGCTCTCTAGAAAATAACCTATGTGGTATAGTCGCTGAAGTATCAGACTAGGATCAGATTTGAATCCCCACTCTGCCATGGCAACTTGCTGGGTCACCTTGGGCCAGATGCTTACTCTAAACCTAGCCTAACTTGCAGGGTTGTTGTAAGGATAATGTGGAGGAGAGGGGAACAATGGAAGCCCCTTGGGGAGAAAGGCAGGGTACAACCAAAGGAAATAAATAAATAAATACGTCTCCACAGGCTCTTGAAACATTAACGTAGCCAGACCAAAACAGTTTTGTTATTAATCTTATTATTGAAACAAGATGTTCACAAGGCCAGAACCAGAAGGGAGGAGGATTTGGGATTCCGGCCATAAAACTGACATCTCACTGAGTGAGAAGGGGAAGCCGATACCGTGGAAAAGTCTCACTTGAGGGACAGGAAAGGTTTAAGATTCAGCTTGATTTTTTAGACTCAAACACAAAGAAAGGATCAACTTTGCATGTCATATGGTTAAAAGAGGTCTGGTGGAAATCTTCCAAAAAGAGAACAGTGCTTAATGAGCCACCAATGATCCCAGAGGAGAAAAACATCACATGTGGGGGAGCACAAAATCGAACCCGGCATGCCAGGTTAGAAGTCCGCACTCCTAACCACTACACCAAGCTGGCTCTCCAGGTAGTTAGCCACTGCTTTCTTCTGCAGGGTCTCCCTTGGTGGTCTCCCTTCCAAGGACCAATTCTGCTTCGCTTCTGAGATCTGACAAGATTGGGCTACACCTGATTTGTTTTCATAGCACCTGATTTGTTTTCATAGCGGTGATTTATGCCAGGTGCATAATTCCTTATCGATTCTGGGGTTTGATTCCTCGCCATTGATCATCATTTCCCCCTATTGTTATTCTGAGCCATCATATATTTATGGCTTTTCATCCTCAGCTGCTGATCACAGCTTCACGCCTCATATTTCCCCTCGAAACTTCCACCCTGTTCAAGAGAAATGATTCTGAGTGATGCTTGTTTTTCTTACTGAACCTGGTGGAATGAGCTCCCGGAAGAGCTACAGGTCATGCGGGATTTGTCATCTTTCCGCAGGGCCTGTAAGATGGAGCTCTTCCGCCAGGCATATGGTTGAGGCCACAGCGGCTCCCGGCGCTGTCAGCTGTGGATCTCTAGCTGAAACCAACTAAGTCCCTTGTTTCGCGATAGAGAGTGATAGACCCTTGCTGAAAAGGGGGAGGGGAGTGGCTTATATATTTATTATCCGCCATCTTGATATTGTGTTTTAGTTATGTTTTAATGGGGTTTTACGAGATTTTATTGTATTCATGGATCTCTGTAAACCGCCATGAGACATTTGAGAGCAGCGGTATATAAATATGAATGAATGAATGAATGAATGAATGAATGAATGAATGAATGAATGAATGAATGAATGAATGAATGAATGAATGAATGAATGAATGAAAACTTCCCCAAAACTTCCCTCTCATCCCCAAACCCCATGCTCTAGTCCCTCCCCCCCCCATGCAATCTCCCAACCCATATCTGGCAGCCCTGTGGGCTAGCATGACCCTGTACTGTTGTTTACACACAAAGACCCATCTGTAAATCTGACTGCTTCATTGTCCAGACTTTAACCATTACAAGCACTGCCAGGTTGGGAAATATCTGGAGAGTTGTGGGGAAGAGCCTGGACTTCGGCAGGGGAGAGACTTCAATGGGGTATATTGCCATTGAGTCCACCTTCTGAAGAGGCCAATTTCTCCAGGGGAGAGGGCCTCTCTGACCTGTTGTGATCCCAGCAGACCTGCCCCCCTAACCATCGCTCCACCCACTTCTTAGTCCTGACAAACTTGGTTCTAACATCTAGCACCTTTCCAAGATAGCTGAGATTCTCAGCTAGCACTTCGCACTGTTGACCAGGGGTAGTCAACCTGTGGTCCTCCATATGTTCATGGACTACAATTCCCATGAGCCCCTGCCAGCATTTTCTGGCAGGGGCTCATGGGAATTGTAGTCCATGAACATCTGGAGGACCACAGGTTGACTACCCCTGCTGTAGACCATCACACCGCAAAGAACAGGACACCTAATGTCTCGGCCCTGTCACTGCCTCAGGCGGCTAAGCTAGCAGCACTGATAGCCCATTTCCAGCTTGTTTAACCTCCAGAACTATTCATTGCGTAGCAGGGAGCCCCAGGTGGGGGTGGGGGTGCGGAGTCACATACACACAGAATTAGGGATTCTCTTTCCAGGACACGCATCCCCATGTCAGCAGCTCTTCAGCGCTCCCCACGGATGTTTCTGCCTTAATAAGAGACGAGAATTCCTGCCTGCAAGGGAAGCCACCGACAGCCGGCCCTGCCACCTTAATTGTCTCGATGCGGAGACGAGACAAGTTCCTCGCGTCTGTAATTAGGAAAGCCGGGGCCTGCAACACCAAAACCAGCCGAAGGGGAAAGAAATCTCATGGATTGCTGACTAGCGCAATTTTACCTCCAATTTCCTTGAATGCCACTCACTCCTGCCTACCGAAAGCTTTTGCTCATCAGTTTCACACAAGCGCTCACAAAAGACAGCCAGCTTGGTGTAGCAGAGAGCAGTGGTCTCTAATCCGTAGGACAGGCTTTGACGCCTCAGTTTTCCTGCCGAGCCAATCGCAGTCCTCTCTAAGCTACCTCAGCCCCACCTGCCTCACAAGATGCCTGTGGTGGAAAGAGGAAGAGAAGGCAAGCGGAAGCCGATTGGAGACTCCTAGAGGAAAGTGGGGTATAAAAACCAACTCTAATACAGGGGTAGTCAACCTGTGGTCCTCCAGATGTCCATGGACTACAATTCACATGAGCCCCTGCCAGTATTTGCTGGCAGGGGCTCCTGGGAATTGTAGTCCATGAACATCTGGAGGACCACAGGTTGACTACCCCTGCTCTAAGAGACTGAGAGGACTTGCTTCCCCCTGCTCATTGTCATACACAGCTCAAGGCTACTTCCACATAGGTGTCTCTTGAATTCCTCCAGAACTGCAAGAGCTCTCCAGGCTACAGAGGTCAGTTACCCTCTGAGGGGCAGACCCCATGGCTAAGTGTCTTACCTTACTGCCCAAAACTTCCCCCCCCCCACTTAGGCTCCACACAAAGCTTCAGACATTTTCCACCCAAAGTTACCAACCCTACACATGCAAGGTCTCAGCTGTGTATCCCCACTGAGTTCCCTAGCCTCCCCAAACCTCACCCTCCCCAGGCTTCACCCCCAAATCTCCAGTAATTCCCTAAGCCAGAGTTGCCAAGCCTAATTTGAACAAAGCTGATGGGCCATCAGTTTGGGATAGATGAAAGGAACCCTTTCTTCATGCTGTACCGAATTACCTCGTGGAACCCTTACATTTGAAAAGGGATGGGGGCGGGAGAATCTAACTTCCAGGGGGAAATCAGGAGGACTCCCCCTCCCAAAAAGCTAATACAGACATTGAGCATGTATAGTTGTCACAAAATAGCACCTTCACATGACCTTCATGTAGAGTTCAGGCACTAAAGGACATGGAGGCATACCTGAGAAGGCAAGTGAAATAAGTGGGCAAGCTGCAAGCATAGGTGCTGAAACAGTCATAGGAAGGGAGAAAACAGGACATCTGCTCTGCCACAATGTCTTGACGGTCCTTCATTTGCCAGTGTCAACTGGCCATGATATCTAAGTTAAACCTCCATATTCAGAGGCAATGTACCTCTGAAAGTCAGTTATTAGCGGTCAACTAGAAAGGTATTAACGCCTGATCTAGATTAGGCTTTAGTGGTAGGAAGTGCTGTCAAGCTGCTCCAACTGATGGCAACCCTGTAGAGTTTCCAAGACAAGAGATGTTCAGAGGTTTACCATGGCCTGCCTCTGCATAGCAACCCTGGACTTCCCTGGGAGTCTTCCACCCAATTACCAACCAGGGTCGAGCCTGCTTAGCTTCTGAGATCTTAGACAGTGCTCCTCTAAGGAAGGCTTTTACTAGCGTGCAATTTCAAGCCTTCCTCTCAGCGAACCTACAGAGTAGGTTTAATAAGGAGCTGCACGAGGGGTGCTTATGTCCTTGTGGTTCCAATCATGTGGAAGACCTCATTCATTATTTGTTGCACTACCCTTTAGATGACTCTACTCAGTCAAAATTGATCTTAACATTGCCTGATATTTCTGGCAGGGATGAAGATCATGCGGTGTTTCTCTTGGCAGACATTTTTCCACCTGTTACCTTGACACTCACCAATGTTATGTTCTTTTCTGTAATTATTAGGAAAAGGTTTGTTTTCCAGTGTTACTGGTAGCCTCCCTTAATTGTCTGTGCCTAAGTTTAACCAAATTTTAAAGCCTACTTTTGTTTCAAATGTTTTAATTTTATTGTTTTTATTGTTTTATGTAAGCCGCCCAGAGCCGTAGGGAAGGGCGGTATAAAATATAAATAAATAAAATGAAATAAAATGAAATAATAAAATAAATTGTTAACTCTTGTTCGAGATACATGGTGCTGGACGTTCTTTTGTTTTCTGTCTGCTTTTTGTTTTTATGGTTGTTATGGCCGTTGGTTTCAACATTAAACCTATACAACCTTCTGAGATCTGATGAGATTAGGCGACCCTGGGCCAGCCTTAGACCTCAATGGCTTCAAAAAAAGGTTTGGCAAATTCATAGAGAATGCTGGGTCTGCTGATGGTAGCTATTCAAAATGATCAAATGGAAGTTCCTAGTTCAGGTGCTGTTTACCTAAGGGGGAGTCTGAGAGCCGGTTTGCTGTAGTGGTTAGGAGTGCGGACTTCTAATCTGGCATGCCGGGTTCGATTCTGCGCTCCCCCACATGCAGCCAGCTGGGTGACCTTGGGCTCGCCACAGCACTGAGAAAGCTGTTCTGACCGAGCAGTGATATCAGGGCTCTCTCAGCCTCACCTCCCTCGCAGGGTATCTACTGTGGGGAGAGGAAAGGGAAGGCAAATGTAAGCTGCTTTGAGCTTACTTTGGGTAGAGAAAGGTGACATAGAAGAACCAACTCTTCTTCTTCTTCAAGGTTATTCTCAACTTTACACAAGATGTGCTTGGGGGGGGGGGGGAGAGGAGCTAATAACCTTCAGGAAGATGCGTAGCAAGAGTCTTTAGGTCAACATCATATCAAATGTGCTTCCTGTTATTGTGCAAAAAGATTTGGTACAGACTTGGTACATCTCTTATCCAGGCCACTTTCTGTGTCACCTGAAGAGGGATGCCACCAAAATTTGCATCTCTGAGGCTCAGAACCTTAGAATCTCAATGCTCATCTTCAGAATGGAGGTGAGTATTACAGCCTTCAGTTCTTCTCCAGTTCAGGATATCTATGACATCTTTCTTTCCCACCCCCACCTAATGTCCCCATAGGAAGAAACAGTCTCGCACTCACTCCTCATCCAGAAGAAGAACAGCTGGTTTTTATACTCCAGGAGTCTCAAAGAAGCTTACAATTTCCTTCCCCTCCTCTCCCCACAACAGATACCCTGTGAGGGAGGTGAGGCTGAGAGAGCCCTGATATTACTGAAGAAGAAGAAGAGTTGGTTCTTATATGCCGCTTTTCTCTACCCGAAGAGGCTTAAAGCGGTTTATAGTCGCCTTCCCCTCCTCTCGCCAGAACAGACACCCTGTGAGGGAGGTGAGGCTGAGAGAGCCCTGATATTACTGCTCGGTCAGAACAGCTTTCTCAGTGCTGTAGCGAGCCCAAGATCACCCAGCTGGTTCCATGTGGAGAAGCGTGGAATCAAACCCAGCTCACCAGATTAGAAGTCCACACTCCTAACCACTACACCAAGTAATCAATAGTGACCTTGATGGACCAAGAGTCTGATTCACCTCCAAATTACAGGAGAGTTGAGGGCGGTTGAGTGGTAGAGCCACTTTGTATGCAAGAGGTCCCAGGTTCAGAACCCTGGCATCTCCAGTTCAAAAGAACCAGGCAATAGGCAATGTGAGATCCTAGACCAACTTTGATGGATCGAGGTCTGATTCAGTATAAGGCAGCTTGATATTTGCAAGAAAGAGCCAATGGGCGTTCACTTCATATGGAGGATGCGGAAAATTCAGAGTTCATAGCAATAACATTCTATGACAATATGCGAACATTATTTCGAAAACCCGTTCATGGCAAGAACCAGTGAACTTGCGAACAGGGTCTTGATATTTGACAAACAAAACTGGGGCCCATTCTGGGAATAAACTTGTGGTTTCAAGTACACCTTCGCCTCTCCATGCATGGAATGTAATTTGAAAATGACTCACACACATATTAAAATACAATAAAGTGCACAATGTACACAGGTCGTATGCATGCTCATGGTAACCTATGATCACTGATACGAAAGCTTGTCTCAGTCCATAACAGATATCACATGGAGCTGGCTTTCTCAACCAGGGTTTCATGAAAACCCTGGGGTTTCTTGACAGCCCTGGAAGGGTTTCCCGAATGAGAGAGTGTTAATTGATTTTGTACATTTTTTTAAATCTGTTAAACATTTATCAAATGATATGACCATATATGGTCATGTCGACCCATTCCTGTCCCTAAATGGCCAATGAGGGGCCTAGAGGGAGTGGGAAGGGGTGGGCCCCCGAGGGGACATGTACACAGCTATACTTCCCAACCATATATTCCGCATAATTGTGCCATTTCTGGGGTTTCTCAAAGCCTGAAGAATATTTCAGGAGTTCTCAACGGGAAGAATACTGAGAAAGCCTATCATTGAGTATTGAGCATTAGTTCCTGCTCAGCATCATATGAAATCTGGTTTTATTTTGTTTATTTATTATATTATGGAGGGAGGGTTAACAGCAGCTGTGAAGAGGAAAAATCGAATTGTGTGCCTGCATGCATTTTCTTTTGCAGAGTAAATATAGGGCGGGGTTGTCTCAATAAGACCCCTTGCCACAGTGCCCGACTTTAAATAAAACCTAAGAGTCTCCGGTCATGGAACTCCTTCGTCTCATCTGGTTCTGTCTTCATGCCAAGGTGACAGAACTGCAATCAAGCGGGGACATCTGTTGATCTTGCCGTGAATTATTGCTGAAGGGTGTTTTTCTAGCTAGACAGTCTGCAGAAAAGGTCAAAAGCAACAAATGAACATCTCCCAGAAACCTGCAGACAGACGCTGAAAATCACTGGCTCCAGGGATCTCTGGGAGTGGGGAAAGGCTTGTCGAACTTTCAGGTTTCTCAGATTTTCAGGCCATAACCCGGGGCTCTTTGATTTTCCACACTGAAAAGGGTGTAGGGTGGTCATGAGAACCGGAATGGGTTCTGTGGCACAGCCTGGAATGCAATATGGCCCTTGAGAAGACTCTGGTGGTGGCTACAGACTTCTGCTTTCATCCAAACATGACCCACTGTCCTCCCAACACATTACTCAACTACTGAACGCCAGTATTCTACTTTCCTGATGTTCATCTATTTTCCTGATGTTCACTGCTCTCCACTTTATTTTATTTATTTTCACATTTTTAGACCACTACTCCCAGAACAACCAGCTTGTGGCGGTTTACATAAATCTAAGAACCCTATAAAACAAACAAACAAAACCCCAAGATGGTGGTAAAAACAACAGCAGGAGAACCCACTAGACCAATCCCACCAGACCCCATAACCCACAGTTGCCAGTCCTCCAGAGTTCAGCCACAAGGTATGTTCCAACAGCTCTTGTAGACCCCCACAGAGAAGGAGCAGTTCCTCCTAGCCCAGCCTCAAGCAAATGCCTGGCGGAAGAGCTCTGTCTTGCAGGCCCTGTGGAACATAGGAAGCTCCATCAGGGCCTCAGCTCTTCCAGGAGCTCATTCCACAAGGTTGGGGCCAGGAGCAAAAAGGCCCTGGCCTGTGTTGAGGCCAGGCACACTTCCCAGGGGCCGGGGACAACCAGCAGACTCCTACCCACTGAGTGAAGAGCCCTGTGAGGGGCATAAGAAGACAAGCGGTCCTTTAGATAAGTGGGGACCAGGCCACGGATGGCCTTAAAGGTAACTACCAGAACCTTGAACCTGATCCAGAAGCCAACTGGCAACCAATGCAGCTGCCTCAGCATAGGCAGGACATGGGCCCTCCCTCGTGACAACCCTAGCGGCTGCATTTTTGCACCAGCTGTAATTTCCAGGTCAGGGAAGGCCCGCATAGAGCAAGTTACAGAAGTCTAGGCTGGAAGTGTCCATTGCATGGATCACTGTGGCCAGGTGGTCTGCGGACAGGTAGGGCACTAGTAGCCGATCTTGGTGTAGATGGGAAAATGCCACTTAGGCTACTTTCATGATGTGAGCCTCCATAGATAGAGAGGCATCAAAGATCACCCTCAAACTCCTGGCCACAGGTACAGCAACAAGCTGCACCCCGTCCAGGCAGGGGAGGCACGCTTCATGGTCCTGTCCCCTTCTACCCGGCCAGAGGACCCCCATCTTTGTAGGGGTTGAGTTTCAGGCGACTCTTCCTGAGCCATCCAGACACTGCTGATCTAACTGTGGGAGAGCTTTGCCATTTGCTCATCTGAAAGCTTTTATCAATCCTTCCATTCAAATAATGATGATTCAGAGAGATTGTGCAGGAAGGCGTCCATTTTGAACCGTACAGGAGCTAATTAGGCAAATCACAGACATGGGCAGACACCGCTCATCAGAAAAGCTTGACTTATTGAGTAGACAATGTGCTTTGATTGGCTGCAGGCATTTATCCATTCATTTTCGAGACTCACATCCCCCACCTCTCCACCGGACGGCTCTTGAGATAGTTTACTGCTCCAATCAATTGCAAATCATAATAAAATCTTGAGAATTGAACACGGACAACAAGATCAAAAATGAACTGCATCTGGGGGGGGAAATCTACAAATTCAGGAAAACTAAGCACCACCCATGCCTAACTTCTGATGTGATGAGATCGGGTTATACCATACTGCCTTCTCTCCCTTTCATAATATACACTCACAAACCCATATCATGCAGAGAGACAGCGAGAACTGAATCAAAGAATATAGGGCAGCATGAAAAACATATAATAAATATGCTTTTGCCTGGTGCCCAAAATTCAAATTGCTTTGATTGCAGTTACTGATGGGAGGAGGTATCCTAGTTCTCTTTTAAGTAAGCATCGGTATTGCCCCCACTTTCAAAATTAAGCTGTAATACTGGCAATATGATAAAGGACACCAGAGAGCAGAAAGGAAAGGCAGCCAGCTGGGTGTCTGTTGTGGGGAGAGGAAAGGGAAGGCGACTGTAAGCTGCTTTGAGACTCCTTTGGGTAGAGAAAAGTGGCATATAAGAACCAACTCTTCTTCTTCTTCAGTAATATCAGGGCTCTCTCAGCCTCACCTCCCTCACAGGGTGTCTGTTGTGGGGAGAGGAAAGGGAAGGTGAATGTAAGACGCTTTGAGACTCCTTCAGATAGAGAAAAGCTGCATATAAGAACCAACTCTTCTTCTATTTGGCCAGTGTTGAAGGAAGAGTTCTTTTTTGACTACTTGGCACAAATTGTTTAGTGCACTTCCATTTCATGGCATGTATTAAACTCCAATTAAAATACCACCATTTAATATGTGATGGATCAAACTGAAGACATCCATCAATTTGCTGCCTCGGGAAACCAATTTGGATTGGCGTCATGGTGCAAGGAAAAGAGATTAACCTGTTCCCCTCCCCCTCCCCCTCTTTTGGCTCATCTTTGTTCCATGAAGCAGAGTAGGGGGTGCCCAACCTTTTTGAGCCTGTGGGCATCTTTGGAATTCTATCACATTGTGGTGGGAACCAACAACAAAATGGCCACTATAAAAGGAAGCCACACAAAAATAGGAAATTTGGGGGGGGGGAGATAATACGATTTGTTTTTTTTTATGTAGTAGGAAAGAAAAGAGAAAGGCTAAAATCAGCACATGCAGTGATGCTGCTGAAAAAATGGTATTTTAATTTTCTCAGCCAATCAGATATTCAGGGCCACAAACTGCATCTGATCATGCCCCTTTTCCAAACACATTTCGTAAGCACCTGAAAAGGACTGGTGGGTGCTTTGGCTCCCATGGGCACCACAATGGGGATTAATGAAGTTGAAGAATACAGATGCCCATATGAATCCTATACCCCACCAAGGGGCAGATATCTATAGGTGGAGACAGGGATCACACAACAGCACAGGGGAGAATCTCCTCTGCATCCACATTGCAGGATACAAGACCACACACTTGTAATGCAAACTTTAAATAACAATCATGATGACTAATCCCATTTGTTGGCCACTAAAGCAACTATTACATGATGATGTGAATCAGGATGCTGGACTAGAGGAGTCACTGGACTCATCAAAGAAGAAGAGGACTTGGTTCTTATACCCGCTTTTCACTACCCAAAGGAGTCTCAAAGCGGCTTAGAAGAAGAAGAAGAAGAAGAGTTGGTTCTTATATGCCGCTTTTCCCTACCCGAAGGAGGCTCAAAGCGGCTTACAGTCGCCTTCCCATTCCTCTCCCCACAACACACACCCTGTGGGGTGGGTGAGGCTGAGAGAGCCCTGATATCCCTGCTCGGTCAGAACAGTTTTATCAGTGCCGTGGCGAGCCCAAGGTCACCCGCCTGGCTGCATGTGGGGGAGTGCAGAATCAAACCTGGCATGCCAGATTAGAAGTCTGCACTCCTAACCACTACACCAAACTGGCTCTCCAGTTTGCCTTCCCTTTCCTCTCCCCACAACAGACATCCTGTGAGGGAGGTGAGGCTGAGAGAGCCCTGATATTACTGAAGAAGAATAAGAGTTGGTTCTTATAGGCCGCTTTTCTCTACCTGAAGGAGTCTCAATGTGGCTTACATTCACCTTCCCTTTTCTCTCCCCACAACAGACACCCCGCGAGGTAAGTGAGGCTGAGAGAGCCCTGACAGAACTGCTCTGCAAGGACAGCTCTAACAGGACTGTGACGAGCCCAAGGTCACCCAGCTGGCTGCATATGTAGGAACGGGGAATCAAACCTGGCTCCCCAGATTAGAAGCCACTGCTCTCAGCAACTACACCACTGGGGGAGGGGGCTCTCATGTCTCCTTGGCCCCTCAGCCACAGATTCATTTTGAGATTTTAATTTGTTTAAATATCAGAAGCGAGTTGCCTAACCACATATCAGCTGGTGCCTAATTGGATACAGTAGGAGCAATAAGAGAAAAGGCTCAGGCACATGAAATGACACGACCAATTATGTCTAATAAACAACGTGCCGAAATCATAAATGAGAGAAAATGGGATCTCAAAAAGGGATGCCTTGAAAAGACAAGAAAACTTAACTGTATGTGCAGCTGAGAAAGCAGTCGGGGCAAAGAAATCAAAAGGGGAGAGACACAATTACAGATGCAGGCAGCGTGAATTGGTTTAGTCCTGACCTACAAGTCAGGTTTCTGAGCCTCTTGTGGCGCAGAGTGGTAAGGCAGCAGACATGCAGTCTCAAGCTCTGCCCATGAGGCTGGGAGTTCGATCCCAGCCGCCAGCTCAAGGTTGACTCAGCCTTCCATCCTTCCGAGGTCGGTAAAATGAGTACCCAGCTTGCTGGGGGTAAAACGGTAATGACTGGGGAAGGAAATGGCAAAACCACCCTGTACTGAGTCTGCCAAGAAAACGCTGGAGGGCGTCACCCCAAGGGTCAGACATGACTTGGTGCTTGCACAGGGGATACCTTTACCTTTACCTTTACAAGTCAAGTTTAGTCAGGTTTAGTTCCTGACCTACAAGTTCAGGAACACTACCCTGTCCCTTAACTGCCATATTGTTGTTGATCCCTTAGAAAAGATGGGCATGACTCAACCAGCTTTTCTGGTGGCATAAAAGAGGAGAGAATCCCTTTGACTGCTAAAAATGCTGTGCTGGAGATCAAGAGATGCTAGAGATGTCAACCACCTTGAAGGGCCTGAAAACCAGTTCCCTTGCTGCTTTGAAGGGTGGCCTCAATGGCATTATACCCTGCCAAGGTCCCTCCCCTTCCCAAACCCAGCCTCCAAAAGAAAAGAAAAACATTAAAACCACAATGCTGGGTGCAGCATAACATCACTTCTGGTAAAAAATGTTTAAAAACCCTCAAAGTGACATAGGGTAGCTCTGGGGATGGCTGGAAATGTTATGGTTTCAGCCAATTCCTAAAAACTAGAATTTCTGACAGTTCCTAGACCAAGGGTCTGGACATGCCGACAGGGGCTCATGGGAATTCTAGTCCATGGACATCTGGAAGGCCGCAGTTTGACTACCCCTGTCCTAGGCGTATCTGTGTCACATCCTTTTTCTACCAGAAATGATGTGACTCCGCAGCCAGCATCTCAGCCCTTTCTCAAACCCATCCCGCCACTGACTAGCAACCCCAATCAGAGTAGTTCAGCAGTGGAATAGGCTGCCTAAGGAGGTGGTGAGCTCCCCCTCACTGGCAGTCTTCAAGCAAAGGTTGGATACACACTTTTCTTGGATGCTTTAGGATGCTTAGGGCTGATCCTGCGTTGAGCAGGGGGTTGAACTAGATGGCCTATATGGCCCCTTCCAACTCTGTGATTCTATGATTCTATGATTCTAATGCAACCCAGTATTATCAGCCCTGCCTGCTCCTTAGAAGGCCACATCCTGAAGGTGAAACTCAAATACTTTGGCCACCTCATGAGAAGGAAGGACTCCCTGGAGAAGAGCCTAATGCTGGGAGCGATCGAGGGCAAAAGAAGAAGGGGACGACAGAGAATGAGGTGGCTGGATGGAGTCACTGAAGCAGTAGGTACAAACTTAAATGGACTCCGGGGAATGGTAGAGGACAGGAAGGCCTGGAGAATCATTGTCCATGGGGCTGCGATGGGTCGGATACGACTTCGTACCTAACAACAACAAATTTTTGATCCTGCTTGCACCATGGGAGCTACAGTTGTTCTCCCCGGTCTAGCCACGCCCATTTTGCCAGCATGGTTCATGGGACCCCCCAAGTCCAGATTATATACATCCTTTGTGCACAAATATCTTAAAGGTGCTACTGGACTCTGATTTTTTTACTGCTACTGGACTCTGGTTTTTCGTACTGCTTTGACCTGGTTGTCCCCTCCCGACCAATAAATACATTTGGGCTTGCAGGCCTTCGGTATGCTTTAATCAACTTAGAATATATAGCCCCCGATGAGGGATGAAAAGGTTCAAGGTTAATGCAAATTATTTCAAACGGGACGCCTGACATTTATACATAGCACATTTATATACAGTTTACAATAAGTACCCTTTCTTACTGTAAAATAGACATGTTTTAAACCCCATTACCGGTTTCCAGCGGCTGATATAAACTGATTAGGCAGCCATGGGAAGTGGCTGTATGAAAATTCCTGCCAGTCATTTGTTTTCCTTTCCCAAAGCCATTTGAATATTGCACTTAATAGAAAAATAATTTGCTCAGCTCAAAGAAACATCAATTTGCAACTCGAAGCCTCGTAGATTAAACCAAAGAAGCTAATGTGTAAACATTAGCAGTTCCAGTAAAAGCACGGGGCCTATGCCAATTTGATCCCGGTTGGGAGAACAGCCAAATATTAAAGACAAAAGATTTACATAATCGGTCTCTTAGCCTTGATAACCTTACAGATTTATGATGCAGAAAGATAACGACGACCCAGATCTAAGCAAAGATATCAGGAACCGTGCAGTCCTATGCGGGTGGCACGGCAGACTGAGTTCAGGAGAGGCCCAGGTTCAAATCCTCACTGAAACATGAAGCTCACCGAGTGGCTTTGAGCCAATCACTGTCTCTTACATTAACCCCTGGGCTGCCATGAAGGCAAAATGGAGGATGGACAAATGCATATGTCAGGGGTCCCCAACAAGGCGTCTGTGGTTACCCAGGTGCCCACTGACACCTTTCTTGGTGCCTGCTAAGTATTTTTAGAAAGTGGGCTGGTTGGAGTTTTTACCAAGCAGGACTTCTAATTGGCCATTGGAGATTTGAATGGTTGTACAGATGTTTAAAGACGTCTCTTTGGCAGCAGCTGCCCCACAGCACACGGGTATTCTCCGATGGCGAACGTGGGACTGAAGGTAAGTTGAGAGAGCCGTTTTGTGCTAAGCTGCACCTTCTGCAGCAGCCACTTAGTGGGGAAAAATTTGGTGGTTGTGCCATCATGCTCTATCGAAATTCCAAAGGTGCCAACAGGCTCCAAGAGGTTGAGGACTCTTGATATATGCCATCCTGACCTCCGTGGTAGAAGGGTGGCATAAAAATTAGACATGCATCGACAGATGCAGCTCCCTTTTTTTCGGGATGGGGGGAGCAACCTGGGCAAGAACATTCCCAAACTGAGATGCAGCATGCTGCATCCACCTCCTCTGTCTCCTAGCCATTCCCCACCACGCACAAAAAAATACTTCCTCCCTTTCTATTAAGCAGCGAACGAGAAAATACCTGCTCCATTCCCCCCAGCTGGTGCTCCCATTCAGTAGTCACACGGTGAACTGCGCTGTAACTGCAAACACTTTGTTGTTGTTTTTGAAGTGGCATTTCTATGGCACATTGACCTCGCCATCGGTTCATGCTAGCCCTTCCTTTTTACATGGCAGTCATTTAAGAAAGGCAGAAGTGCTGCACAGTGGAATTCCAGCGAACGGAGCGTCCAATAGCAATAGGTCAGGAACCACAAGAAAGCCTGGAAAGCAGGGATCCCCACAACCAGGGTTCCAGGAAAACTTGGGGTTACTCAAGAGCTCCCCCCAAGGGTCACATGGCCTTTCCAGTTGCTTGTATTGCTTTTGACATCACTAGATATCACTGGAGCCCACTTCCGCTGTTGCTCTACAGCACGAGTAGTCAACCTGTGGTCCTCCAGATGTCCATGGACTACAATTCCCATGAGCCCCTGCCAGCAATCGCTGGCAGGGGCTCATGGGAATTGTAGTCCATGAACATCTGGAGGACCACAGGTTGACTACCCCTGCTCTACAGGCCTAATCTCTCCACAATGCAAATAGTAAATGATCAACTGATCGACTAACTGGCTTCCGTATCTTACTTCTGTGTCCACTTCTCTGATTGATCCTTATTTTTCATCTTTCACTTCTCTGAAGGGGCACGTCACCACTTCCGGAGTCCCTCGAAGCCTGAAAAAATACATTGGGGGTACCTCCAGGGTCCAAAAGCTGAAAAAGGCTGCTGCAGAATAACAGAATGGGCCCACATAGCGCTTTTACTCCTAAGCAGAGTTGTATCTTTTGAATATAGAAAAATCAGTAGGCTCAGGAAGATATAACTCTGCTTAGGTTCCCTCTTGTGGCATTTGTGAACAATAATTTGCTACAGAGAGATTTACGGGAGGGGGGTATATAAACGTGATAAATAAATAAATGATGCATTTGCCATCTGAATAAAATGCAAATGGATGTAACCTTGAACTCCAGCGTTCCACGCCATTACAATATATGGCAACGCCAGCTCCCTTTTCTAGGAACACAGCCATCCCTAGAAGAGATGAAAGACTAAGAAGGAAACAAGATTGTGAATGCTCATAAACATGGAGACTGCCGTAAAACCACCGAGAAGTCCAGATTTTCCCATCAGTCATGGAAACCGTCCTCTCTGATTCCCCCCACCGCATAACAGATGTGTGTATATCACTGCGGTGAGATGGGAGTCAGTTCTCCACTGCAGTCCTTTTGGGATGCAATATCACTCAGATAATTATATTTATACCTGTCCTGTGGCCAAGTTACGGCAAACCAGGTCAAGCTCCTGCTCTCTCGGTTCTCAAAGGGCTCAGAGTGCTCTGTGAGATTGCCGGAGGAAAGAGAGACATGACGAACGATGTGGTTCATTCTAACCGGAATGCTGCCCTCCTTTCCCTCCTCCCTGGATAACATCCAGGTGGGGAAGAACCAAGAGATGGTCTCCTGATGCCATCTTCGTCCTTTTTTAGACTCCGGGGAAATCCTTCCCCAACCACCCAATTTTGGTAGTTAAGATGATGGAGGGCTTAATTTTTGTGATAGATAGATAGATAGATAGATAGATAGATAGATAGATAGATAGATAGATAGATAGATAGATAGATAGATAGATAGATAGATAGATAGATAGATAGATAGATAGATAGATAGATAGATAGATAGATAGATAGATAGATAGATAGATAGATAGATAGATAGATAGATAGATAGATAGATAGATAGATAGATAGATAGATAGATAGATAGATAGATAGATAGATAGATAGATAGATAGATAGATAGATAGATAGATAGATAGATAGATAGATAGATAGATAGATAGATAGATAGATAGATAGATAGATAGATAGATAGATAGATAGATAGATAGATAGATAGATAGATAGATAGATAGATAGATAGATAGATAGATAGATAGATAGATAGATAGATAGATAGATAGATAGATAGATAGATAGATAGATAGATAGATAGATAGATAGATAGATAGATAGATAGATAGATAGATAGATAGATAGATAGATAGATAGATAGATAGATAGATAGATAGATAGATAGATAGATAGATAGATAGATAGATAGATAGATAGATAGATAGATAGATAGATAGATAGATAGATAGATAGATAGATAGATAGATAGATAGATAGATAGATAGATAGATAGATAGACAGATAGACAGATAGACAGATAGATAGACAGGCAGGCAGGCAGGCAGGCAGGCAGGCAGGCAGGCAGGCAGGCAGGCAGGCAGGCAGGCAGGCAGGCAGGATGATGGAGAGAGAGAGGGGGGGAGAGAGAGAGAATGCCTCATATATAAATATATGTATGTGTTGGGGGGCGGAAAGTGCTGTCAAGTCAAGTCACAGCCAACTCATGGTGACCCTATAGACCAGGGGTAGTCAACCTGTGGTCCTCCAGATGTCCATGCACTACAATTCCCATGAGCCCCTGCCAGCAAATGCTGGCAGGGGCTCGTGGGAACTGTAGTCCATGAACATCTGGAGGACCACAGGTTATTTATTATTATTATTGTTGTTGTTGTTGTTATTTAATTTTTAGACCGCCCTTCTCCAATAGGTCTCAGGGCAGTTTACAACATAAAATCCCCATAAAAACCCCAATTAACATCAACAAAAGTTACATATAACATATAAGTGGTGGTGGTCACAATTCTGATATTAGTTACCTGAGTTCACCCCAAGTTCAGCCTGGTGAGGAGCATAATATTCAGAAGAAGGTGGCACCAATACAATAGATCTAACAATGATCTCGATGTTAGAGATCTTAATATTGGAGGGGATCCTCTGATGGTTGACTACCCCTGGTCTATAGTGCGAAGCGCTAGCTGAGAATCTCAGCTATCTTGGAAAGGTGCTAGATGTTAGAACCAAGTTTGTCAGGACTAAGAAGTGGGTGGAATTGTAGTCCATGAACATCTGGAGGACCACAGGTTGACTACCCCTGCTATAGAATGTCCAAGGCAAGAGATGTTCAGAGGTGGTCTTCCATCACCTGCCAGTGCATCAGGACCCTGGTATTCCTTGGAGGTCTCCCATCCAAATACTAGCCAGAACCAGCCCTTCTTCGCTTCTGAGTTTTGACCAGATTGGGCTAGCCTGTGTTATACTTACAGAATAACTGCTGGTACACCTGGGAATCTGCTAGTTGTGTTGAACTATTTCCTGGGTGTCGTCTCCCTCCCCTTTCATATATATATATATTTTAATTTGGAGCTTGGTTTTTACAAATTTGCACGCCATGTTGAATTCAATATTCCAACAAAAAGAGGGCACAGAGATTTTTTTCAAATAAATGTATAAGTAGAGAAGATGTGGCCGTTGCGTCTCATATAGGTCTCGTAACAAATATTCCAGTTGCCTTGTTTGTAGCTACCAAACCTGGCACTAGAAGAAGCATTCCACGGTAGGCACTTGCTAACATAAATAAAATGTGATGCCAAGGTATGCCGATGAGCACATACAAACCACAGAAGTTATACTCAGCTTCAAAAGACTTCATACAGAAGTCTTCTTTCTCAAAACCCCGAAAGGGTTCGAGAACTCTGTGTATACCAGAATTTTTTGCTCCAGAAATCATATCTTGCAAAGTTTATCTTTCAATCCTGATGGCTATGACAGCCAAGCATATGTCACCATGCTCAAGCTTACCTCTTAAAAGATAAATCATCATACAAAATTTCCACCCAGCACAACAGAAAGAATATAAAAGAGCCTCCTGGAAAAGACCAGTGGTGAATCTAGTCCCGCATCCTGTCTCACACAGTAGCCCTGGAGGCCAAGGCCCTATGCTGATGTTGCCTCCTGGCATTGAGATTGGCAGTTTGACAGCCTCTGAAAGTAGAGGCTGCCCTTAAGCAGTCATCAATGGACCTCTCCTACTTGAACCCATCTAATCCCCTTTCTAAAGTCATCTGTGATAAAAAAAAGTCACAATCAAAGAAAACAACAAAGCAAAAAATGAGTATGTTTATAGTCAAAAAGTAGCCAAGTTGTTTGTCATCTCCAGCCATCTCCAAACTTTTGACGGTAGAGGAGGCCCTGAAATAAACTGTCAGGCTTTGAGGACCCCTGGAAGTGGTATCAGCTGGCCATGCCTCCCTGACACACCCCCGTGGACATGACAGGTGACCAGAAGTGACATCATCACCTGCACCTTCACCCTCCTTTCACTCCCACCATCTGCCTTTACTACTACTACTACTACTACTACTACTACTACTACTACTACTACTACTACTACTACTACTACTACTAATACTAATACTAATACTAATACTAATACTAATACTGCAACTCCACCTCATATTGGTCAGAAAGAAGACCAGGAACTAAGACAGCCCAGATCCTCCCATACCACACCACATCTAACACACACACACCTTTGATTTTTACACTCACAGCCTGCCCATCAAGCCCTCCAGGTGGAGGCGGCCACATCCATTAAGGCAAAAGGGGAAAGCCGCAGATGCCTATTGGAGCTCTGCAGACCCCCGGAGTCTGCTTGAGAATCCCTGGTCATTTCACTCTCGTATCTCACACTTTCACTCTCATGTCTCACAGTGCAAGATAGGATCAGACCCAAAGGATCATCCCATCACACTCAATCTTGTCTACATGACTCCTGCATCTGGACCAACACAAGCAAACAAGGAGCAATATTTGTTTCATTAATACAGGAGCTAGTAAGCAAGATGTCCAGTAGGGAAAAGCTGGTAAGGTTAAGGTCACATCATATGACTAAGTTATTAAAGAAGCAGCAGAGTTGTCCTTAGGGTACCAAAGAAACTAGGCAACATAGACACCACAGCAAATAATAATCTGAACATCTCAAATACATAATAACAATTGCTTCCAAATCACAACCAACTCTCTGTGACCCCTCAAGGGGTTTTCAAGGCAAGAAATGAGCATTAGTTGTTTGCCATTGCGTTTCTCTGCACAACAACCATGGTCTCTTCCTTTGTGGTCTCCCATCCAAGGACTGACCACCACCAACCCTCCTTAGCTCTCAAGGTCAGACTAGTATGAGCTAGTCAGGCTGCTACATGGAGTCTCACACTCTTAGTGAATCAGTAGGTGCCTTGTACACATGAACAGAGATATGAGTGCCTTAGAATGAGTCAGACTCTTAGTCTATTATGGTCAATGCAGTCTACTCAGGCTGGCTTGAGGTTCTTAAGTGAAGGTTTTTCACACCACCTGCTACAGTTCTCTAGCATCTTTCCCATAACCAGCATCCCAAACCTTTTAGCACTTCTGGGGCATGCGGCAGGGACACATGAACAGCTGACATCATTTCCAGGGTAACCCGAAGATTGAAAGGGGTACCTAGATGACAAAAGGTTAAAAATGGCTGGGTTAGTGTGTTGGACTTGGATCTGAAGGAGCCTATGTTCCAATTCCCACAATTCCCTGAAGCTGACAGATTCCTGGGTAAGGATTAGAGTCCTTTAGCACCTGACCTGGATAGCCCAAGGTAGGCCAATCTCATCAGACATTGGAAGCTGAATAGGATGGACCCTGGTTAGTACTTGGATGAGAGACCACCAAGGAAGACCAAGGCAATGGCAACACATCTTTGAATGTCTCTTGCCTTAAAAGCCCTACGAGGTCATTATAAGTTGCCTATACCCTGCCTATACCCCCAGAAGAGCTCTACGCTCCGCCACTTCCAATTGGCTGTGGATCCCTGGCCCCAAAGAGGCATGTCGGACCTCAACAAGGGCAAGGACCTTTGCAGTCCTGGCCCCCACCTGGTGGAATGAACTCCCCAAAGAGATCAGGGCCCTGCCGGAACCTCCACAATTCCACAGGGCCTGCAAAAGGGAGCTCCTCCACCAGGCATTTGCTTGAGGCCGACTGACCCATAACATCTATAAGTCCCCCCCCCCCCAGACTGAGAGGTCGAACCAACCAAGGGAGTGTCAAAGTTGTTGTTGTTGAAATACTACTGAGTTCTAATTGGTATGTTATTGTTGTTATATTGTTACATTGATACTGACACTGCTCCATGTAAATGTTCCCAAATGTTTTCTGTAAACCACCCAGAGCTGTAGGGAAGGGCGGTATAAAAATCTAAATGAATGAATGAATGAATGAATAACTTAGTCGTGCCGAGGTCATTATAAGATATTCGTGCCATGATGGCACTTTCCCCTGTCACCACCTCAAAGACCCACAACATTTCCTGCCCCAGCTCCCTTTCTTTTCTTCGCCTAACCTGCCTCGTTGGGGGAGGACGGCAGAACCGTGCAAGCTGTCCTGATCTCCTTGAAGGACGGAGGGGATTAACGACGCAGTCGGGAGATGGAAGCTCTTTTTAAACGGGAGTGACCTGGTTAGACTGGCTTTAATCTTGTCGGCGTTCAGTTCTACGTGTACACTTTAGCATTAGCATCGCTGAGCCGGAGCCCGGTTTGAAATGCGCTCCCCCTCCCCTCCCCAAAGCCACAATAAGTGTTTGAGCATCGCCATGGTAAATAGAGCCCGCGCACGCCCGAGGTGCTAAGGAACTGTGGGAGAGAGGCCGTTACTGCATGCTAATGAAGTGGAAGTTAATTATTAATGCAGCTTTATTGCCAGTTAGTCGCTGGATAATAGCTCAGAGCACGTAGGAGCGCGGCCCAAGAGATCGGAGCAAACGGTGCGCTTTTCCCTCCCGTACGACAAAACGCTGACAAGCGTCCCAAGGAAAGGATGCCTTTGTGATTGTGTGCCAGGCAGGGAGAGTGTGCAAGTGCAGCACACCAGCGTAGAAGGGGAAGGAAAGTCCAGGGTAAACCTCAAGACGTGCCACATCTAGAAGGTCTCCATGCCCTAGTCGAGAGGCCAACATAACCTCCTGAGTTTGAGAGGCCTTGAACCCAGAGGTTGGGACTCTCCAGTGCAGCCTTTTTCAAACTCCTGGAGGTATGAGATACCATCACATCCCAGCAAGGGGCCAGGATGTCGAACCGTTAATAGACCAAGGATCAAAAGTGCAGGGATGAGATTTTTTGAAATCAGACCCCTGACTTTTGATCCTGCCCTTTCTCTAAGGAGCTCAGGGTGCGTGCTCAGGGTGCGTGCACAGACAGCATCACCTTTTATGATGTCAACATAATATTCCTACACGTCTCACTTTAGGACAGACAATAACTGCAGCCATGGCCACTTGCTTCCAGTGGAGACCCAGAGCCAGCTCTCACATTGTTCTCCTTTCCCCCACTTTATCCTCACTGCAAACAACCTGCTGAAATAGGTGAGGTCAAGAGGCCCTGGCTGGCCTAATCTCAGCAGATCTTGGCTGCTCAGCAAGGCCAGCGCTGCTTAGGATTTGGATGGGAGACCACCAAGGAAGTCCAAGGTTGCTACAAGGAGGCAGACAATAGCAAACAACCTCTTGCCTTGAATGCCCCGTAGGGTTGCCAGCAGTCAGTTGTAACTTGAGGACACTATGACAGGTAACTCTTTATTCTGAGGTAAAAAATTTCCCTCCCAAATCGAAGCTCAAAGTCCCATCAGATCTCTGTGGCCTTGGGAGCATCTGGGAAAGAGGAGAGCTGACTTCACCAAAAACGCATTAGTCAGAATGGCACTTAGGCATTTTTATAAGCAAAAAAAAAATCTCCTGACAAGGATTCTCGCTCCTTATGTGGAACATAACCACATAAGGGGGTGCTGGCACAGACTCCTTCCCCCCCTTTCTCCCTTGCCTCTCCCCCTTTCCTGTCACTGCCATGGGGTCCCTCCCTCTCTCTCTTAGACACACACACACACACACACAGACACAGACTCCTTCCTCCCACACACACACACCACTGCCCCTTATCTATCACTTCCGACCTCATCCCTGACCCTCCCCCCTCTCAGACACATACACACAGAGGGAGAGGGAGAGGGAGAGGGAGAGGGAGAGGGAGAGGGAGAGGGAGAGGGAGAGGGAGAGGGAGAGGGAGAGACTCCTGTCTCCCCCCTCCCATTCCCCTCCTCACCTTTTGCAGCAGGAGGGCCACTGTGTTCGGCAGCCCTCCACGTCCTCAGCTGGGTGACCCACAGCTAGATGCTGCAGGGCTCCTTTGTGGCTCCCATGGCACTGCGGCTGAGCTGGCCTGTTCCAGCACAGCAGCTGCCCCAGCCTCTGCGGGCACCAGCTCTGTGGCTTGGCTGGCCTGCTCTGCCACAGCAGTTGCCCTGGCCTCCATGGGTGCCAGCTCCACAGCTTGGCCAGCCTTTTCTTCCACTGCGGTGGTCCTGACTCAATGGGTGGCAACCCCATGGCTGGGCCAGCCTCCTTGGCAGCCACCACCTCTGTGGCAGCTGCCACTCAATGTCTTCTGGCGCAATCGGGACTTACAGACTACTTCCGTTTCCCCGAGCATGACAGAAGATATGCTCCACATCAACATCAATAAAATATTTCATTTACAAGGAGGGAAGGGTTGGAATCAAGCTTTTAAAATACAACTCAGTTCTTATTGAGGTCTTCTTTTTATCCTTTAGATGGCGATTGTTGGAGCAGGTTGCCCTCTCAGCTGCTGTAGGTGCTGCTGGATTTTTTGCCATGTTTATTTAGTTAGATGTTACACTTCTTATTTTAACAGAGAGGTTTCTTATTTGTGTTTTCCCTAAAACTCCATTGTCTTCCTTAGATTTTTATCTCTGAATTCCCTGACTTCTTCGAAAGTGGACACCCTCAGCTTGTGCTACAGCTTTCTACTTTCTTTTCTGAGGTGACTGAAGTTCTACCTCACACGTGCTTATCCAAAGAAATTCTCCCCTGATTTCCCCTTATAACTAGGCAGAGGTCCTCTGGATTCCCCTTCCAATTTAGCTCAATCTGGGAGCAAACTCCTATCCAAATTCTCGCTGCCAAATCACTGCCCTGGTTGAGCAAACACAATGTAGATTTGCCCTTTCAATCCAAAACCCTCCCTAGAGCAGTGGTTCTCAACGTTCCTAATGCCGCGACCCTTTAATACAGTTCCTCATGTTCTGGTGACCCCCAACTATAAAATTATGCAAGTGATCTTTCACAGAAATTAAAACCGAAACTGACCAATGGTGTTCACGATTGTATATAAATAGGTTTTTTTCCCAGGGTTTCTCAGTTCTGTCTCTTGTCCCACCATGCCGATCTCGCTCTTTTCCACTGCTCCAGACAGACAAATGCTCTATCTTGATCTACCTGCAAGGCTGTTGTGTGGATGGTGCCCCCCCCCCGGCAAAGCAGCTTGCTCTGCTGCGACCCCCCGACCGCCAGGTTGAGCACCACTGCCCTGGAGCGTCCGCTCAGAGTGTTTCAGCTAAGGAACTGCCAGATCTTCTCCCTGACTCGAATCTGCCTGAACTGTACTCCCTCCAGCCCACCACCAGTTTATAAGCTCCCCCTCACCTGCAGCTAACCTGTCTCAGGGCTCAGAGCCTGTTGCCTTGGCACATACAGCTTGGTGGGGGATTTTTTAACCTCTTACTAATGGCAGCTGTTGTTACAACGCTCAGGCACTATCCACCATCAGGTCAAGAGAAACGGTGAGAATCCCAAGATATCCCAGTGCCCTTGAGTTCTCATGGGCCTTAACTCCTATGCCAGGGGTAGTCAAACTGCGGTCCTCCAGATGTCCATGGACTACAATTCCCATGAGCCCCTGCCAGCGAATGCTCATGGGAATTGTAGTCCATGGACATCTGGAGGACCGCAGTTTGACTACCCCTGCATTCCATCATGGTCACCTTCCTAGGAAGTTAGGCCTTCATTACTTGTTGTATAAATACACATGGGGAAAAGTAGGCAGAAAAGACAGCAAGAGCCTGAACTGTTCTTCACAAGCCAATCTCTTAGAACTTGAGCTTCCTGCACAGGGCTCTGCCTGCTAGGCGACTTTCTCTCCCCCCCAAGAAAACATTTTAATAATCCCTGTCACAGGTTTTCCTAAAGCATCGCTGGCAGAGGGAAGGCAGCGGGAGAACATTTCAACCATCCAGGGTTGGAAAAAAAGAGTCCCTTTTAGATTCCATTCAATCCCTCCCAATTTGCCCTACATCCAGCAGAGAGCCTGGCTTACAGAATTAAAAAACCCAAACTTAATTGGAGTGTGATGAAGACCAAGAGCGATGCTTTTTCCAGAATAATTGGGGCCAGCGCCTGGCTTGCAGCAGCAACAAAAGCACCCAAAGGGGAAGCGGCTCGGCTAATTTGGGGCCGGTAGGGCACAGACGATGGGATGCACTCAAAGAAGCCATAAAAACCCCACATGGCAGGTCTACCTCCCCCCTAATGTAACACGTGCTAGAGCTGCCAGGACACTTGTGGAGCACTGAAGCAACCAGGCGGCGCTTATTAATGGTCTGCAAATATGTAAAGCAGCGCCGTTTCCATTTCCAAATTCTCGCCGTTTCTCTTCTGGCTCCCTTGGAGTCTCCTGCTATGAAAATTCCACAAGATCCATCTGAGCAATGGCTGAAATACTATCAGAGAATCCAGCCAAGACCAGGACGTTTTGCTACAGAGGTTCTCCAAAAGATGACCACAGACAGCAATGGCTTCAGGGTTTCTAGGGTGACCTAGTAATTGCGTTGGGCCTTCTGAATGGGGGGTCAGGATACCAGGGTGGGACGTTCCAGGTTCAATCCTCAGCATCTCCAGCTATAAAAGGAGCAAGTAAATAGTGAAAGCCTTAGACCATGGAGAGTTGCTGCCATAGTAGGAAACATAATCACGTTATATGTTATAAGATGTTATATGTAAACCGCCCAGAGCCATATGGAAGGGTGGTATATAAATCTAAAATGAATGAATATGAATGAATGAATGAATGAATGAATGAATGAATGAATGAATGAATGAATGAATGAATGAATGAATGAATGAATGAATGAATGAATGAATGAATGAAGAAGGAGAAGGAGAAGGAGAAGGAGAAGAGAAGGAGAAGGAGAAGGAGAAGGAGAAGGAGAAGAAGAAGAAGAAGAAGAAGAAGAAGAAGAAGAAGAAGAAGAAGAAGAAGAAGAAGGAGTTGGTTCTTATATGCCGCTTTTCCCTACCCGAAGGAGGCTCAAAGTGGCTTAGCCTTCCCATTCCTCTCCCCACAACAGACACCCTGTAGGGTGGGTGAGGCTGAGAGAGCCCTGATATCACTGCTCGGTCAGAACAGTTTTATCAGTGCTGTGGCGAGCCCAAGGTCACCCAGCTGGTTGCATGTGGGAGAGCACAGACTCGAACCCGGCATGCCAGATTAGAAGTCCACACTCCTAACCACTACACCAAATTGGCTCTCCAGTTTCCACCATCAGGAAATGAATGAATGAATGAATGAATGAATGAATGAATGAATGAATGAATGAATGAATGAATGAATGAATGATGCCACAGAAGACAGCTTCGTGTATCAATATGGCATGTTACTCCAAAGTAGATGAGCATCTCTGTGGCTAGTTCACCTCCCTTTGTACAGTTTCTACACCACACAAAATTATCTGTCCTTCCCAACTCCTCCTCCACATGCAGCCAGCTGGGTGATCTTGGGCTAGTCACAGTTCTCTCAGAGCTCTCTCAGCCTCGCCTGCCTCACAGGGATTACTTGGGCCCAGGTCTTCCATGGCCAAATTCAGTGCAACGGTGATGAATCCCCGTCTCTCTACTGAAAGTCTGACCCACATTCCTAACCTCAAATCCCCTGGTTTGGGTTGAGTACGGGGACAATTCTGATTTTAGGATGGAAGATACTACCAAGACCTTCCACCTCCATCCACCAGAGGGCAGCACTGCACTTGTCCATAAGACCGCAGAATCCCTGTGTATACCTCTGGAAACATGAGCATCTTGAACTCTTATACATGTCATGTTGTTACCAAAAGGAATCCTATGTCTGAGAGTAGAAAGCATAAGATCTCTTCAGAGGCTGCATGGTACTGAGAGCCAGCTTGTTGTAGTGGTAAAGAGTGGTGGGTTCTAGTCTAGAGAACCATGTTTGATTTCCCAGTCCTCCATAGCTGGGTGACCTTGGACTAGACACAGTTCTAGAGTTCTCTCAGCCTCATCTGCCTCACAGGTTGCCTGTTGTGGGGAGAAGAAGAGAAGGCGATTGTAAGCAGCTTTGAGACTCCTTTGGGTAGTGAAAAGCAGAGTATAAAAAAACTGCTCCTGCTGCCTCCTATCTCCAGGCAACTGCAGATCTAGATATACTGATAGGGTCTTCCAAGTCATCCTACCTGGCAATATCCAGCTATCAACCCAGAGATCATATCCAAAAAAAGAAACCCAAACTAATCTGTGTAACAGGCACAAATCAGAAGTACAATTCAACACATAGTATTATACAATGTACAACTATACAATACACATAAAAATAGGAGTAAACAGGCATAGAATTGGAACATAACAAAACGTGTAGAGCAGGGGTGAGCAAACTGTGGCCCTCCAGATGTCAATGGACTATAATTCCCATGAGCCCCTGCCAGCATTCGCTGGCAGCATTCGCTGGGAATTGTAGTCCATGGACATCTGGAGGGCCACGGTTTGCCCACCTCTGGTGTAGAATATAGTAACTGTATTGTAAAAACACCTGTTCTTCGACTTAAACCAGAGCATCCAGGCATCCAGAGGCATGAAGCCCAGATGTTCGTGCTATGGGAAGTCAGCTAGTATCAGTCAGTATTGTTCTCTGTTCTGGAGTTAGCTTCCTCAAGGCTTGAAATTCAACAGCTTTTAGTTGAAAACAGAATCCAAATTTATTCATTGCTGATTAAATCATTTTTGCAGAATCCTTCAGTGTTCGATTGTTAGAAACATCAGGGGAAACTCATAAAGAAGGCACACCAGGGGCTCCGAATGCACACTGAAAGCTCATCTCTTGACCAATGAATGATGCAGCTGCTGCAGCATCCACACTAGTTGCTTCCCTGATTCTTTAATCTCGCCTCCCTTCCCCTATCTACTGTGACAACAGGATCCCTTCTGCATCACGGAAGGCAAGGGAGAATTTTCAAAAGAGACTAACCATCTCTGGGCAGACAGCTGGCTACTCTAGCCTTGAAAAGGAAATATTGACGTGCCCAAGACACCCAGAGCCTCTCTCCTTCCTAAAAAACATAAAATTCCAAAACACTTGGCAAGATTCCATATGGCTGGAAAAGTGGCCAGGAGGAAATCCTGTTCCACAGGCAGTCCCCCGTGCCTTCTGATGGCACCTGTCCAGCCCGCCAAACAGATGAGCGGCTAATCTTCACAGCGCTGTTTGAGATGGGCATCATGCCGTTATTGCTGTGGGATTTTCCTCTGGCATCTGGCTGGCCCCAATCAGAATGCAGACACGGAGCTGAGTTAGATAAACCAGTGGGCTGGCAATTCTTATGTCCTTATTATATGCAGGGAAGCTTGTGGGCCCAAAAGAGATCCCATCGTAAAGGTCTAGAGTTCCCCTTCTGTCCACCAGCCTTCCCTGTCCACCAGCAATGTTGCAGATGGGTCCAGGGAACCAGCCCCTAGCCTGCTTTTAAAGCAAGCTTTGCCACTAGTAATAATATAAAACAGTGGTCCCCAACCTGCGGGCTGCGGCCCGGTGCCGGGCCGCGAAGGCCATGGCGCCGGGCCGCAGTTCCCTCTTCCTGCCCCCCCCACAGTAAAAAACTTCCTAGGCCGCAAGCTTGCGGCCCGGGAAGCTTCTTATTGCGGGAGGGGGGAGACATACACACATGGGCCATGTGCGGCCGAAATCGCGCATGCGCGGCACTTTCGCGCATTCACGCATGCGGGAAAGTGCCATGCATGCGCGATTCGGCCATGCATGGTGCATGTGCGCATGCCCAGGCGTGCATGTACAATGCGCGGGTGAGGGCGCGCATGCACGATGCGCGGGTGGGGCAGTTGCCCTGCCGGTCACCAGCCTAAAAAAGGTTGGGGACCACTGATATAAAATATGTAACCCAGTAGCTACAAGGATTATGCAGATAGGTTGGGCAATTCCACCAAATACTTATGTCTAAAATTTTTATCCACTCAATTGCAGTAAAGGAGAGTTCAGAGAACTCTGTCCCATCTTCTTGGAAAGCACAACACTCACATTCCTGTGAAAGATGGAAAATAGTTTGGTGGACTGCACCACAATCCCATTTGATACCCGGTCTTTAATTTACAAGATGCTTTTCGTTCCATACCTATGTCCCCTCTGCAATGTCACCTCTTCTCACAGTTCTGCCTTGAATTCAGATGGAGGATGCTCATTTTGAGGGCTGTTGTCATGGCATTTCCTGGACAGGCAGTCCACCCTACAAAGCTGCTGACATTCTCACAAGGACCTTCCAGGGAGAACCCAGGAGAACAACTTCTTAGCAGCTGTAGCACGGTAGCCATAAGAACATAAGAGGAACCATGTTGAATCAGTCCAATGCTGAATCAGGCCCCATCTAATACACAAAACTCAGGTGCCACCAGGAGGTCCACCAACGGGGCCAGAACTCCAAAACTCCACTGTGGCCCTTCTGACCTGCAGATTAGGAGGGTGTGGAGTCAGATCTCACCTTTGTTAGGGACTTATGCTTTCTGCCCTGACTTCCTATAAAACACACTTCCTTTGTATTTACTTCAAAGGAAGATGACCCCCCACACACACACACACATTCAGCTGCTTAAAACATTATTCACAAAATGTTTATTCCTGTTCCTACTTGTAACTGCATTTCAGAGGTAGCCGTGTTAGTCTGCTATAGCAGTGGTCCCCAACCTTTTTATCACCGGGGACCACTCACCGGGGACCACTCAACGCCTTTTACTGAGGCCCGGTGGGGGGGGGTAGTTTATTCCTCTACTCTCAACCACTGCCCTAACGCTCTCTGATCACTATGGTAATGTTTAAACATCCCTTCAAAATAAGATACAGACACGCCACAACAATGAAGTGTGTTGTAAAGGGCCGGGGGGGGGGGATGAAGTAAAGGGCCGGGGGGGGGAGAAGGCGTCCTTGGGGCCCACCTCCAATTAGTCGAAGGACCACATGTAGTCCACGGCCCACAGGTTGGGGATCGCTATGCTATAGAATAGCTAGACCGAAGTCCAGTGGCACCAGCAAGATTTTCAGGGTATACATTTATGAGAGTCAAAGCTCCTTCATCACGTTTGTAACTAGTATGTGAATGTCAGCTGATCTCTTTTATTTTATAGCATACCTGGGGAAATAAAATCCTACCCTTCCTTATGGATAAATACAATGTACAGAAAGGGAGGGAGTCCAGCGGCTGCTTCTCCATTTGTTAAAATGCCCTACACAGAGAAAATGAGCATCTCAGGCATGACATGTCAGCCTTCTGCCAGCAAGGAATTTTTGACATGGGAAGGGGGGGGAATCCAATCATTAACCCTAATCTCTACACTGTCTGTATTCTGAAGCAACACTGATCCAATCATTTTTCTGAATAAGATTCCCCATTGTCAACAGTGATGGGTCAAGAGGAGTAGTCATGCTAGTAAGAGTCCAGTAACATCTTTAAGATTAATAAAATTTGGGGCAGGATGTGAGCTTCCATGAGTCACTTCTTTGGACACAGCAAGAACTTTTCATTTTTTTAAAATTTTCCACTGCACGCATGCCTAAGCAAAACTGTTCTCCCAAATCCATCTTGAGTGTCTTCCAGCACTTGGTGGCTACATGCTTTATTTATTAATTCCTTCTTTTCTAAAAGCCACACTCGCAGCTAAAGCAGTGGGCGTTCAGATCTACATCTGATCCTGTTGAGATCAGTATACCTCCTCTTTCATTATGCCTGATGAACAATAGAAACCGTAATATGCTCAGCAGCTTTTTAAAAAGAGGGAAGAGGGGAGGGACAGCTGGCTAGAAAGGGACGGTGTGTAATTGTAGCACAAGCTAAAATTAAACATCTTCATTTTGGGAAAGGGTCGATAGAGTAAGGGGGGATTAGGGAGAAGAGTTGTACAAACAAACAAAAAAAAACCCTTGAAGATTGACAAAGAGGTACAAGGTGGCAATTTAGCTGAAGCAAGCAAATCAATCACTCCGGCATACCAGCTGCCGGGTGGGGAGTAAACTATTGATCCCCTAATAACTAGATACAGAAAGTCCTGAAGCAAAGCTCTGCCGAATACAAACACCTTTGCATCTCCCAGCAGCCTCCCTTCCTATGGAGGAAGATGAGACAAGCCAACACAAGAGGCCAAAGCCCATCAAGAAAACCTTAAAATTTGGCTCACCTGCATGGGTTCAAAGCCCAATCGTACCTAGATGACTTCTTGCTCTCCAAATTATGCCAGATAAGGTTGTCAAACAAGCAACCAGCAGGAGCTGTTAGGGGATGGGGATGGGGACATGCAAACTAGGGGCTCCGGCATTTGCTTCCGCTACCATCCCAGAAACGATGTCTTGGGATGGGCACAAACTGGCTGACAAACTAAGCTTTATCATGCATTTTGGCCGGTTCATGGTTTGCGAAGTGCTGCTCATGAACTTAAGAACCGGCACAAACTTCCATGAATTTTGGTGCGGTCCATGAAGAGCGGAAAGCAAGATTTTCTGCTCTTCAAGAAAAGCTCCAGGTGTCACGCTCCCAGTTGGCTTCTCAAATAAAAAGGATTGACGCGTTCGGCAAAAGTGTTTCACTGGAAAGAAAGGAACTAAGCTCATGATGCTTTTTCGTTTAGACTAAACTGCAATACCTGTACAGATTGATATATTTCCCTCTGGCTCCACCTTCATGTCACCCCACTTCAGAAGGAAGTCTCCCCGCTTTCCCAGGCACATTCTTAACACCAAGGTTTGTGCCCCAACCGCCGGACTCTGTGGCTCCAAGGACAGTATTGTGTAGATGGTGCTGAAGTTTTCTCTCCTTCCAACAACCATAGCCTACACCAGGGATTCTCAACCAGGGTCCAGATCCCTGGGGGGTCCACGGGGATTCCAGAGGGGGGATTGCAACCTTCCTTGCACCTTAATGGACTAAGTCACAAGCTAGGAAACCAAACGCTTCCATTGCTCCCTATCCCCCCCCCCACCTGAGCATGAGTGAGTTCTCTTGTGGTTTTTGTGCCTGGGAGGGGGCAGAGCCTGTGCATTTATTCCTACCTTAAACCACCTCCTGTCTCTCTCCCCCAAGTCCTCTTTGAGCCTGCCTGTTAACACAGGTGGTGATGTCACTTCTGGTGACATCTAACTTCAGGGGGGTGGCAGGGAGATGTGGCCAGCTGACATCACTTCTGGAGCACCTTAAAGCCTGAAACATTATTTTAGGGGCTCCTTCATCATCAAAAGTCTGAAAAACCCCATACGCCCGACATTCCCAAGATCACCAAACACTTCCTCCATAGAAAGAATGCAAACCATACAAAGTAAAAAAAGTACGGAATGCTGATGCCAACACAGATTCTGACAGCACAGAGCAGTAAGTAGAGTTTAAATGGCCTGCAGCCATTTAAACCAAACAGCTGGGTGGTGGTTCCCAGATGTGGTCTCCTTCAACACGAAACCCTGTGCCAAATTTTAACAGTAAGAATGTTATCCAATGTCGCTGCTATAACTAGGAAGAAAGATGACTGCACTGCTGTCCTGAGCAAAGAGAATCCATGTGTTGAAGAGAGATTTCCTAAATGAAATAGGATGTTCAGGAAGTTCAGTAACACTCCTAGTATGTCACAACTCAACCTTCCCCTTTTTTGCCCAAAGGGGTCATCAAATTAGCGGTGCCATTATCAAGCGTTTCTGTGTGAACAATTTCACAAGAGCCCCCCCCCCCCCCCTGCTTCCATTCAACATGGATCACATCTTGGCAAGCTCCACCACCTCCTTTTATTTTAAAAAAAAACACCTCCTAGCAAGTAGGAAGTTAGCAGGACAGAAAGTAGCGTGGAACCTCCCTCTACCACAAGAAATTTTTCCAGCTAGCAGGAAAAAGCATTTGCCATTTTTTTTTCCCAAGGCTTTTATTTATATCCCACTTTTCTCCCCACAGTGGGGAGCCAGGATTCAAAGTCGCTTCCAAAATTGTCACACACACACACCCCCCCCCTCCATTTGCTCATAACAAAAGCCCTGCATAATCAACTGGCTTAGAGTTTGTGATGGGCCTGAGTGACGGGTCATGGTAGAAAGTACAGATTCAAACTGAGGCTGCTCAGGGTCCTAGTACACCACTCTCTCCACTAGACCACACTGTCCAGCCTAACGGCCTCCCCAGTCAGAACTCTGTCGCCTCAATGCCTCCCCCAAGTCTGCTGCACAAGCCCCTGTTCAACCATCACCCCCATAAATCAGCCAGAGCTACAAATGCCAAATGCAGATTCCTAGGAAGTTTTCCGTCCCCTTTCCAACTGCAGAGACAGACGTCATGCCGTGCCCTCTAGCAGCCGTAAATTCTCTTCCATGGATACCCTGGAATTTGGAAGGGAGAAGAAAGAAGAGGATTTTTCTTTTTCTTGCTTCACATCTTGACCTGGAGGCCAAAACACCCAGCAGCACCAAGGCTGTCGAGCTCTAACTGGGCAGTGGGGCCAGGTAACCCAGGCCCCAGTGAGGCTGCCAGAGCTGAGCTCAGCACCAAGCCAGGGCCGCCTAAGCAGCTCTGGGACTAAGCAGCCCCAATACCACCTGAGAATTCTCAAAGCTGCCGGGCTCTCCAAAAGTCTCGTGATGTTTCAAAGGCCCTAAGGCAGGGGTAGTCAAACTGCGGCCCTCCAGATGTCCATGGACTACAATTCCCAGAAGCCCCTGCCAGCGAATGCTGGCAGGGGCTCCTGGGAATTGTCGTCCATGGACATCTGGAGGGCCGCAGTTTGACTTCCCCTGCCCTAAGGTCTCTCGAGGCTGCTTCAGTTCTGAGACTTGATGAAATCGGGCAAGCCCCGGCCATCCAGATGCAGGCAATGAAAGCAAAAGCCACTCCCACTGTGGCCTCCCATAAGGATAAGTTGCCTCTTAACATGGAGGTTGCATTGGGCTATTCGGGCTATTTGTCATCCCCTTTTATCTGTCTATGACATCACCACATCCTGTGGCAGTGAGTTCCGCAGATTAATTCTGCATTGTCTTTTAAGATGCTTTCTTCTGCCTTTCTTTTGTCTTGGCTGTTCCCAGCATTCTGGGAACAAGTGAAAGATCTTCTACCGCTCCACTTGCTCCACACCAGGCATGATTTTATCAGCAGCTGTTCTTTTAAACAAGCCCTGAACTCCTGCTTGCCTTTCCTCATAAGGAAGTACACCATCTCCCAGTTGGCCTTGGTTTGCCATTTTCCATATGAATGAATGAATGAATGAATGAATGAATGAGTGAGTGAGTGAGTGAGTGAGTGAGTGAATGAATGAATGAATGAATGAATGAATGAATGAATGAATACCTTTCCCAGCCCTATGCTATCCCCTTAAAGCAGTGGTTCTCTACCTTCCTAATGCCGCGACCCTTCCTCCTGTGGTGGTGACCCCCAACCAGAAAATGATGCAAGTGTTCTTTCACAGAAATTAAACCAAAATTGACCAATAGCGTGAAGATCCATTGTTCATGATTGTATATAAATTGGTTTTTTCCCGGGGTTTCTCAGTTCAGTTTTGCCTCTTGTCCCACCATGCTGATCTCGCTCTTTTCCGCTGCTCCAGACAGACGAACACTCTCTCGATCTACCCCGCAAGGCTGTTGTGCATATGGCGCCCCCCCGGCCAAGCTGCTTGCACTGCAGTGACCCCTGTGAAAGGATCGTTCAACCCCCAAAGTGGTCCCGACCCCCAGATTGAGAACCACTGCCTTAAAAAGAAGTGAGAACTGTCCAAATAGATGTCCTACTGTGAACTTACCGCAAAGCCATTTCTGTGCTGGGCCAGTTTCTTCAATTTCTAAAACTTTGTGCAGATAAATGTAGAAATTCAGTTCAGGTTCTGTCTTTTGGGGTCTTTTCTCCTCCCCTCCCCCCCAGCCTCTTTGTCTCAGGGACATGTCACTTTTCCCTCCTTCACTGCAGAGTAAGCGAGAAGACGCCATTCCCACCGCGCCGCGTGGGCCGGAGCTGACTGTCTCAAACAAGTTCCCTTCCTTTAATTGCCTTGACAGCCTGCAATCCAATAAAGCGTCCTCTGTTCTCGGGCCTGGTGAAAAACACAAAGACATCAATACGATGTCACTTGTCTCTGCTGTGGTTTTGTTTTGTAATTTATTGACACAAGCTCAGCATGGAGTTGCGGGGCCAGAGCTGCTGGATCCCAGAACAGTTTCTCGGTTTCGCTTTCCCCCCCTTATGCATGTTTCTTTTTTAGAAGATCAGAATCTAGATTTGAGACTCCGGCCTGATGGCCTTTGGTCAAGCGGAGAATTGCTTTGAGAGTCTCATCCCTTCCAATTTCCTAAAACCAGGTTTTCCAACAAGGGTTTCAGGAACAGCTGCAGAGCTTCCTGGGAGAGACATCAGCTCTTGATCCAGTTCGGTCCAACTTCCAACCTGGCCATGGGGTGGAGAAGGCTCTGGTCACCCTCATGGGTCAGCGCGATTGCTACATCTAACAGCAGCGTTCAACACAGTTGATCATGGACTATTAGCCCAGTGCCTGGCCAACATGGGAGTTCAAGTTGCTGCCCTTAAACAGCTGCAGCCTTTCCTCCAAGGTGATGTAAGGGGAGAGAATCTTCCAATGTCATGCCCTAGTATGCAGGGGTAGTCAACCTGTGGTCCTCCAGATGTCCATGGACTATAATTCCCATGAGCCCCGGCCAGAGAATGCTGGCAGGGGCTCATGGGAATTGTAGTCCATGGACATCTGGAGGACCACAGGTTGACTACCCCTGCTAGTTTGGACTTTTTCAACCAGGGTTTCCTGAAGTCCTGGGGTCTCCTGATGGCCCTCGAAGGGTCTTCAGAAGGGGTGGGATTTAATTTTTCAAATACTTTTTATATTTGTTAAACATTTATCAGATGATGTGACCATATATGGTCATATCAACTCCCCCCTCCCAAAATGGCCAGTGATGGGCCTGGAAGGGTTGGGAAGGGGCGGGGGTCCAGATGGGCATGTGCCCAACTATGCTTCCCAACCATATCCTGCACAATCACTCCACTTCTGGGGTTTCTTGAAGCCTGAAGAATGTTTCAGAGGGTTCTCGGTGGTAAAAAGATTGAGAAAGGCTGATCTATCTAGTATATGGGGACTAACAGGGAGCTATTTTGCTCCCTGACATGGTTTAACATCTACATCCATCCCCTCTCTCAACTAATCCAGAGTTTCAGGCTGGCGTGTCATCAATATTTGGATACAGCTGACCAATAGGGAAGTACACTACACACAAACAGGAAACTACAAAAAATATCCTGTACCGTTGGCATATAGCATCCAAGTAATACGTTGTAGTATCAAGAGGTCTCCTGCCAGAATCTTTTGTTCTTCAACTTGTTTCTCCACAGTAATGCAATTTTCTCTCAACATAAATGGCAAATTGTCACTGGCTCCCCAACTCAGGAGCATCATAAGGCTAAAGCTGATGAGCCATAATTAAGTCCTTATCTTTGTGACAGATATGAGCTCAGAAATCCAACCAGAAATTGGTGTCTGAAGAAGATTTATGTAAGCACAATTGATAGAAAATTAGCCTGGAGCCGGTGGCAATCTGCAATTGATGCTGAAAGAAAATTACATCACTGCGGGGCGATGAAGAATAAAAGATATTGGCAACGGAACTTTTGATACTACAATTTATTACTTGGATGCTATAAGCCAACAGTACAGGATCTTTCTTGATCAATATGCTGATGACACCCAGCTATATCTGTTGATGGACGCACATCCATCTATACCCCCAGACACTCTGGCCAGATGTCTGGAGGCCGTGGCAGATTGGTTCAAGCAGAGTTGGCTGAAATAAAATTCAGCTAAGACAGACACCCTCTGGCTGGGCCGGCGTGCCTCAGATGGGTTGGTGCAACTCCCAGTTCGTGACACTGGATGCCTTACTATCCATGGAGGCCCAGGTCACAAAGATGGCTCGCCAGGTTTATATCATTGCCAGGTGTGACAATTAGCACCCTATCTGTCAGCATCCAACCTAGCTACTATGATCCACACAACATTTACCTCCAGACTAGATTACTGTAACTCGCTTTATGCGGGGCTGCCCTTGAAGCTTCTCC
Organism: Paroedura picta; assembly: GCF_049243985.1. Lineage (NCBI taxonomy): Eukaryota > Metazoa > Chordata > Lepidosauria > Squamata > Gekkonidae > Paroedura > Paroedura picta. The sequence continues at coordinate 35,098,970 of NC_135373.1, forward strand.
GGAAACTTCAACTAGTCTAGAACAAAGCTGTGAATATCCTCACTGGGAAATAGTGGAGGACTCATATACGACCTGTTTGACCTTGCTGCACTAGCTTCAGACTGAGGATTCGGTTCAAGGTTCCGGTTCTGACCTTCAAAGCCCTAAATGGGCTGGGACCACTGTACCTGCAGGACTGTCTCTCCCATTATGTGTCCCAAAGAGCATTAAGAACTAGTAAGCAAAATCGGCTCAGGATCCCCAGCCCCAAGAGAATTAAACTGGCCTCAATAGGGCCAGGGTCTTTTTAGCCCTGGCCCTGGCTTGGTGGAATACTCAACCAAGTGAGATCAGAGTCATGTTGGACCTTAAACACTTCCACACGGCCTGCAAGAGAGAGCTGTTCCGCCAGACCGACCGCTGAGGGCTGAAATAGCATCTAAATCCACTGGCCTCTCTATCAAACTACATTAATCCTTCTCTGACGTGTCCTGTCATTTTTTAGGTAACAAGCTCTCAGGCCCCATACATTGCCTTGCGATGGAACATGGGAGGGGGGGTGGGGGGAAGGTCTTACAAACTAACCCACCCTGCAAGATAGCTGTGAAGATAAAAATGAAGAGAGAACAATTGGTAGGCCACTTTCAGGCCCCCAACATGCTCTTAACCTGCCCCTCTCCTCCTCCTCCTGTGTTGCACACTCTAAGCTCTAAGGCTTCCCTCTCTGAACTGGAACTAATTCTCTTTATCACCCCAATGTAGATAATGTAAGACTTTAATTAACACTTGCCTGTTTTTATTTATTTATTTGTTTGTTGCAGTCTTGGATAAGAAGTGCTAAGTAAACGTCAAGCATCCTGGCAGTTACTAATTATATCGGGAGAAAGGTACCCTGCCTTTAACATACACATTGCCAAGGTCTGGTAGAAGCTCCAGCAGTTGTTAACCACAAGAAAAACAATACAGCAGACTTAAAAGATTTTTTATTCAATCTCTCTCTCTCTCTCTCTCTCTCTCTCTCTCTCTCTCTCTCTCTCTCTCTCTCTCTCTCTCTCTCTCTCCTTTCCTCTCCTTTCAAAAAAAAAGTAATCAAAAGGGTATAACACAGGTGGTGTTCAACCTCTGCTTTTGGAATTCCAACCAGGTAACAGGGCGATAAAAAGCAATTGCAGGAGTGGAGGTTATATGTGTAATTTTAGGGGAGTAATGTTAGGGGAAATGACCCCATCTGTTTATAGCCTTTCAGGAGAGGGAAACGTCTGTGTGCGTGTGTGTGTGTGTGTGTGTGTGTGTGTGTGTGTGTGTGTGTGTGTGTGTGTGTGTGTGTGAGAGAGAGAGAGAGAGAGAGAGAGAGAGAGAGAGAGAGAGAAAGGTGCCTTCGAGTTGCTTCCGACTTAGGGTGACCCTATAAATCAATGACCTCCGTGCTCAGGTCTCATAGATTAAGGTCCATGGCATCCTTGACGGAGTGAATCTCTTTTACTCATAAGCCCTAGAAATTTGTCCCAGAGTGGTAGGACTGGATGGTCTTTATAGCCCTTTCCAACTCTATGATTCTATGAGTGGCCAATTTCAATTTGGGAATCTATACGAACTGGATAAGAGTAAGAAGACAATGGAGCCGTCAAACTGCAACCAGCTTATGGCAGCCCCACACAAGTTCCAGGCAAGGACTGTAGCTCTTCCCCAAGTTTCCCTTGCATACCCACCCCCACAAAAATTACTTCTCCCTCCCCAACTCACATGATCAACAAGTCACATGAGTCTACAATCCCAGGAATCAATTTTCCTGGGGACAGACTGTCAACTAACACAGCCTTCAGCTGAGGGGTCACTGGACCCAACCTATACATGGCTCAACAAAAAGGTAGAAAATATACTTGATCCTATTTCTCAAAAACCAGAAACCTTTGTTTCCCCTATTCCCTGCCCCAAAGAGTCAGAATAAAAGTCTACCAAAAAAGCCCCTTTATACAGAAGGTCCCAGGTTCAATCCACAGCATCACTGAAGAAGAAGAAGAAGAAGAAGAAGAAGAAGAAGAAGAAGAAGAAGACGAGGAGGAGGAGGAGGAGGAGTTGGTTCTTATATGCTGCTTTTCTCTACCCAAAGCCGCTTACAGTCACCTTCCCTTTCCTCTCCCCACAACAGACACTCTGAGAGGGAGGTGAGGCTGAGAGAGCCCTGATATTATTGCTCAGTCAGTGCTGTGGCAAGCCCAAGGTCACCCAGCTAGCTGCATGTGGGGGAGCGTGCAATTAAACCCGGCTCGCCAGATTAGAAATCCACACTCGTAACCACTACACCAAGCTGGCACCAAGGATCAAGTTCAACATTGTGTGCGAAACCTCTTCCTGGGATCCTGGAGAGCCAGTCACAGCCAGGCTAGCTCGATCCCATCAGATCTCAGAAGCTAAGGCTATTTAATTGTTCATGTGTATATGTGATAGATGCAGCAGGGATCGTCCGAATTCCATTCTTGTATCCATTACAGTTGTCTCTATCGTCTGCACAACAGAGCAGTGCTTCCCACCCTGTGGGTCTCAGGACCAAAAAGTGGGTTGTGAAGCTTCTGAAAGTGGGCTATGGGCCAGGCTTCCCTAGCAGCCACTCTTGCCCTTTCCATTGTTCCATCGTCCAAGATCTGAATCAGGAAATAGTTTGTTCTATGTCATACATTAATTGTTATTTTTTTTTCTTCCCTGCATATGCATTTGATCGAGTAAAACATGTCCTGATGGTTACTAGAGCGAGTTTCTTAGAATCTTAGAGGGATTAGAGAGAGGAATGAAGGTTGATCGGAGGCTGGAATATAACTTCCATATGCAAAGGCTATACATGTCGGAACACCACTTGTTTCAGCTTCAGAGTGGGGACAGCTGCACCCTTGTTGATTTCTCAAAAAAACATCTGGTTCACCACTGTAGGAAACAGAACAATGAACTTGACGAGTGCCAAGGTCATACTTTGCCAAGGGCACCGGAAATCTTGGGCCAGCCTTGGATGGGTCGCCACGCCAAGTAAATTTGGACTTGGGTCACCATCCCCAAGAAGTTGGGAACCACCGGCATAAATGAACATAAAGGAACCGAGAGGCAGTGGGGGGCTGTCAGAGTCTGATGAAAGAAATTTCTGGTTCAAATTTTCATGGACGCTACACTGATCCTCCCTAGATGGTCCGTATGGCTCCTTCCAGTTCTACATCAGCCAAGAAGCTCACTCTTTGACCTTGGACTAGTCACTCGCTCCCTCTCAGCCTAAGCAACCTCACAAGAGAATCAGAGTCCAGTAGCACCTTTAAGACCAACAGAGATTTATTCAGGGCATGAGCTTTCGAGTGCAAGCACTCTTCCTCAGACTGAATAAATCTTTGTTGGTCTTAAAAGTGCTACTGGCCTCTGATTCTATTGTGCTACTTCAGACCAACACGGCTGCCCATTTCAACCTCACAAGGTTTTTCTAAGAACTAGATGGAGAACAGGACACTCAACAATATCCATCTTCTTTGGATAATATGTGTTTTATAAAGGTTGGTAGGAAAAGCAATAAGAAAGCTGTTCAACTGAACCCTCTGCCTCTTACACAGAAAACTGCAAAACCTAATCTGCTGCAAACGTTCCAAGCTGGACAAACCAGTTGGGATGAAATAAGAAACCACAATTGGAAAGCTGGCCCAAACCCAAGACTCTGCATTCTGGTGAGGCTCAAAGAGATTTTAAAGATACTATTCAGAGGGAAAGGGAAGGGGTGGGGGGTACATGTTTTCCTCACTGCCATTTGACAGGTTCCCGCACAGAATCCCAGCTGAAGGGGAAGTGTATCAGTTTAGGGAGTTCTTGAATGTTTTTGAAAGCTGCTTCATACATCCTGGGATATTTTCCAGAAGTGCAAGCTGGCAAAAGCCCAGGTGTGCAAGGAAGTGTGCAATTGCTCCCTTGGCACCAATTCATATTTATTTTGCTTGCAACCACAGCAATTTTGACAGATGTGTACATTGGGTTTCACGGCCTGAATTACAAAAGACTCCCTAAGATATAACAAGTCACCCACCAAAATATGACATTAGTAAATATGCAACATGCTGTAAAAAGGACAGTTTTTATAGTCTGTGAAGATTTTATAAGTTGGATTTTGTACCTACCTTTACTACCCCTAGGAGACTCTAAGCAGCTTACAATTGCCTTCCCCTCCTCTCCCCACAACAGACACCCTGTGAGGTAGGTGGGGCTGAGGGAGCTCTGACAGAACTGCTGAAAGAACAGCTCTAACAAGGCCACTCAGCTGACTGCATGTGAAGGAGAACGGAGAATCCAACCCAGCTCTTCAGATTAGAGGCTGCCACTCTTAACAATTACACCAAGCTCACCAGTCTGAGCAAAAATCTTGGGGGCTCCCTGCCTGGTCCTTTGTCACGTTCACTGGGAAACCTTACTTGGCATAGTCCAACAACAGCTCCAAATATACTACAGGTATTCAGACAGCTGACTGAAGACTTCACGTGAAGGTCAGGATTAGTCCTGGGTTAGGTTGTTGGAAAGAATTTACTATAACACAACATGCCTTGATATAGGTTGTTGACCACACCTGTGCAAAGCATCATTTGACAGGGGCATTAATCAGGGCTACCTCAAAGGTGCGTCACTAACTAGGCAGTTCTAAAATGTTTCTCACACTGAACACAAACATCCTGGATTCCACCAGTGGGAGATAAGTTGTTTTTCAGTTTGGGCAGACCCAACAAATCAGGAATGAAGAGTTTGCTTACGGGATGAAAATACTATGCTACAATCCTCAAGCAAAACTATCCTTGCAGCTGGACTTAGGCATAAACAACACCCCACAAGTACAAACAGGCACTACAAACCTTAATAATAAAAATATTATTTCTAAAACAGCTGCAGTAATAATCAAAGGCCATTGCATAGAAGAAGAAGAAGAAGAAGAAGAAGAAGAAGAAGAAGAAGAAGAAGAAGAAGAAGAAGAAGAAGAAGAAGAAGAAGAAGAAGAAGAAGAAGAAGAAGAGTTGGTTCTTATATGCTGCTTTTCTCTACCCAAAGGAATCTCAGATCAGTTTACAGTCGCCTTCCCTTTCCTCTCCCCACAACAGACACACCCTGTGAGGGAGGGGAGGCTGAGAGAGCCCTGATATTACTGCTCAGTCAGAACAGCTTAATCAGTCCTGTGGCGAATCCAACATCACCCAGCTGGGTGCATGTGGGGGAGCGCAGAATCAAACCTGGCTCGCCAGATTAGAAGTCCACGCTCCTAACCTCTACACCAAGCTGGCTCTTGTAAATGCATGCACGTAACGTGAAGCATCTTAGCAAGCTCCTGATACTTGTTTAACTTTCACACAACATGTGAAGCAGGCTATTTGTGAACTGTCTGGGGGGAGCCAGGTATTCCCAACTAGGGCTCCCTATATTCTGCCTTAATGGACTCAGCCCCCCTTCCAGCCCAGCTCCAGGGCTCCTCCGTGGCCAAAAAGTTTGGAAAAAGCTGTTGTAGACGGAAGCAAGAAAGAAAATCCACATGAAATATCCTCCACTCACCCAACCCCAGCTTCTAGAGACCCTCTTTCAATTTCCTGATCAAATCCCTGGAAACAAAGGTGTCCTTTCCTGACACCTGACAAAATGGGGTCCAGCCTTGGTCAACAACAAAAGTCAAGGAAGAAAGCCAGTCTCTGACAGGAGGGGAGGAGGGGGAAGAGAAGAGGGAACAACCACACAGCTTGAACCTTCCCACTGAACCTTTGCCGGGCACTTCAGCTACTCAGCCTGAAAGGAATTGCATAGCCAGGGGAAGGAACACATTTTGACAGATTCTTCCTTAAAAAGATTCCTTCCTGGGGGGGATAATCATCAGCATTTTGCATGCCAAAAAATAAAGTCTCTTGAAACAGCTTGAGAGTGACTTTTGGTGAGCAGTATGCGTGAGGGCAGAGGATTACATCCAGAACAAATTTTTCTGAGGGAAAAAAGGAAATTTCCAGACTCCTCCCCCCCCCAATGCGGCCCACGGATGTTCTGAGGGGACTGGAGGCCCTAAGCAACAACACGGGGTACATCTGCAGTGGGAAGAGCGGCCATATCCCTCTAGTCCAGGGGTAGTCAAACTGCGGCCCTCCAGATGTCCATGGACTACAATTCCCATGAGCCCACCAGCATTGCTGGCAGGGTCTCATGGGAATTGTAGTCCATGGACATCTGAAGGACCACAGGTTGACTACCCCTGTTCTAGGTCGTAGTCCAACACACTGCACAGACTTAACTTTGTGCCTGGAACAAAGGAGATCAGCATTTGCTGGCAGGGTCTCATGGGAATTGTAGTCCATGGACATCTGAAGGACCACAGGTTGACTACCCCTGTTCTAGGTCGTAGTCCAACACACTGCACAGACTTAACTTTGTGCCTGGAACAAAGGAGATCAGCATTTGCTGACAGGGGCTCATGGGAATTGTAGTCCATGGACATCTGGAGGGCCGCAGTTTGACTACCCCTGCGTCTAGTCCTATTCCATCTACATTGGCTCCTGATTTCCAGGCCCATGTCATGGTGGTGACCTTCATAGCCCCATATGGTTTGACGCCATTATACCTTAAGGATCACTTTCTCCCCAAAAACCTACCCATCCAGGTGCTTCCACCAGCTGAGGCTGGACCGGGGTGAGCCAAGAAAGGGCCTTCTCAGCCATGGCCTTTGGAACTGCCTCCTTAGGAAGATCAGTAGACAAGGAAGAATTTTTCAAGCTGGCGATGGCAAAAACTTTATTCAATAATAGAACGAGTTCCTAGGTATAAAACCTCATTTTTGTATTTTACTTCAGCAGTGAACTTATTTCTTAATTGTTTTTTTTTTCAAGGATACTAACAAAGTCTTCAACACTCTTCCTTATATTTTATATCTTATATTTTAAGCCATATAACTTGGGTTTATTAATACCAAAGGTCCATGAAGGTAACTGTCTTATAAATTACCCCGGCTTATTTTGTTCTGTCATTCTCTTCCACCACCTGGAAAAGACATATTTATTTTGTCCACAGTCCCGCCACTGTTATTGACCCTCCTTACTGCGTTTATATGGTTTTTTTGTGTGTGTTTATATGTTTTATCGAATTGTTTGAATAATTTATATACATTTGAATTTTAAACGCTGTTTTTAACAGCATTTCTAACGCCATAATGATGTGGTAATGTTGAAAGGTTTTAATACTTTGATGTTTGCCACCTTGGGAATCCTATTTGGGTAGAAAAGGGGGCAATGAAACGTTTGAAATGAATAAATAATAAATATATGACCAAATGCTTTTTCTTATAATCTTACCGTTTGGGAGTCAAGACACCTATTAATGTTCAAAGCCACCAACTAGTTTGCATCTGCGAAGGAGCACACAGTCAAACAGCCTCACCGCCCTTACCCTGGCATCATTTTTGTTGTGGTTGTTGTATTTTTATAACTGTTATTAGATTTATTATTATCACCATCACATGTATTAATCACCCCTCTCTGCATCGACTCCAGGCTGCGTACAACACATATTTCTGCAACAGTGTTAAAATCAGAATATAAAAGGTGTAATAATAAAGAATAGTAAAAACTCTATCCCAATGTTCCATCTCAGTATATCTGGGTGGTGTTGAGTGTTCGGGGGGGGGGGGGGGGTGGAGTGGAGTTTGTCTGTGCGTCATGGCCTCAGCCGTATGCCTGGTGGAATAGCATTGTTTGGCATGTCCTGCGGAACTTTGATATTTCCGTCAGGGCCTGTGCCAGCACCATATCCCCCCCGGGCTGGGGCCAGGGCCGAAAAGGCCTGGCCTGACCAAACCCTGGCTCCTGGAGGAAATGGAATTTCTCCTCCTGCATAAGAGCAACTACAAGGCAGAAATGAATACCCACCATCACAGTGAGCAGGTTGGTCAACACAACCAGCAAGCTGGGCAGCAAACAGCAAAAGTGAGACAAGCAGATCCAAGGCTCAGCTCAAGAGGGATCGTGCCTGTCGAATGTGGAATGTTCACCAGCCAAACAGGTTTGCCACGAAGCCCCCAGTATAGTGATGCCAAGTTCTATCAAGGCGCTGCCAACAGGGCAACCCCACAGGGCTTGCGAGGCAAGAGATGGAGAGAGATGGTTTGCCACTGCTTGCCTCTGTGCAGTGACCGTGGACTTCCTTGGTGGTCGCCTACCCAATTTCTTACCAGGGCCAACCTTAGCTTAGTTTCCAGGATCTAATGAGATCAGGCTAGCCTGGGCTATTCAGGTCATAGTACTCAGCAAGCACACCTAAGTCTAAATAGGTCTAGACCAGTGGTCCCCAACCCCCGGTTCGGGGACCGGGACTGGTCCGTAGATCAGTCAGTACCGGGCTGCGGCTCCTCCTCGTCCTCCCCCGGCTGCTGCCTCAGGGGCTGCCTTGCCACTCTGCCGCCAGCTCACCTTTAGTGCTCTCCAGTGGCCGCCATGGCTGGGGCTCCCCCTTGGCGTGGCACTGCGCAGCTGCTGCTGGCAGTGCTCCCCAGAGGGCAGTGGGAAGTCAGGGGCGCCGGCGGGAAAGCAACTGGAGCAGGGGCTCAGGTGGCAACGGTGATGTGCCTCGGCAAAAGACTACCCCCCCCCCGAGCCTCAGTAAAATTGTCAAGCGTTGACTGGTCCCCGGTGATAAAAAGGTTGGGGACCACTGGTCTAGACAACGGCCACTGTGTTGGTGACTGAAGCAGGGGTCACCTAATGTGGCTCTCCAGATATCCATGGACTACAGTTCCCGTGAGCCCCTGCCAAATCCGCCCTCCAGATGTCATCTGTAAAAAGTCAGTTCTTTGAGGAGTGAATTTTGCTAATCCCACGGAATTCAAGACAAGCGTACCGGCTGCCGTTTGCAACAGCTCCTTTATTGGTGTTAATATTTCACTCCATTGCTCCCAGCAATAGCAGAGAAGTTGGGTTTTGTTTGCATATGTTTTGATTGCTTTTGCCACTTGTCAACAATTGATTTCCCTCTCCCTTTTGCATATTAACGAGGCCTTCTCTCAACAGTCAGCCCCTTTGAATCTAAACCATCTCAACACTTGGGGGGGGGGGCAGGGAGAGAAATTTAATGGATGCCCCATACCCACCAGGGGGAGCCCACTGCCTAACACCAACTAGATCCAGTAAATGACAGGGGGGTAATTTTTAAAATGTCCAGTCTGCATGTCATGTATTCCTGCCAGCACGAAACCAGAGGGTAGGGGAAAGAAAACATATATAAAAGTCTTTAATGGCAATCTGCATGCATACACACACCCTATTACCATTCCCATAATAATGAGCATCTGATGTGCAATAAAAAATGGCAATGAGCTGAGAAAGAATTCTGTGTTTGGGGCTTTTTTTTGGGGGGGGGAGTAAAATACGTGAGAATGTCAAATTTTGTTACCAGCCAACAATATATTGTGATAAACGACTATTTCAAAAGCAGATGGCGCTCTGTATCTGCCACTTCGCTAGCCACATTTGGAGGTCAGATTATTTCCTCCAGAGAGTGGAGGGGAAATGCATGTATAATAATCATCATCATCATTAGGATAACTAATCATGAGGATAGTGAACAGGTTCTCTGGGCCATGTCATCTTAGGGGCATCGTGACTTCACACAACTGACTAGGGCCACAGGCCCAACACAGTGCCACAGGTCCCAGGGCACCAGCAGACAGCTTTTCTGACCATTGCTAAGAGCTTCTAGGAAGAGGGTGGGCTCACATGGGGCTTTTTCTTCTGACTGCCCACTAGAGATTTGATTGGTTTTGCAGATTTTGTTTTAAATGTCACTTGGGCAGCAGTTGCCTCCACAGCACAAAGTTCTTTGCTGCGTGATTGAAAGCAAGCCGTGGCAGCCATTTTGTGGTTGTCCCTGCCTCCTATGGCGGCCATTTTGTGGCAGCCATTTTGCGGCTGTGCCCACCATATAGTGTCAGAACTCCAACAATGCCCACAGACTGAAAAGGACATGGACAAAATTGAGGCTGCAAAGGAGAGGGAGGGTGAGCTATGAGGATGAGCCAGGGCCTGGGCACCAAGCCCGACAAAAACGTTCAGCCTGGAGAAGAAGAGGTTGAGAGGGGAGATGATTGCTGTCTTTGAAAGGTTGTCACTTGGACGAGGGCAGGGGATGGTTCCTGTTGGCAGCAGAGGAGAAGATCTGCAGTCATGGGTTTAAACCATGTGTAGAATGGTACCAGCTAGATATCAGAGTACTTCAGCAGTGGGATTGGCTGCCTGAGAAGGTGGTGAGCTCCCCATTAACTGGTGGCCTTTAAGCAGCAGCTGGACAGGTACTTATCCTGGATGCTTTAGGCTGGTCCTTCATTGAGCAGGGGGTTGGACTAGATGGCCTGTATGGCCCCTTCCAACTCTATGATTCTATGAAAGTGTGTGGCTGATCTTTATCACCCAACAAGCCTCCTGGGAAACTGAGGGTTCAAACCTGGGCCTCCCAGATTCTAGTCCAACACTTTACTCATTACGCCATACTGACTCTTATTTTTGAGGCTGCGTCTGAGTCATCACCATGCCTGCTAGCCTCCCTCTCTTCTACCTAAAGTGCCACTCATCCAGCTTCTAGGTTGAGAGACAGCCCACTGGCACCTGCTAATAATATCACTTGTGTACAATTTGGACACGAGCCAGGCTGGCATACGGTTCCCAACACTGCTTGTGCAAATGTTGGGAGCTGGATGGGGGCAGCACCTTGGGAAGTTGGAGTGATGTCATTTTCAGGTAACACCAGGAATCTCCCCTGACTTCAGTGGTACAAGTCATAGAGACTAGGGGGAATTCCTAGAGCTTCATGATGGAGGCCCCCTCAGTTTCTCAAGAGCAGAAGATTAGGGGTCAGTAGGATTTTCAGTGGCACCCTGATGCATCAGCTTCTCCCCTCCCCCTTCTAGGTTGGAAGATGCCCCATAGGTGTATGTTGATGACATCACTTTTGAGTAGCATGGGCCTCAACCAAGCTGGGTGGTATTCTCACTAGCACCAAGGCCTATTGACTTCTCCTTCCACTTCCAGGTTGGAAGAAAGCCCAGAGGCCTTTTCAGGAGCCCCAGCTCCTAGGTGGGATCCTCGGCAACATCAGAGAACAAGAGGATGGTATATTTTCAGCCCCCAGCCACAGTGACTCTTACCTTCCAAGAGAAACTATTCAGCAGCAAAGCTATCTGCTTTCCCCATGAAGCATAAAGGATGCCAATCAGCTGGATTTTTTTCCCCGAACAGTAGAGCTCCCTTGCCAACAGCATTCATTTTTCCTAGCAAATTAGTGTCAGACTAGCTGGGGAACCAGACCTGGCAAATCTGTTGGCGTGTGCTGAATTTTGAAAATCTTAAATGTCGCCGTAATTGGGGGAGTAAGATGATGCCACAACAATAAAATGTTCACACTTTCCTTGGGCGCAAAAACAAGACACAAATCTGCGCTTTCCGGGTCAGAGGAAATGAATTTTGGAAATTGTCGCTGCAAAATAAACTTCAGTGAAGTGTCCCCTGTGCACTCGCTAGTCAAAACAAGTATACTTATTTTCCTCTGTCAACCGCTGGAAGGGATGCGGTATGTCAAAGCAGGACGGGTCATGACCATAGAGACCGTCGAAAGAAAAACAGTACAAAAAAAGTGTATGCCTCCATGTCATGACTCATCTAGTGATATATTCTATCTGTTCTTTTCCATCTTCCACCTCTACAGATTCTCAGTTCACAGTTTTAACATCCTCTCTTCCTAACCAGACCTCTTTCTTCTCTCTCCATGCTTGTCTGACAGACGCTGAAATTTTATATAATATACTAGGGACAAAGCCCGTTGCATTCAGGAATCCAATGGGCACTAGATTGGGGGGTGGGGAGTGGAAGAACTTTGTAGATTGCCTCTCCCTCCCTCCAGGACCTGGAAAGGCTTCAAACTGGAGGCCGCTGGGAAGGGAACTCACCAGCAGGGGAAGTTCTCATGCGGCAGGGATCTACAGCCTCTGAGCCTTGGATGGAAGTGGAAGGAGGAGGGGGTGGTCAGGGGTGGGGGACAGAAAGCGATTGGCTGGCTGCTGGACAGACAGGCAAGCCGGTTGGAAGAGGAGGCACTCAGGGGCGGGACAGCCACCCTGAGTGGGTGTTAAGTGCTTAAGCCATGAGACACACTCTTCCTCCAAGGCACTTAAGCCATGAGACACACTCTTCCTCCAAGGCCTCACCAGAAATATTAAGTGGAACAGACATACACACATATATACATATACGCTCTTTCTGGTGAGATCTGGGCCCCCCAGGACCTTAAGTAGTTCCAGCAGGATGCCAAGACTGAGCTGTTCCACCAGGCCTACTATTGAGGCCAGGAAATGAACACCATGAAAATGCTGGCCCTTCCTACCCACAAAACAACAATACACCATCCACAAAAACACCAGAATCGGGCTCCCTCTACAAGGTTTTTAAGGAGGAGGTTTAAGAATATAATTTAATTAATATATTCTAATTTAAAACATTCAAAATCTGTTTAGCAACATACAAGTTAATGATGTATGTCTTGTTGTTACCCATCTTGAGCCCGCAAGGAAAGGTAGGCTATAAAGAAGTAATTATATTATTAATAATATTTTAATAATAATATGTGCATGTAGATGCATACACATTCTATTAAAGATCTCCTAAACAGAAAAATGCCCGGAATTGGATAGCTCTGATTTCATAAGATCTCAGAAGCAATGCAGGGTCAGTGCTGTTTACCACTTAGATGGGTGATCACCATAGAAGTTGCTACGGTGAAGCAATCCAATTCTCCTTGTCTGTTCCCAAGGCCCTCTGTTCACCATGAGCCAGTCATGACTTGGCAGCACACAATGATTACGCCCCGACTTGGATGACCCAGGCTAGCATCTCCAGCCAAAGCTAGTCTGATCTCATGAAATCACAGAAGCTAGACAGGATGGGCTTAGGTTAGGACCTGGCTGAGAGACTACTAAGGAAGTCCAGGGTTGTTATGTGGAGGCAGTCAATGGCAAGCCACCTCTATCCATCTCTTGCCTTGAAAACCATACTACATCTCCATAAATTGGCGGTGACTTGACGGCGCTTTCTACCAACAAACATAAAAATAACCCCAAATACCCGAAGGGTGGTTTTCTCTGCAAGCAACAAAAGAGGAGAAACAAACTCCACCCAAAATCTTCTAGTTTGTGTCAGAAGGGTCAAGCTGCAACAAATAAAATATTTTTATTATATAGTGTGTGCATATAAAATTCAAAACATTAGGGATATGAATGTCAGACTGTACAATATACAAACAGTCCTGATGGATAAGTGTGTCCTATGAATCGAGAGAGAAGGTGAATGCATGGATGGATGGAGGGAGGGAGGGATAGATGGATGGAGGGAGGGAGGGAGGGAGGGAGGGATAGATGGAGAGAGGGAGGGAGGGAGGGAAGGAGGAAGGGATAGATGGATGGATGGATGGAGGGAGGGAGGGAGGGAGGGAGGGATAGATGGAGAGGGAGGGAGGGAGGGAGGGAGGGAGGAAGGGAGGGATAGATGGAGAGAGGGAGGGAGGGAGGGATGAAACCAGACACATTTCAGATTCTACAGCCTTCCCTGGTGGTTACAAATACTTTTTTAAAAAAAATAATTGGATTAATAGGACTGCCCCTCTGGGTCCAGCCGTTTCAGGGCAGCATACAACAATTTAAAACCAGCATGAAATTAAAACAAGGATAATTAACCCATCCAGTAGCAATCAGTGTCCCTTGCTTCCAGGCCTCTTCACGTCGCTCTCCCATAATATTTGTCACATTCATGATGTTCTGAGGGAGAGTGAGAAAGAACTCATGCCTTTAGATAGAAGAAATCCCTTGCCTAACCATGCTACATAGGAGAGAACAACAACTGGTGGTGAAAAATATATAATACTCTCTCTGAACGTGGTTCTGTCTGTTTAATGTATTTGAAACCACTGAGGAAGGCTGTAGAAGCCGAAACACATCTGGTTTTATGTGCTTCATACGATGCATCCATCCATCAGGATCATTTATAAATTGTACAGTCTGACATTCGGACCCCGAATGTTTTGAATTTTTTTATGTGCACGCTATATTTTTAATTTTTTTAATTCGTTGCAGCTTTTCTCTGCGCGGATAATTCACACAAAGCACAACGAACCCCTGTGTTGCCGTCACTAGACTGCTGGAGTTTGATGGAAGAGCAAACCTGGGTTCAAATCCTCGCCTAGCCACAAGCTCTCTCGGTGGCCTCGGACCAGTTGGTCCAACCTGCCTCAGACTGGGGCTGTGATATTAAAAGAATGGAGGGAACCTGTGCCAATGCTTAGACGGCCACCTGGGAAACCCAGGCCCGAAGCACGTTCTGTCATGGAAGCTTGCTGGGGGATCTCGAGTATCACTCGCAGCCTAACTTACCTTGCAAGGTTGCTGTTGAGAGGATACAGTGTAGGAGAGGAGAATGGCGTAAGCAGTTTTGAATGAGTCAGAGATGCAGCATGCCAAGCTAAATGCTGCACCGTCGAGCCATCGCTCCCTTCCTACATTCACTCTATATCTAGCACAGAAGTGTCCAAGTCTAACGGGCAAAAGCTCTGCAGGGCTTCAGGGAGAGAAGGTCCCCAGGCATGGCTTCCAGTGGTGGAACCTGGGACCTTCTGCACGAGGAGCATGCACTCTGCCGCCAAGCAGTAACTCCTCGCCTGACCCCCGGCAGCGATTCCCAAGCATCCTTATTTATAGCCACTTCATGTCGAAATTGTCCACGTTAGATTAAAAGGAGAAACTGAATCTGGCAAACTTTCGGCTGGAAGGCTCCTGAAAAGAAAAGAAAATGTTTGCAGGGACAATAGGCTGTTTGTCTCACGCCGATTCCTCTTGATGTTTTCGCTACCTGAAGCGGCCGTGAAGAAGAGGGTCGGCTAAATGTATAACAGCCAGGGAAGGGGAGGTCAGATCTTGTCCCCCCTGGCGAGCATTAAAAAAACAGCCAAGGCCAAGAACGGAGCAAGACGGCAGCAAAACAGAGCAAGCCAGACGCTTGCATCTACGATGGCTGCAAATTGGTGGGCAGGAAGCAGAAAGGAGGGCTGCAGCCAGGCTGGGAGGAAACTTTCGGAGAGCTTCCTGAACCTCCCATCACTGAATCAGCAGATCGCACAGCCGAGCAGACAAAACGAACATCAGCCACACGTCAAGTGACAACCGAATCTCGAGAACCAAACACGATGGGGAGTGACTCAGCCTGGCCGTGCACCCTGCACTCCTCACTCATCTCTTCTCCTGAGGCCACATTTCAGTGGTAATTAGAATAAAGCAGTTAATGAAGACGGCGCTTCCTTTCCCAATGGACCTCTCTGCTCTTTAATTTATTTCATGGAGGAATTTTCCCCTTCCACCACTCATGCAAACCACTGACTCCTTCATCCACCTAGTGAACTGTACCACCTACCAAGGGGCGTCAAAGCGAACCTTGAAAGGCCATTACAAGCGGCTTTATTTGCAAGTTTCCACTCCGTTCTTTGTACAGACTCGGTTCCAGCAGGGCAAAAAAGGTCACCGTCAGCAGGGACAGAGATATGCTGTTCCCACGCCATGTTATTAAACTTCCCTTAAGTTTAGTGTAATAAGAATATAATAGATTTCCTGACACATCAGGGCAAGTCTCAACTCAAGCCAACCTTGCTAGATATTGTCATAACAAAAAGTAAGCCAGGATTATCATCCGCCATAAAAATCAATAGGATATTATTGCTGAGCCAGAAAGCTGTCCACTTACAAAGGGCTTGGAAATACAGGGAGAATCAAACCAGAGAGGGAGAGACCCTGGGAGGGAGCGGAGAATAAAGCGAACATTCGGCTGTAGGTCTCCAAAAGGACTAGCCACTGTTATTTTTATTCCAAAATCAGGGGGAAGCTGCAAGATTCTTTCACGCCTTCCAGCAAGGAATTAGCACTGTCTGTTTTTTACAAGTGCTATCCGCAGATCTCGCTGTAAAAATATGTATAATTAATATCACAATATGCTAATACACACACACACACCGTCACCTTCAAGGAACAGCAGCATTTATAGAAATAGAACATTCCTCCAAGCGTCCTGCAAGGCCTGCGCAAAAAGACGGAGACACAACATTTGAGCTCAGGTCACAGCAGGATCTTCACTCAACATCAAGAGAGTCACTTCAGCTGGTCTTTGCACAAAACCCACGCGCGTAGCGGCAAGTCACAAAAATGAGAAGCATGCATACTGGATGGGAGATACGCTTCTGGGTTGCAGCGTGCGTGAACGTGATCTTGGGGTTCTTGTGGACCGTAGGCTAGATATGAGCAGGCAGTGTGATGTGGCGGTAAAGAGGGCAAGTGAAGTCTTGGGCTGTATCGACAGAGGCAGCACATCAAAATCACAAGATGTCATAGTCTTGCTGTGTTCCGCATTGGTCAGACCCCCACCTGGAGTCCTGCGTGCAGTTCTGGAGGCCTCACTTCAAAAAGGACGTGGGCAAAATGGAGAGGGTTCAGAGAGGAGCGATGAGAATGATCCAGGCCTGGGGACCATGCCCTGTGGGGAAAGGCTGAGGGATTTGGGAATGTTCAGCCTGGATAAGAGGAGGTTGAGAGGGGACACGATTGCTGTCTTCAGGTATCTGAAAAGTTGTCACTTAGAGGAGGGCAGTGAGAGAGTCCTGTTGGCAGCAGAGGATCGGACCCGCAGTAATGGGTTTAAACTACAAGTAGAACAATATCGGCTAGATATCGGGAAGAAATATTTCACTGTCAGAGTATTTCAGCCGTGGAATCAATTGCCTAAGGAAGTGGTGAGCTCCCTCTCACAGACTTCAAGCAGCAGTTAGACAGATACATATGATGGATGCTTCAGGCTGATCCTGCACTGAGTAGGAAGTTGGATGAGATGACCTGTATGGCCCCTTTCAACTCTATGATTCTAAGTCAAAAACTTGATTCAGCCGTCCAGCTTTGCCCCTCCGGCCCAGCCCACTTCCCTGTTCATTCTTTTAATAGCCTCTGTAAATTCATCCATCTTGTGTTTGTTTTTTTAAGAGCCCTGACCAGTTCCTCCAGCTATTAGGGTTGCTGGAAGGTGCCTTGGTGATCCCTGGTGATCAAAACAGAAGCAAATGGTAGCTCTGTCAGATCTGCCCAGTTCATTTGGAATATCATGTCCATTTCTGAGGCACCATAGCTCAAGAAGGATATTGAGAAGTTGGAACGTATTCCGAGAAGGGCAGCTAGGATGGCTAGGGGGTTGGAATCCATGCCTTATGAGGTTGAAAAAGTTGGGTATGTGTAACTTGGAGAAGAGGAGGGCAAGGCGTGATAGGATAGCTTTGTTTAATTATGGGGAAAGGAGACATGTTGGAATGGGCAGCTTGTTTACTACAGCTTTAGAAACAAGGACTAGGGGCAACAGGTAAGATTCCACTTAAATATGAGAAAGCACTTTCTGATGGTGGAATCTGCCTCCGAGGGCAGTGGAGTCTCCTTAGTTGGAAGATTTTTAGGTGGTGACTGAATGAGCACCTGTCAGGAGTGTGTGATTTTGAAGTCCTCAAGAAGGTGGGGCCCATGAAGTAAACCAGGGAAGAGGGTATTGGCCAGCAGACAGAGAACAAGAGAGACTGTGAAATGCATCGAACAGGGCAGGAAGGCTTAAGGGGGTGGCAGGTTACAGTGGATGAGCAATAGGGTTGTGTCTTGCACAGTGCAGGGGGTTGGACTAGATGACAGGATATCCCTTCCATCTCTATGATTCTATGATTCTAGGGTGCAGAAGGAACCCTGTGAAGTGGGGAGGCGGGGCTACATGGCCAAAGGTCAAACCCCCACACTGGAGCAGGAGAGGTACCATGTCTCCATCAACCCCTCTGAAGATGCCTCCCTCTTCTCCCTTGCACCCAGTGGGTCAGAGCATTCCAGGAAAACGCTGAATGGACATCTAGAGCTGTGTGAGCCAGAAGCCCAGGGCCAGGTCTGCCTAACAGAAGTCAGACTGCCAGCCTGAACCCTCCCGAGTGGCAACCAGCCATGCTTTGCTCGCTGGCATCTCACATGCCGCCCAGTGGAAGCGTCACAGAGGAAGGGATTGTGCCACTCCAGCGAGGCTGCCAAGAATGCTAATTAGCATCCATTAATGCCAGTATTGTCTGCAAGATGCCTCCGATCAAATTTTCGCTGATTTTGATCCCCCATGTTTCCAACCCCCAGATTTTTCAGCTGGAATCCATTGTGCTTTGTGTAGTTCACCTCCTGGGCATGGGTCAGTGGGGCAAAGCAGTCAGAAAATGATTATTCTGAAAAAAAATATTCATTAGCGAGGCCAGGAAAAATATTATTTCCATTCTCCCGCTCCACTATTGGGAGTAAATACAGAGAGGGCAGGAAACTGGCAACTCTGCCTCTCTTCCGCCACCCCCCAACCCCCAGACGACAAGCAAATCACATCAGAGGATCAAACACACACAAGCAGCTCTTTGAAGCTGCCGAGATCACAGCAGGAGGATGTCAGGTGGGGCTTCTCTGCGTCTTCACACTTTCCCCAAGAAACATTTAGTTTTCGAAGTGCCCACTACAGATATGCAGGCAGGCATGGGGGCAGACTAGAAAACAAGAGATGTAGTACAGTGGTGAAGGTGGGAGAGAAAGGCTCAAATCCCTGCTCAGACGTCAAATTTACAGAGTGACTCTGGCCCAATGACTGGCCGGATTAAATTACCCCGTATCCCTTTCAAACGCTTTGTCGTGCTTGAAGTCAATAGTGGCTGAGGGTTGGTGGTATCACTAATTCCCACTAGGGCTACAGCTGAGTCAGTGGGGGGGCAGCCAGTTACCCTATTTGATGGTGCTGTTCTGGCCATGGCGGGACCAACCTTGGCCAATAAAACCAACATGGCCCACTAGATTGACAGAGGTCATGAAAGCAATTATGGGATGAAACCTGGGAAACAGCCATAGCTAATGCTCTGCTACAGCCTTTGTCAACCTTTTGACCACAGGGGAAACCCTGAAGTATTTTTCAGTTTTCAAGGAACCCCGGACGTGGTGACATAACCCTTCAGACAAATGGGCATGGAACTAAGATGCGGGAGCCAACCAATCAATTGTTCGGTCATCTACCATTTCCACAGTAGAGTAAGACTAAGCCTGCTGAGCAACAGGAGAAGTGAGTTCCAGTGATGTCTAGTGATGTCAGTGGTCATCCAAACT
This sequence comes from Paroedura picta, assembly GCF_049243985.1. NCBI lineage: Eukaryota > Metazoa > Chordata > Lepidosauria > Squamata > Gekkonidae > Paroedura > Paroedura picta. The sequence goes on from NC_135373.1 coordinate 35,118,189, forward strand.
TCCAGGAAAGGCCACATAACCCTTGGGGAGCTCTGGCATAGCCCCAGGATTCCCCAGACCCTGGTTGGGAATCCTTGTTGTACTAGCACAGTGGTTCCCAACCTGTGGTACATGGACAGGCCACAGAGTCATTGCAAAACGTCTACAAATCCATCCAGCTTGGGCAGGTTTCTGCCCTTTCCCACCTATCCTTACCTTGGGTTCAACATCAGCGTGATCATGTCCCACCAACTTAGTGCCAGGTCCACCTGCCAGCTGGGCTTCATCTGCCATCTAGCTTTCTCCAAAGCAACCTCATCTCCCCAACTGGGCCAACCTGCTCCAAGACCACATTCAAGCGAAAGGCGTAGAGCTGTCCTTGGCCAGAAGTTTTCAAGTGTGCTCCAGGGCTGCCTGCCTACTCTCAAGGAGGATAGTTCCTTGTTTGAAGCTTGGGTAGGGCATATTAAGAGGACAAATTCATGGAGGACTGGGCTATCAATGGCTTCTAATTATGATGGGTATCTACTTCCTCCAGTACTAGAGGTAGCAAAGCTGGAGTCACAGGTGGGATAAAACTGTTGCTGTCTTCCTAATGGGGATCTTCCTAGACATAGTTCGTTGGCAATTGTGTGAAGAGAATAGGCCTTGGTCTAATCCAGCATGGCTCTTCTTATCTTCTTACTAGTATCAGGCAGGGTGGCTGAGATCACCAACTGGGCTGTTGTGCTCTGCAGGAGTCCTGTCACCATTTGCCCTTCCACCCTTGCTTCTGTAGAGCAGGGACATCCAAGCAGTGAGCAGGGCCACATGGCCCCCCAAGCTCTACCCATAGCCAGGAAGCTTGTGCGCACAGCTGCCACAAACACAGCCAAGATGACCCTCCCTACCTCCTGGAAGCCAGGAGACTGCAAAGCACAGCAGAGTGTGGCTAGGCAGCTCTCCCCAGCTCACCTTGGGCTGGCTCTTCCTCCTCAGGCCAAGTGCTGGGAAGTAGCTCAGAGGAGGAGCAGGGGGCGGGAAAGAGCCTCTGATTGGCCCTCATTCAAGGACCGCTATCGCCCTATTGAGGGAATGTCCCCCAATATGGGCCAATCCCGAGGCTCACCATGTCATCAGAAGGATGGTCATCTTTTTATTTGGAATGATGCTCTTAAAAGGATCATTAGCTGCTTCAGATATTCAGTTAGCCTTAACTCTCCTTACAACTTACAATATGGCATATTTTTGGGGGGGGGAACATAACTTCCATCTATAAAAGATTGGTTTAATCATATCTGGAATCTAGCTTTAATCACTACATTCACATACCACCAAAGGATGCAAATAAATCATTCATGATGAGCAAATAAGTTTTGTAAACGGTGGGCAATTTTTTATTATGTATTTGAACAAAGAAGTCATAGATGAATTTCTTACAAACTACTGTGAAACACTCAATATCTTTTTTTCTTCTTCCCCCTTAATATTGTTACTGTATAGTGGAATTTATGCAATAATTACGATAAACAAACTGAAACTGAATTAAGGATTAAACAGGGAAGGATGAGGCAAGATCTACCAACCAATCGTCTCTCTGGGGAAAGCCTGCCCTCCTGGACCATAAGCTGTATGTGTGTGGGGGGGAAACAACATGGTCTTGAAACTTATAAGTAATGTACACTACAGGATGACTTATTTGTTGTTGTTAGTTGCGAAGTCGTGTCCGACCCATCACGACCCCATGGACAATGATCCTCCAGGCCTTCCTGTCCTCTACCATTCCCCGGAGTCCATTTAAGTTTGCACCGACTCCATCCAGCCACCTCAGTCTCTGTCGTTCCCTTCTTCTTTTGCCCTCGATCGCTCCCAGCATTAGGCTCTTCTCCAGGGAGTCCTTCCTTCTCATGAGGTGGCCAAAGTATTTAGGATGACATATATGTCTCCCTATTTTGGGGGTCAAATGGCAGCTCGGGAGGAGCTACCAAGGGTCAAAAAAGCCATGCAAAGGAAAGAGAGAAACCACAATTATGGCTGCTCCATAGTCCCCTCACCTGAACCAAAAGTGTGTGTAGAATTGAGCAAAGGCAGCCAAGACCTTTGCTACTATAGGTCAGTTATTTTGTGTTTGAAGCTATTTCTTCCTTTGTGTTTGGAAAACAGCCAAGCTGAGGGTCTGTATGTACTACCACACCTTTAACATTTCAAGGACACGGTGACTTTTCTCATTCAATTTATGCTTGGTCAAAGCTGTCCTTGGAAGGGTGGAACAAGGCAGCAATCTGACATTTAGATAACAAAGGGGTGTAAATAATGGGAAACTTGTGCGCAGAATTGATCCTCCTAAGTTTCAAGACACAAAGAAAAGCTAGTTTTTCCTTTCCTTTCCTTATGCTAAGCAGCGCAAAACTGTATACGTTTTCCCACTTTATGCAGAATAGCCTATGAGATAGGTTAGGCCAGACTTTCTCAAATTTCTTACCACTGAGAAACCCCTGAAACATTCTACAGGCATCAAGAAACCCCAGAAGTTGTGCAATCATGAGAGATATAGCTGGGGAGCATAGCTGTGGACACACTCACCCAGGTTCCCTCCCCTTCCCACCCCCCTCTAGGGTCATCATTGCCCATTTTGCAAGGAGAGGAGAGGCAACATGATCATATATAGCCATATCATGTTTAATACATTTTTTTTTAAATATTAAAAATTAATTAAATCCCACCCACTTGGGAAACCCTTAAAGAGCTGCCAAGAAACCCCAGGGTTTCACGAAACACTGGTTGAGAAAGCCTGAGTTAGGCAGGAAGAGAGTGACTGGCCCACTGAGGTTGTGAACACCAGCCTCTTCCACTCCAGCTAACATTCTAACCATTAGCTGCACTGGAACACAATTAAGAGCCTAACTTTGTGTACAGTTTACTACTACTACTCCTTCACTCAAAGATCCAGGCATTCCTTAAGTGAGCACTTAGGAAAGGGTCTTAGGAAAAGGCGTAATGCCAGAGACTCCGCCCCCCAAAGCAGCCATTTTCTCCAGGGGAACTGATCTCCGTAGTCTAGGGCAGGGGTAGTCAACCTGTGGTCCTCCAGATGTTCATGAACTGCAATTCCCATGAGCCCCTGCCAGCGTTTGCTGGCAGGGGCTCATGGGAATTGTAGTTCATGAACATCTGGAGGACCACAGGTTGACTACCCCTGGTCTAGGGAATCAGTTGCGATTCCAGATCTCCAGGCCCCACCTGGAGGTTGGCAAGCCTTGAGCCAGCCTCTCAAGAGACCAATGAAGGTGTCTTAAGCACCTTATTCACCAGCTGACACTCCAACACTGCTGCCTGCCTTTGTAGACCAGGACCTTCCAAGGGGAAGAGATGAAACTTTTGTCTGCACTCTGGCCATGCACAGGTGCCCTGTGCTCCCTCAGGGACCCCTGATGTAAGCAAACATTCTCTCTGTGTACTCTAAGGATTGGCATTTTGCTAATTACACTGTAATACACTAACGGTCACTACTCCCACCAAGCTGCTCCACCTGAGGAATTATTCAGACACCATCTACAGTCAAAAAATACCCCATGCAGGCCTCCAGATATGGAAGCGGCCTCTCAAATAACCTCACTGACAAAGCCTCCAGCCCAGACTCTCAGCCACTGGGTGCAACACTTTTGGGGATTTTTTTCCCCTTCCCCCCTGTAAAGAAATTCTTTTCCTCTCTGCACTGGACCAAAAGGCAGGATTGCACTTGGAGCGCTAATCCACCAATTGACCCTGCAGGCTGCGTGTTTGCTAAATACTGCTGACAACCCAAAGCCAGGAAATTACAAGGGGAGTTAAGTAGCAGTCGGAAAAGGGGGTGGTAAAGCAGGAAAGAGGCCTTGCCGGGACCTGTTTCAGTCAAACACCAGGATCTTTCAAAGAGAGAAGAGGGATGAAAATTGTTCCAAGGGGATCTTCGGTCACCCCCTGCTCTTTTACTGGTTCAGGCTTTTCCTGTATCGCACACCCAACAGGATTCGGTTTTATTATGATTATACTTGAAAGGCTGTAATGTACCTCAAGGTGATTCAATTCAGTGCTCTGCACAGGAATCTCTAGATTGAAACCCTTTGGGAAATTATGCTAAGCCTTACCTTTAAAGCCCAAAACGGTCTGGGACCTTTGTATCTACAGCAGGGGTAGTCAACCTGTGGTCCTCCAGATGTTCATGGACTACAATTCCCTTGAGCCCCTGCCAGCGTCTGCTGGCAGGGGCTCATGGGAATTGTAGCCCATGAACATCTGGAGGACCACAGGCTGACTACCCCTGGTCTACAGGACTGCCCCTATGCCCCTCCAGCATTCCAAATCTGCTGAAGAACTCTGGCCACAGAGAAGTATAGCTGGCCTCAACCAGAAGGCAGGGCCTTCTTGGTCCTGGCTCTGACCTGGTGGAACAGTCTCCCAGGTGAGATCAGGACCCTGGAGGCTTAAAAGAGTTCTGCAGGGCCTGCAAGATAGAGTTGTTCTGTTATGGAGATAACTATCCAAGCATCAAGGGGCAGGAAGACGTGGGAACTAAGGGCACCAAACCAGGATGGAAATAGAAGGCAATAAGGGAGAGGAGGTGAAGAATGTTTGGGGAGGTTGGCATGCATAAAATACAACATCAGGAAATCAACCTTGGGGTGTCAAGCAAAAGCATCTGGGTTACATCAGGGCATACAGGTCAGGCTAGATAGATACACAAAATCACAGCAGAGATATAACCATGGCAGAAATACATGGGGGTTTCTGACAGCAGCAGAGCTTTTGACGAAGAGAGTCTTGACTCTGGAAAGCTTAATCCCTGGAAACCTTAATGGGCTTTCAGGTGCTGCTGGACTCCAAGCTTGCCCTTGGTTTAATAAGTTATCTACTCTGTCAGTGGTTCTCCAGGGTCCCAAGCAGGGATTTTTCACTTCCTCGATTGTTATTTTATTAATTTATAATTGTTTATATCATGCCCTTTCTCCTCAAACAGAAGTCAAATCCGCTTAGGTTGTTTCCATCTCCTATTTTTATCCTTACAACAACCCTGTGAGGCAAGTTAGGCTGAGAGAGGGAGAGAGATAGACTGGCTCAAAGTCACCCAGCAAGCTTCCATGGCACAAGTAGGAATCCAAGTCCTTGTCCAACACTCATAACTTTTCAGCTGTTGAAATATGCTGGGATTGGAACATGGGACTTTCCCACATTGAAAGCACCTGCTCTGCTCACTGAGACACAGCTCCGCTACAAGCCTCTACCTCAGCCGGCAAAAATAGAAGGCAGGCATCACTCAGCTACCCAGGATCTTCTACAGCAGGCTGAACACATTCCGAAAGCATCCCTACCACTCTGGGGGGAAAAGCATGTGAGCAACGTTATTGGGCAATGGCGCTGTCAAACCCGTCGCATGAATTTCCAGTCCATCACCATGCTGACCAACGCAGAGATGAAAGACTAGAAGAATGAAAGACGGATGGGCCTCCTTTTCAAAGACGGGCCTTGGGGAATGGCCGTTCGGTGCCACGTCGCAGGTGTTTTTGCAAAACAGAACTTTCTAAGATCAAACCCGGAATTCAGCAGGCTGAGCTTGCTTGATGTGCCAACTATAAAGGCAGGAAACCCTAAGCCGGCACGTCAGGGTTACAAGTCATCCAGATGTCTGGTTGACAAGCGGATCAAGGAATGCGGATAGTTCCTACATCAAGCAAGCCTGTCTTTTTGAATCCTGAGATTGATCCTGGCGAAGGAGAAGAAGCACGGAACTGGGCAGCCAAAGCGTTCAAGGGGTCGGAGCATCTTTCCTTATGAGGAAAGGCTGAAGGGTCTGGGGATTTTAGTGGAGGATAAAGACGATGAAAAGGAGACACCAGAAGGTTTGCAAATTCTGCACAGTGTGGGGAAAGTGGGGAGAATTTTTTTCTTAAAGAGATACTTAGCGCCCGACAAAACTGACCAGCAACAGATGAAAGGTAAGATTCAAATGGGTATCCGTGTTGGTCTGAAGTAGCACAATAAAATCAGAGTCCAGTAGCGCCTTTAAGACCAACAAAGATTTATTCAGGGTGTGAGCTTTCGAGTGCAAGCACTCTTCGTCAAACTGACGAAGAGTGCTTGCACTCGAAAGCTCACGCCCTGAATAAATCTTTGTTGGTCATAAAGGTGCTACTGGACTCAAGATGAAAGGAAGTATACCTACACACAAGGTATAGAATCTGCCGCCACGAGAAAGGCATTGAATCAGATTCCTTTAAAATGGGATCAGACAACGTCATGGAGGAGAGACCTATTGAGGGCTATGATTCATCTGTTATCTGGTACTTTGGCCACATTATGAGAAGCATCAATGGAAAAGGCCATAACACTAGGAAAAGTTGAAGGCAGCACAAAAAGAGGAAAACCCAGTTTGAGATGGCTTGATCCAATACAGGGGTACTGAAACTGGCTCTCCAGGTGTCCATGGACTACAGTCATCATGAGTCCCTGCCAGCAGGTAATTGTAAGCAACAGACATCTGAAGAGCCACAGTTTGGCCACCCCTGCTATAAAGTAAGCTTAGTCCTCAATTTGCAAGACCTGAGCAGGCCTGTTAATTAGAGCAGTGGTCCCCAACCTTTTTATCACTGGGGACCGGTCAACATTTGAGGCCTGGGGGGGGTAGTCTTTTGCCGAGCCCCAGCCATGGCAGCCACCGAAGATCACCTAAGGTGAGCCGGCAGCAGAGTGGCAGGGCAGCCCCCGAGGCAGCAGCTGGGGAGGAGGACGAGGAGGAGCCGTGGCCCGGTACCGACTGATATACGTACCGGTCCCGGCCCAGGGGTTGGGGGCCAATGAATTAGAGGACATCTGGGAGGTTGTTATATATCTACATTCTTTCTCGTCGGCCTTTCTCACTGGGACTCAAGGAGGATGACATGAAGGCAATACAGTCAACAGGGTGGGGAATTAAACAAACACTAAAAGAGGATTTGGGCTGAAGAACCAACCGGAATTCTAAAACACAGAACTGAAGCCAAGGGTGAGAATTGATATGACATCATTCAACGATGCAAAATTACGTAGCAGGATCCGACTTAGAGCAAGCCCTACACCGTTCCTAATAATTTGCCTAAGCAACCCTGTGGTTCATTTTCGTTCTGCGCTACCCTATCGCCTACACAGAAAAGCCCTCTTGAATAGTTTGACTGTGCATAATTTGCAGAGAGCTAGAAGAGTGGGAGGCCTCCCGCCGTCCTCGGGCAGCCCATTCATTCACAGCCTCGCCAAAAGTCGAGACAAGCGCAACTTGACTGCGCAAATCAAGGGGCAGCAACAGTGGGAGAAGGTTGGCAGTCCTCCGAGGGCAAAGCTAGCTGGCCGCTGTTGGAGACAAGACCCTGGATCCATCGGGCCTTGGGATGGTCAAAACGTGGACTCCTTCACGTCCCACTTTTGCGCAACCAACCCCAGGTCCCTCTCCTCCTCACTGCCAGCTCGCCACCATTTCCCCATGGCATTTTTGGTTAGTACAGTGACCCCAAATGCCAGCAACTGTGGGACGGAACATCCCTCGCTGAAATCAAACCAGGCCTCCCCAAAAAGATGAACCTGGCTGAACGCAGAAGCTACTGCTGGAACTGGCCAGCTTGTCCCTACAACACGTCCCCTCCTGCTCCACCCCGGCCACATTTGGTGCCCTTTCGATACAGAACATCTCTGCCGCAGCCAAATGCTCAGATCTTGGAGGACTAGGCATCTGAGGAGGAAGCATATGCCCTGCTTCTGGACTTCTCCCTCTCCCGACGCATCCACAGCTGCTGTCCCTCTCTTCGCTTCCCGTGCCCTTTGGAAGTGAAATTCCCTTCTCCCTGGCACAGCCTGGCGTTCTGTCTCACCCCACGCACGTTAAGGCCCATCCCTTCTCTCCACAATCCCCGCCACGCTTGCGGAGAGGAGGAGAAACCGCCCTCGGCAACGTTTCCTTTCCGGCGTCTAGGAAGTTAACGCCAGCAGATGCTGCCGTCTTTCCGAGCCGGCATCGATCTCCTTCGGCGGCTCCCGGCACCTGTTTAAACCCCGGGGCTAAGCCGCAGGCGTGAAACGCGAGACAAGGCAGGCAGCTGTACTGTGTCGCAGGACGACCGGGCAACATCAATGGGAGCCAGGAGCAAAACCAGGGTGGGTGAAGTTGTTCGTCAAAGGCGGGTCGAACCAGCTGAGTTCCAAAGAGCTTTTCAGAAGAAAAAAAATTGTTTTAAGCCTGGGAGGCTGTGCGGAAGGCAGCAGGCAGGCTCACAAGCAGAAGAGACTGTGGCAAGCAAAGGAGCGTGGCCTTCCCGTACAAAGAGAAGATCGATGGCTCCCCTCCCAAAGGAAAAGTATCCCACCACGTGTCACCTGTGGTGTTCAGCTGTTCCCTGACTCCCAGTGGGGGGTAGGTGGGGGGGTTGGTTGCTGGTAGTTTGTATTCTAATTATTGGTTTTAGGGGTTTATAGGGCTTTGGGGGGATTTTTTTAGGGAATTGTGCTGTTTTTACCTTGTAACCCACCACGAGCCGGCTTGCCGAGAGTGGCGGGTAATAAATCCAAATGATATTGATATTGATATTGATATTATTGATGTTATTGATGTTGATAAAGTAGTGCTGTGGCTCAGCGGTAGAGCATTTGTTTGGCATGCAGAAGGCTCCAGGTTCAATCTCCAGCATCTCCAGTTAAGGATCGTTATAAAAGACATGAGACCCTGGAGATCACTGCCTGACTGAGCAGGGCAGAAGAACTGGGATATTGTACCCCTCTTTTTATTTTATTTTATTTATTTATTTATTATATTTATACACCGCCCTCCCCGAGGGCTCAGGGCGGTTTACAGCAAACAGGAAAAGATACAGATGGCATATGGTTATTGAGTAAACGCATAAGTGCCTCACCTGTTCCTTGGGGTATTAAAGCTAAAAGAAAGCAGCTGATTCCAGAACGGGTCATTCTCCGAGATTGCCTCTGGCCCCGACAGTTTTTTTAAGTATTCGTTTTCATTTACAACCCGAAGGAGTCTCAAAGTGTCTTATAATCACGTGCCCTTCCTCTCCCCACAACAGACACCCTGTGAGGGAGGTGAGGCTGAAGCAGAGCTGGAAGAGACACCCAAAGGTGTCCCAAAGCAGATTGCAAGCCTTTTCCCTTTCTCTCCTCACAACAGACACCCTGTGAGATGGGGTGGTGGCTGAGAGAGCTCTGACAGGAGTGCTCGGTCAGAACTGCTCTATCAGGGCTGTGAGTAGCCCAAGGTCACCCAGCTGGTTGAAAGCAGAGTAGGCAGGACTGACTTTGCGTGTTCAGAAACAGTATCTAGACACCAGGCTGGGACACAGCAAGGCACAAGCAGAAAAGGATGTGTACATTTTTTGAGAGCCAGCAGGGTGCTGTGGTCACAGTGTCAACTGGGTTCAAATCCCCCTCTGGCATGGAAGCTCGGTAGATGCCCTGGGGCCTGTCACAGCCTAACCTACCTCAAAAGGTTGTTGCTGTGGGATAGGGTGGAGGAGAGGGAAACAGCGTGACAAGCTGCTTTGCAGAGAAGCCAGACATAAATTAAAAATAGCAATAATAAGCCATATAGCACACAGGTTTGCTCGCACGAGGGTTGTAGTGACACCGGGCGCTTCAATATAATGGTTAATGAAATAATATGCCCACGGAGCAGAAGAATGGAACAGACGGCTCGCATGATTTCATTTCATTTGTTTCTGAAAGAGGATCAGAAGAAATACCTTGGGCTCTGTCTTGCTCATGTGAAAAAGGCAGTCAAGATGCCATTGCTTTCACTTAAAGCATGAAGGCAGAGGAGTAATTTTAGCACTTCCGCCTGTTCAAGGGCTGCACACGTGAAATTGCCTTCTAATGAATCAGACCAATGAGGTCAGGATTGTCTACTCTGACTACAGATTCTCAGCAGAGTCTTTCCCTGTTACCTTGAACCTTTTAACTGGAGACGCAGGGATTCGACCTGGGACTTTCTACATGCAACAGAAGGACTCTTCTGCTGAGCCAAAGCCCCTCCCCCTACACATGAAGCTGCCTTATACTGAGTCAGATCATCAGTTCACCAAGGAGCAGGACTATCAGTTCAGCGCTCTGGAGCCTCAGGCAGAGGGCTTTCCTTTCACCTGCTGCCTGGTCCTTTCAGCAGGAGATGCCAGGGACTGAACCTGGGGCCTTCTGCATGCCAAGCAGAGGGCTCTTCGACTAAGCATGACCCTTCTTCAAGAAGCAGAAATCTTCCATGGGATTCAACCGATGTATGTATGTATGGAGGGAGGGAGGGAGGGATGAGATCAGGGGCTCCTGTCTGAAATAGCCAGATCATTGGCAAACCCTGTAGTGTCCCCTGAGGTTCTGGCTTGAAGCTTAGAGGGTGGATTATTAGTTGCCATTATGGGTGGGTTTTAATTGGTTTTACAATTTTATGGAGGTTTTATTGTGGGTATGTATGTTGTTACCCACCAAGAGCCACTGTGTGTGAGTGGCAGTTTTATAAATCAACCTGACTGATTGATTGACTGACTGACTGACTGAATGATCAGCAAGTAAAAATGGATTCCACAATAAAATATCCCATTGCGGTGCAATCAATAATCAATAAGTGTAACATAAATAGACGTATAGGTAAAATACATTGATAAAACCGATAAAATACATCAGAAATTACAATAAAATTATTTTAAAAAATTATTCCTTTGGACTTCTATTCTGCCCTGTCTCAGCTGACTCAAGGGGAATTTATTTCCTCAATTAGTCCACAAGCGTCTAAATCTAGAAGCCAGTCATCCAAACATAGCCACTTTAAAAGTTAATCCCTTATTCTTATCTGACAACATATTAGAGAAGAGGGGCATTCTATGACCCCTTGGGGACGCCCCTAATTCTAGAAGTAATGAAAGCTTCACAGATGATGAAGAGCTGCTTTTTATGCGCCGCTTTTTGATGCCCAGAGGAGTCTCAAAATAGCTTACAATTGCATTCCCTTCCTCTCCTCACAACAGTTACCCTGTGTGGGTGGAGGGGCTGAGAGAGCTCAAACAGAACTGCTCTGTGAGAACAGCTCTTACAGGACTACGACTAGCCCAAGAACACCCAGTGGAATAGCAAGACATAACAATGAAATCCCCTAAAGAGGGGCAGCCATCCGACCGCATTGGAGTCCTGCCCCCTACATTGCCCCTTACCTCTACTGCATGTGAAAGCCACACCAGAGTCTTGAGAAGTTAGAGAGGGGGAACAGACCCATATGGCCCCCTATGCACGTTCATCAGAGCAACTGTGCATGAGAACCACAGTGCCACCTGGCATGCAGCCTGCCCTCTCACATGCTGCAGCAAGGGAAATTCATCCTGGTCCTGTTAAGCCGTATTACAAGAGCATTCCGTTTGCTTCCTGAAACTCCTTTCATTTTTAATTTTTTTTTAAATCATGCAACAAATCCAGGCCATACCTCCATTAATTCTTCCTAGGTTGTCTAAGCACAGGATGCCAGAGCTCCACGTTCCCCTTCTGCCTAACTGCCTACAGAGCTACTAAAATGATGCTTAATGTGTCAGAGTAAATAGTAAAGACAACTGGACCCCCTGTGAGATTAAAGCAGTCTATTAAAGCTGCCCTTTTTAAAGCGGGGAGGTGGGGGAATTCTCAAGATTGGTTTACATGTGATTTGCAACCCTGAGTGGAAAGAACCCATTGTGACGCCCTTATTCAGGGGTAGTCAAACTGTGGCCCTCCAGATGTCCATGGACTACCATTCCCAGAAGCCCCTGCCAGCGAATGCTGGCAGGGGCTTCTGGGAATGGTAGTCCATGGACATCTGGAGGGCCGCAGTTTGACTACCCCTGCCCTTATTCATCCTGATGTAGTGGTGAAGAGGGGCGGCCTCTAATCTGGACAATCGGGTTTGATTCCCCGTTCCTCCACAGGTAGCCAGCTGGGTGACCTTGGGCTAGTCGCAGTCCTCTTTGGGCTGTTCTCACAGAGCAGGCCTGTCAGAGCTCTCTCAGCCCCACCAACTTCACAGGGTGTCTGTTGTGGGGAAAGGAAAGGTAGGTGATTCTAAGCAGCTTTGAGAATCCTTTGGGTAGTGAAAAGCAAGGTATAAAAACCTTCAGGATAAACAAAAGGAAGTTCTTGCAGAAAAATAGTGAACTTGCCATAGCCGTTTACCAGATCTAAAGCCTCATTTTCAGAGCACTGGCCCATCCAGGGCTATTTACAGTGATTGCTAAATGGATCCTCCATGTTCAGAGGAAGTATACCTGAGTATTAGACCACAGAGGAGGCTCTAACCTGGGCGGAGTCTGGCCATAGCATGAAAAAGAATCTTGCAACACAACACAACCACAGTGCAGACCTGAGAAACACTTTCCTGGGAGTAAGCCCCACTAAACAGAATTGAGTACGTTGTTGAGAGCCTTGAGCTTTATAATACAGGCTGGCCCGATCTTATCTGACCTTGAAAGCTAAGCAAGGTCAGCCTTGGCTAGTATTTGGATGACAGACCGCCATGAAATGGCAGGACCGTGACACAGAGGCTGACCGTAGGACACCACCTCTGAGCATCTTTTGCCTTGAAAACTCCACAGAGTTGCCATAAGTCAGCTGTGACCTGAAAGCATTCTACACACAGACCGATAACAGATTAGATCTGCTTAGGACGGCACTACGTCAGCTTGGTGTGGTGGTTAGGAGTGCGGACTTCTAATATGGTGAGCCGGATTTGATTCTGCGCTCCCCCACATGCAGCCAGCTGGGTGACCTTGGGCCAGCAGTCACAGCACTGAGAAAGCTGTTCTGACCAAGCAGTAATATCAGGGCTCTCTCAGCCTCGCCTCCCTCACAGGGTGTCTGTTGTAGGGAGAGGAAAGGGAAGGCAAATGTAAGCCATTTTGAGAGTCTTTCGGGTAGAAAAAAGCGGCATATAAGAACCAACTCTTCTTCTTCTTCAGTAATATCAGGGCTCTCTCAGCCTCACCTCCCTCACAGGGTGTCTGTTGTGGGGAGAGGAAAGGGAAGGCGACTGTAAGCCGCTCTGAGACTCCTTTGGGGAGAGAATGGCGGCATATAAGATCCACTCTTCCTCTCCTTCTTCTTCTTCTCCTTCTTCTCCATCTCCTTCATCTTGTTGCTATTTGTCACAGTCCATGTGGCATCCCAAACACAATGGCAAACACTGGTAGTCAGACGGAAGAATTTCGGCGCAAGGAAATGAAATGGGTTAATTCAGCCCTTTTCAATGGCAAGTACAGACTTTCTCAACCTTGCCATAACAATCCTTTCAAGGGTTTTCTTTTTCTTTTTTTTGCCTTGTCTCTTACAATTTTTTTTTAAACCCAAAGGCACCGAAAAAACAAGCGTTAAGAGCTTCTTCCTGGATAATTCCGTGTCACTCAAAGAGAAATTACGCCTTTGCTTTTCTGAAATTTCAAGGAGTTTAATTGTTTGTTATTGCTCTTTTTTCTGTAGTAATTGTCAAAGATTGCAATAAATGACTGATTTTTGCTTTGTTTGGTGTTTTTTTAATGGGCAGCCCAGCAGACAGGCCTGCCGGTAAACTAATTTCCTCTTCCACGAGCAGCCCTGATCCCATTAGTTAGGAAACCCAAGTGTTGCCGATTACCGGGGCTGGTTTCGAGACAGATCCTAAGAAACTGAGAGATACACAGTCTGCTTCGGCACGTCAGAATCATCGCAGAGCCGCCCACGTAGACTAATTCAATTATCTCAAAGGCTTTGTGAGCAGCACCTAGTTATTATGTCAAGCGCATTTATTCAGCTAATTACACAGGAAGTTACAACTTCTTCGGGGAACTGAGACGCGGCCCGATCCTCCCTCCCTCCCTCCCCGTCCCTCCCACTGCCAGGGATGCTGAGGCACAACAGGCTGGGATGGCAGCCCCTCGCTCAGCAACTGAACAAACACCACCCCTCGCACTTTGCAATGGATGCCGCTGCACATGCTCACACGCACTTTCGGAGCAAAACTGTAAGCCAGTGGTCTGCAACCTTTTTAAGGCTGCAGACCAGTGGCGGTGGGGAGGACAATCACCCAGCCGTGCATGCGCGTTTGCGCCATGCGCGGCTGCAAATTCGCATGCGCAAAATTGCCGCGCATGCGCATTTGCGACCGCACGTGGCACAAACGCGCATGCACGGCCCTGCTTCCCTCTCCCCCCCCCCACAAAAAGAAGCTTGCCGGGCCACAAGCTAATCGGCCGCTTTGCTTGTAGCCTGGGAAGTTTCTTACTGGGGGGGGGGGGCGGGGAGAGGGAGCCGCAGCCCGGTGCCAGGGCCTTTGTGGCCCAGCACCAGGCCGCAGCCCGGTGGTTGGGGACCACCGCTGTAGCCTTCCTTCAGCTACCAGGCAGCCCCTTGCATTGGGACTGCCAGCTCTGCCTTGGGACATTCTTGGGGAATTGGGGCGGGAAGGGGCAGCCTGCAGAGCATGGATTTTTGGGGAGGAGGGAGACTGGCAATCCTGCCTTGGACGTACTCCTTGGCCCACTATAGTTGGTTGCGAGCTTCACAGCAGTCTGGCTTTCGAGCCAATCAGAGTAAACGAGGCTGACTGTGACAGACCAATGAACTGACTCAACAGAAGGTAGCTTCACTCTTATTGGCCCTCTTCCCAGGTTGGGTTGTCTTTGCATGGTGGATGGAAACGCAGCATAGATATGTTTTAAGTAAATAAAAGTGGGTATCTTCATTCAAAGAAGAAAACCATCATTTCTTAAAATGGGGAGAGGTCAAAAAGGGAGGCAGCCAAATGCCTGAAGGAGGCAGACATGATCAATATACATATATATATTTTCAGGGATCCCACAACAGATGCAAGTGCCAAAGGGCTGCAACAGCCTCTAGGGCTGCCAACCTCCAGCTGACACCTGGAGATCTCCTGCTAGATCTCCAGATGGCCAAGAACAGTTCCCCTGGCCAGCGGTATTGGAAGGTGGACTCTATGGCATTATACCCAGCTGAAGCCCCTCTCTAAACCCCGCCCTTCCCCAGGCTCCACCCACAAAACCTACAGCTATTTCCCAACCCAGAGCTGGCAACCCCACTGGTCTGAGTGTGTTGGGGAGGGGTGGTAAGGAGTTGAGGGGGAGGCGAGGGGTCCATTGGTCGGGGCGCGGCAGGCCCGACGCTCCCTGGGCCGTATGGCAGGGTAGGTCAGGTGAGTGCCTACCTGCCTCGGTGGCTGTGAGGCTTGAGATGGCGGGCAGAAGCCAAAGGCGGGCTACGTTGGGGGGTGGGCAGTTCGTGAGGCGGGTTGACAAGCGGAGGGCCCAATCGGCTGGCGCTTTGCACAAGCCAATTGGGCCCTCCGCTTGTCAGTTTGGCGGAAGGGGGCCAATCGTTGCCCCCCCATCACGGACCGACTCCTCCCACAGAGTCCTTAGCCTTTTATTTATACTGCGGAGCAGTGTAAAGATGTGGAGCGGTGTAAAGATAGCAGATAACTAACAGTGACAGTAGGAAGGTTGGTGGAAACTCCCCAAGTTCTAACTTAAGACATTGGAGGTGCTTCGATAAGGTGACAGGAGAACTTATGGAAAGCCAAGAAATCCTGGGAACTGCACCCTGTAGGACCAGAAGTGGACAGGTCACCTGCAAGTGGTCCCTGTACTTTGAGGCACTAAGCTTTGTTGCCGATAGGTTGAGGACCCAATGCCCAGTGGCAGAGCACCTGCTTGGTACGTAGAAGGTTCACTCCCCACAATCTCCAGAAAAAGAACCCCAAAGCAGGGGACCCTGGAGAAGCTCTGCTAGTTGAAGTTTACAACATTGACTTTGACAAAGCACTTGTCTGACTCACTGGAAGGCAGTTTTCTAATGAGGGTGGAAAGCAGTACCAAATCAGGAAGGAAGAGCCATAACGAGGTCTCTTTGGGACCTCTTCTGTTTGTTGTCAAAGGAGTAGAGGCCAATGGTATTCAAAAACAGCCTTCCACATTCCACCCACCAGACTTGCCTGTCCATTACCTGCTGGCTTTTTTGCCTTTATCGTTTCTGATTCTATGAGGACTCCCTTTAGCTTACAGGGATGGTGAACAAAGCCAGGTGCTGATGGGGGGGGGGGGGAGGGGAGCCTGTGCCTTAAGGAAGTTATTTGTTTAAGAAAGACATTTCTCATAAAGCAAGCACATGTTTTAGAAACTAAACTCAGGATAGATTCATAGACAGTTCCCATAGGGCCAGTGTGGGACAGGAGCTATCAATCAAATATTTATTGCGGTCTTCAACCAACACTCATCACAATAGGGGAGGGGGGGGAGAGAGAGAAAAACCTTGTATGTTCAAGGAAAATCTTGGTCAAAGTAAATATATACAAAAGCTCTGACTGACAATCTGTTTGGATAATTAAATCAGAATCAATATAAAGATAAAAGGTATTCATTTTTTAAAATTAAAATTCTTACCGATCCCAGTGTGAAGTGCGTCAAATGACCTTCTCTGACTTACATAAGTCCCCATTTTTCTTGAATCTGCAGACCTGGGCACAAAATCTAGCCACCCGGTGTGCAGTTGTTTGATGATTTTTATCAGACAAGCGATATTCAAGTCTGATTTCATTTGATCGACCAAGGGAACCTTCCAGGTCAATGGTTTCTTTACAGATCTTACTATAAAAAACTCATTTAAAGAACATGCGCTCAATTGATTCTACTTCTCTTTTCTGGGCACGCACAGAATCTCTGTGCATCTAGTATTGTCTTCTATTTCCCTTCCGGTATTGCAGAGGGCAGAGCCTTACTCCTTGCCAAAGTACATGCTCTTCTGGAATTTTTAGATTCAAGGGGAGGGGGGGGAGAGATAGGCTGCCAGAGCAGCTATGTACCTCACCTTTACAGGAACAATGAAATCTGGAAGGCAGATATATCCAATTGTGTCTCCACAGCCATTACTCTCTGCTTGACTTCTTGTTTTGCCCATTCCAGCCTGTGGAATGGAATGGCTTGGGGAAATAGGCCTAGCTTTTGTACAGAATTTATGACAGCCAGTTGCCAAGTAGATGGAAACTGCCTTGCAGAGCTAAAGGCAGGCTTTCTCAGCCAGGGTTTCCTAAAACCCTGGGGTTTCTTGACAGCCCCGGAAGGGTTTCCAGAATGGGTGGGCGTGAATTAATTTTTAATATATATATATATTTTTTTTTAATTTGTTAAACATTTATTGGGTAATATGACCCTATATCAGTGGTTCTCAACCTAGCGGTCGGGACTCCTTTAGGGGGGGGGTCAAACAACCCTTTCACAGGGGTCGCGGCAGGGCAAGCAGCTTGGCCAGGCGGGTGCCATCCACACAACAGCCTTGCACAGTAGATCGAGATAGAGCATTCGTCTGTCTGGAGCAGCAGAAAAGAGCAAGATCAGCATGGTGGGACAAGAGGCAGAAATGAACTGAGAAACCCCGGGGGGAAAACAATTTATCTACAATCATGAACAATGGAACTTCATGCCATTGGTCAGTTTCGGTTTAATTTCTGTGAAAGAACACTTGTATAATTTTATGGTTGGGGGCCACCACCACATGAGGAACTGTATTAAAGGGTCATAGCATTAGGAAGGTTGAGAACCACTGCCCTATATGGTCATGTCAACCCACCCACCCTTCCCAAAATGGCCTGGAGGGGGGTGGGAAGAGGAGCATGCCCACAAGGTGGGCAGCTTCCCGACCATATTCCACACGATCACTTCTGGGGTTTCTCAAAGCCAGAAGAATATTTCGGGAGTTTCTTAATGGAAAAATTTTGAGGAAGGCTGGTTAAAAGGAATAAACCCTGCGGGTTACTATGGCTCGATAACTGCTTGAATATCAATGAGATACATATCCTGGCATCCACTCTTGGCATGCCAGCTTCCAATCTATGCCAGGAATTTGGCACGCATTTGGGGAGCTGTAATAATGATCTAAGAAACTTGGACTGCACTCTCTTCAAAGGATTAAAGGAGGAGGGTGACGGCCCCATGGTAGAACCATACAATAACTGGCCCAGTGACTAAGTCTTAAAAAGCCTAAGGCAGGGATTCCCAACCAGGGTTCCCTGAGGTTATGTGAGAGCCCCCCAGGCTGACTGCTGACATCACTAGACATCCCTGAAGCCCACTTCCCCTGCGGCTCTACAGACCCAGTCTCTTTCTCCACAATGGAAACGGTAAGTGATCGATCGGTTTATATTTATTTATTTATTCTTATACTTATATACCGCTGCTCTCAAATATCTCGCGGCGGTTTACAAAAGTCAGTAAAAACACAATAAAAAACCCTAAATATGCCCCTTAATACATAACCAGGATGGGGAACAATAAAATACCAATCCCCTATTTTACCCCAGTTCAGCATGGGGGTCAGTAGCTCTCTCTCTGGGGGCGAGGATCCTAAGCTAGTCTCATTAAGAGAACCTCTGATGACAACACCAAGACCTGGCAGAAGAGCTCTGTCTTGCATGCCCTGCGGAAAGCTGACAATTCCGACTGAATGGTTGGCTGGCTCCCACAATTTACTTCCGCACCCAGTTCTCTGAAGAGGCATGGCAACACTTCCAGGGTTCCTCAAAGCCTGAAAGGTTTTTCAGGGGTTCCTCCACAGTCAAAGGTTTGAAAAAGGCTGGTCTAAGGACTGCAGAAGAGCCTCTTGTGGGGCAGAGTGGTAAGGCAGCAGACATGCAGTCTGAAAGCTCTGCCCATGAGGCTGGGAGTTCAATCCCAGCAGCCGGCTCAAGGTTGACTCAGCCTTCCATCCTTCCGAGGTCGGTTAAATGAGTACCCAGCTTCTTGGGGGTAAACGGTAATGACTGGGGAAGGCACTGGCAAACCACCCCGTATTGAGTCTGCCATGAAAACGCTAGAGGGTGTCACCCCAAGGGTCAGACGTGACCCAGTGCTTGCACAGGGGATACCTTTACCTTTAAGGACTGCAGAAACAAAATGCCACCCCCCTTTGTGAGCTATCAAATTTTAGTATACTGTTCACTGACCTTTCACCAGACAGAGCAGCAGTGTTATGATGGATGGTTTTCGCGCCTGTGGTCTGCAACACTACTCCAAGGTATTCGAAATCTAAAACTTGTTCTGGCTTATTTCCCTGCAGTTCCCACCATCTAGTTTTAGGATTCTTCCCAAAGGCCATCATCTTCATTTTGTGCTCGTTAATTGTGAGTGGTTTGGAGCCCCAATACAAAGCCACCCTTTTCATTATTCTCCACAGTGGAGTAGGGCAGAGGTAGTCAAACTGCAGCCCCTCCAGATGTCCATGGACTACAATTCCCACGAGCCATAGGAATTTTAATCCATGGACATCTGGAGGGCCGCAGCTTGACTACCCCTGGAGTAGGGGTTCTAGAGAGCATAGAGGAAATCCGCTATTTGGCGATTTGCCAGTTTGGGAGAACAGAAACAGCTCAGAGGGTCTGTCATATGGTTCAGGCAAAAAATAGATAATAAAGGAGCCAATCAGCCTCCCTGCCTCACATCCTATATGTTTTAATGGGGTTAGTTATATGCCCTCTTCAGAATCTCAGGCTGAGACCTTTCCCGTCACCAGAGATGCTGGGGATTGAACCTGGGACCTTCTGCATGCCAAGCAGATGTTCTACCACTGAGCCATGGCCCCTCGCAGTCTGTGGATGTCTCTGTATCACTATTTCTCCACATTCCTCTGCGACCTGTCACATGTTGGCACTTCTGCTGCCTGGACCATCCCAGTGCAGAAATATCAATCCCTCGAAAATAAACTAATTGCTTTGTGCCAACCATGAAAGTGGCAAAAGCAGAGCATCCACAAAGCCGAGCCTTCTTTACAACAGAGGGACTTCCCAGTGGCAGACACAAAAGAGTGACCTTGCAAAGTAATCGGGGGGGGGGGGGGCTGGAGGGGAATACAAAAACCATCCTAATGAGGATTGAGGAGGCATGAAATGCTGAAAACAGTTGAGCATCAGTTAAAGGGGAATGGACAGGGTTGACAGCCTCGGCATTTTCCAACATTATGTTAGACTTAGACTTATATACCGCTGCTCTCAAAAGTCTCAGGGCAGGTTACAAAATCCATAAAACAGTAAAAACCCCTAAAATCACCTATTAAGCAAATTAGCACCATAACATCAACATTACAGAAGACAGAGATCCGTTCCCCTGTAGAAAAATGGCTGCTTTGGAGGGTGATCCCGATGGCATTGTATACTGCAGAAGTCCTTCCCAAGCCTCCCCCCCCCCATTCTAGGTCCTCTCTCAAATTTTCAGGAGCTGCAGCCCTAGGAAGGGAAAAGAGGGAACAGTGAACATTAGCCTGTTCCAAGTCCTATAGAAATCTGCACAGAGAGAGTCAGAGGTGGGGAGGATATTCCAAAATGGTGCTCCAGGCTCCACTTGAGATTCCTCATGGGCTCTCAAGACAGTAATAAGGAAGGTGGAGGAGGAAAAGGTAGGTTTTATACCCCACTTTTCACTACCAGAAGGAGTCTCAAAGCAGCTTACAATCACATTCCCTTCTTCTCCCCCCATAAGACACCCTGTGAGGTGACTGAGAATGCCCTGACAGAAATGCTCTGTGAGAACAGCTCTAACAAGACAATGACTAGCCGCAAGTCACATCAAACCTGGCTCTCCAGTTTAGAAGCTGCTGCTCTTAAGCACTGCACCAATCTGAACAAAGCCAATAAGCACACTCCCGTGGCCCACATACTGTTCCCAACAAGCTCATGAGTCGCAACAAGCCAGAAACAGCCCAAGACCCAACACAATGATTGGGCAAACAACATACACCTGTGGCAAAGTTCCGTGCAGGCCTGAATGCGCAAGTCAACTGCTCAATGTGCAAGCAAAGTGTGGGCTGGCAACAGATTTAGGCAGAGATTACGACAACTGCACACCTTGGGAAAGCAGCAAAAAACAGATGGGCCTTGGGCTAGTTTTCTCTGTTTCCCAGTTGAAACAGCATGGATCACAGTTCACACACATACACATACCCCGAGGGCCAGGCCAGAAAAACGCTATTAATGCAGCAGCATTGAGAATCAGCTCCTTCCAGATGTGTCCTCCTGTTACAGAGAGTGCTCCAAGCTTCCCACATCTGGAGAACCCTGAGGCAGCCCACGAGAACCCAAACACCAATTATATAATTATACATAAGTGACGAGAGAGAAGAAGAGGGAAGGTAAGGAAGAAGGATCCACGTGACTGTTTTTAGAAGGCATTCCCATTTGGGAAGAGACAAATCCTTCTTGTCACAGCATTTTTCACACGGGCCTCTTCAGTGAAGAATCTGTTAAAACAGGGGTAGTCAAACTGCGGCCCTCCAGATGTCCATGGACTACAATTCCCAGGAGCCCCCTGCCAGCAAACGCTGGCAGGGGGCTCCTGGGAATTGTAGTCCATGGACATCTGGAGGGCCGCAGTTTGACTACCCCTGTGTTAAAACATGTGGGACGGCCTCCCTTCTGGCACTCATGCCAGGCAACAGGCTACTCTGATCTGGTTTCCTAGATCCTGGTTTGGATTCCCTGCGCTTGGCCATGTGCGTTGCTGAATGCATCTGTCTGTGCCCAGATAAGCCGCAGACCACATTTCCCAAGCAAAACAGACCCAGGCTGTACAGAGCCCAGGCCTCACCCAGCCAAGAAAGAGTCAAGTCGGAAGAGAATGTGGGAGGTGGTGCCAAGTCTTACAAACACAGAAACAATTTGTCAAGGCACATGGTTTCACTTCATAGTGCAAAGACAGAACTAGTGCTGCGGTTACAGAAAGGGCCCCCAACCTTCCTGAGCCCACAGGCACCTTTGGGATTCTGACACGGTGCGGTGGATGCGGCCAAAAAAATGGCTGCCAGTGGAGGCGGGGCCAGATACAAAATGGCTGCCACAGCTTACCTTCAGTCGCACAGTGAAATTCCTTGTGCTGTGCTGGCAGCTACTGCCAAAGCAATGTTTTTAAATTTCGCACAGCTAATCAAATTTCCAGTAGCCCTCAGAAGTCTTGCTGGCAAAAGCCTCAGCTGGCCCCTCCCACTTTCAAAAAACACTTGGCTGGCACCAGGAAAGGATTCAAGGGGTGCTACAGGGCACACGGGCACCACATTAGGGAGCCCTTGGTCAGAGCATGCCAGGGAGACCCAGGCTCAAAGCTCTGCCTATCATGAAATTCAGCCTAGCCTTCCTCACAGGAATGGCGTAAGGGAAAAGGGTGGAAGAACCAGGCAGGCCACCATGAAGGGCAGGATGAAACAAAACGGATTCAACAAGCAAATAACTCTGCCCTGACCCTAGAGAATGTGCAGGCCCACTGTTCTCCAATCACAACACACACAGGATCAAAACATCTGAGACATTTCCAGCCCTTCTGCCCTACATGGTCACCACTGCACACAGAAAAGGGCATCGTTTATTTTAATTTCCTTTTATTCACGTTATTCATAGTCCGCCTTTTTCACTTTGACTCAATGCCGTTTACACGGACTGAGTCAATACGATCAACGGATGGGACATTCATTAAAGAATGCAACGGGATGCGGGTTATAGCACCAACCAGAAGTCCAAAGACAGAACTGAAGTAAAGTACAACTATTAACATGCGCATACTCTAATTTCATCGCATGCAATTAGAAGGTCTGATTTTTCACGATGGGGTTGCTCATACTGAAGCTGGAATATACACCTATTGCACGTTTTCAGACAAAATGGCGACCGCGTGTTATCGAAGGAATTATATACACATCAAGGGTTGGGTAAGATGGGATGGGAAGAGGTTTAGGTGGGAAGTTTTAATTGGAAGATGTTTTAAATTTTGACAACGGCTCTCTCTTCCTCTCTGCCCTCATCACAACAATCCTGTGAGGAAAGGACGGACCAGAACCAATGGGATGAAATCAGTGCAACAGAAATTCCATCTAAACATCCGGAAGAAGTTCCTGGCAGTTAGAGCGGCTTCTCAGTGGAACAAGCTTCCTCGGGAGGTGGTGGGCTTTGCATCTTTGGAGATTTTTAAACAGAAGCTGGATAGACATCTGACAGAGAGGCTGACTCTGTGAAGGTTCAAGGGGGTGGCAGGTTACAGTAGATGAGCAATAGGGTTGTGAGTGTCCTGCATAGTGCAGAGGGTTGGACTGGATGACCCAGGAGGTCCCTTCTAACTCTATGAGTCTATGATTCTAAGCACAGACAAGATGGTGCTTGGTAAGCCAAGAGTCTGACATGAAAGGAGCCCTCTTGGGGACTGGCTACAACATCGGGTAGTTGACCAAGCCCTGACTTCCAGGTACAACTGGCACCTCCAGTTCAAGAAGCAAATCTATCACAGGCTGTGGTTCACCAGCAGACCATCTTCTTGGCATGCAGAAGATCCCAGGTTCAATCTCTGGCATCTCCAGCTAAAAGGGCCAAGTACCAGGTGACAGGAAAGACCTCTGCCTCTGATCCTGATGGACCACTACTGGTCTGAGTAGACCATACTGAACTTGACAGGTTGGTGATCTGATTCATTGTAAGGCAGCTTCACGTGTCTATGCCAATGTTTATGAGATGTGCGGAGCAGAATTTGGAGGTCCTGAAGGGCCAAGGTGACCAGTCAGAGCACTGAGTCAGCTGACCCATTGGCCTAATTCATATAGGGCAGCTTCATGTCACTTTATATCTCAAGGAGACTCTGCAGCCTTCCCACACACACACACACTCCACTGCCTACAAACAATATTTCTCCTCCACTCAGTTTGTCATTGATTGGAATTATTAGTCTCTGAACTCACAAAGATCAAAAGCCTTCCTGCCCGCTGTAAGCAGAAGTAGATCACAGACTCTCTTGGGGAGGGTAGGGGGGGTGAAGAAGAAAACCCAAGAACACCCAACATCACACACAAGCATTCTCCCCAGCAACAGCTGTTCCCCCTCTCTCCGCCCCACGGAGAATCTAATAAGAACAAAATCCCACCGGCTGTTTGCCTGGCAGGTGGGTTGCCCCAGTTCCGTACCAAGGCCGGGGACACCTGCCAGTCATCGCGGGCAGATGCATCAGGTGAGCCCGCCTGGGTGCCGATCCACCACTCCCCCCGCCTCTCCCCTAATTGGAACTGTCAGTCACCGCCAGAGCTGTGTTTGTTTTCTCGTTCTGAATGCGCTCCGAAAGGTCGCCAAAGAAGGTTCTTCTCTACATGGGGGACTTTGAAAAGGAACTTGCCCATCAGAAATTGCCTGAATTGGGGCGGGGGAGAGATAAAGGATCAGGGGGATAATGAAACACCCTCAAAGCATGAGCAGGGAGATGGCTAAGACTGGCTTTCTATTGCATTAAGTGCAGGAGGGAAAGAAATAATCTTTTTTTTGGGGGGGGAGGAATATCTCTCTGCATCATGCATCATAGGTAAACAAGCTGCCTCTTTTCACAAGAAGCCATAGTTAAAGCAAGGAAACAGATCTGGATTACAGGCAGGAGGTCAGGATGCTTCAGAAACAAAGGTTTCACGGTGGTGCTTTCATCCTACTTTTGCACGAGTTTCATCCACACATGAAATAAATTCACTAGGAGCTAGGATCAGCCAAATCCAGACATTACAGAGAACCCAGGTTGGACTAAAGGTTCCCACCCTCAAACTGGGACATGGAGATCCCCCAGAATTACAGCCCATTTCCAGATGATGGAGATCAGTTCCAAATGCTTCGGAGGATGGACTCTATGGCACGGTACCCCCCACTGAGATCCCCATCCTGAGATCCCCAGGCTGCACCCCCAAACTTTCAGGAATTTCCCAGCCTGCATCTGTTAACCCTGGCAGTCTGGGAAGACATGGAAGCCCTAACCTTCTGTCCTAATTACCTGCCACAGGTGCTAGTTTCAAAGGGTAGCTATGTTGGTCTGCAGTAAAACAGCTAGATTCATAGAATCATAGAGTTGGAAGAGAACTCCTGGGTCATCTAGTCCAGCCCCTGCACTATGCAGGACACTCACAACCCTCACGTTCATCCACTGTAACCTGCCACCCCCTTGAGCCTTCACAGAATCAGCCTCTCTGTCAAATGGCTACCCAGCCTCTGTTAAAAATGTCTAAAGATGGAGAACCCACCACCTCCCGAGGAAGCCTGTTCCACTGAGAAACCGCTCTAACTGACAGGAACTTCTTCCAGATGTTTAGAAGGAATTTCTTTTGAATTAATTTCATCCCATTGGTTCTGGTCCGTCCCTCTGGGAAAGGAGAGAACAACTCTGCTCCATCCTCTCTATGGCACCCTTTTAAATACTTTTAAATACTTTCAGATCCCCTCTCAGTCATCTCCTCTCCAGGTTAAACAGACCAAGCTCCCCCAACCTTTCCTCATATGTCTTGGTCTCCAAACCCCTCACCCTCTTTGTTGCCCTCCTCTGGACACACTCCAGTTTGTCTCCATCCTTCTTCAACTACTGGGGTTACCAAAACTGAACACAGGACTCCAAGTGAGGCCAAACCAGTGCAGAGCAAAATTTGAATCCAGCACCACCTTAGAGACTGTCAAGAGTTTTAGAGCAGGGGTAGTTAACCTGTGGTCCTCCAGATGTTCATGGACTACAATTCCCATGAGCCCCTGCCAGCATTTGCTGGCAGGGGCTCATGGGAATTGTAGTTCATGAACATCTGGAGGACCACAGGTTGAGTACCCCTGTTTTATATGAGCTTTTGAGAGTCAGAAACAAGCAGAAACGTACTTGGTCAGATACAAGCAGAAATAATAGATCTCAGAGTCTTTTTACCCCGCTCAGAGGGTAAGAGGTGCATAACTCCCCTGCATGCAGCGCCTGATTTGGATCATGACCTGTGTCCTTCGTAATGTGTGAATCGGGCTGCAGTTCCAATGAGACAGCCATATGGCCCTTCAAGTTAATAATCGTTAGAGGGCACCCCAATGCTTATAGCTCCACATTCAGCCCAGAAAGGTCATCCTTTTGTGTAGAGTGGATTGTTATAATAATGGAATTATTATTTGTAAGTGCTTTCCTCTCAGGAAAGCACTTAATTTTGAAAAACAGAGGTACAAACCGAAAAGCAACTCTGGTGTGAAACTAAATACTGCCCTCTGCCAAAACAGCACAGGCTTCGCTTTGAAACCTCATCCTGCTAACTTCCTGCTGGTTCGGACAGGGAAGAAGAAATCCTCTGCATATGCACAGAGACGTTCTGGGTCAGAACAGCTTTATCAAGGCTGGGGAGAAGCCAAAGTCACCCAAGCTTGGTGGGGGACCGGGGAATCAAACCCAGCTTGCCAGATTAGAAGTCCACACTCCTAACCACTACACCAAGCTTCCTCACCCCATCAACAGTACTGAGACAGAAGGACCCATGGTCTGATCTCGATTCAATACCACTTGTTCTCCAGCACCTGTGTCAAAACTCAATACACACACACACCCTTTTTTTTTTTTGCTCTGTAATCATATATGAGCATCATTTGGCTTCCTGCCTCTCAGGATCACTGTGTCGTTCCCCCACAGCAGCTGAGCCACTAGCAAGAACGCAGCTCTCCCTTCTCTTCCTTACAGCCCTGCCTAGATCAGAAGCAACCAGAAAGCTCAAGACAGCTGCGACCTCCCCAGTTCTACAGGCTGCAATACGCCACCACTTGTGAAACGGGAGGTCCCAGGAGAAAAAAAGCACCACGGTAAATATCACAAGAAGGATCAGACATTTTGACTCCCGACAAAGAACATCTGTAGTTATAACAACAAAGATCAAGATTACAGAGGCCATCAATCTGTCCCTCCTCCTCCTCCGGTGCCTTCGGGCATAAGCCAATCACCAGCTGTTAAGGGAGACGCTTCCTTCATTGCTGTGCAATTACTGGAGCCACCAAAATGACAGCCGTCGAACAGCTGCTGCCTTTTCTCCAAGCTCAGAAACTTAAGCCCTCTAAAGCCAGCGGTGGGCAAGTGCTCTTCTAGATCCCAGCCCAGTTCATATTAAAAAGATTGCCATGTTTTGCTCCGATTGCCTTGTTTACAAGAGATCTGTGAATGACGAGGATAAGGATGCCAACTCTCAGGCAAGGACTGGAGATCTCCTGGAATTACAAATGATCTCCAGGCTACAGGGATCAGTCCCCCTGAAGAAAATGGCAGTTTTGGAGGGGAAACTCTATGGGTGTAGCATAAAGTTGAGAAGAAACGGAGGCCCGTCCCCAGGTATTTCCTCCAAATCAACAGGAATATCCCCAGCTAGAGTTGGCGACCCTACTGAAGAGAGCCAGCTTGGTGTAGTGGTTAGGAGTGCGGACTTCTAATCTGGCATGTCGGGTTTGATTCTGCACTCCCCCACATGCATCCAGCTGGGTGACCTTCGGCTCGCCACGGCACTGATAAAACTGTTCTGACTGAGCAGTGATATCAGGGCTCTCTCAGCCTCACCCACCTCACAGGGTGTCTGTTGTGGGGAGAGGAAAGGGAAGGCGACTGTAAGCTGCTTTGAGACTCCTTTGGGTAGAGAAAAGCAGCATATAAGAACCAACTTTTCTTCTTCGTCTTCTGCATAAGGAAACACAGACACACCACAACTTCTTCTCTGTTCCAACAGACAATGGGTGCATAACAAGTCTTGTCTTTCAACTAACGCAACCCATTCTCATATCTGATTAAGATAATGTTGATTTTCAAAAGCTTATACCCACAAAATCTTGTTGGTCCCTAAGGTGCTATTAGAGAATCTCACTCTTCTAATGCAGACCAATATGGCTGCTCTCCGAAATAATCCATCCTCTAATCCAGTTTCAGACTACAAACGGCAGACTAGGCATATTCCGAAAAAAATGCAGACTATTTTGGATTCAGCCTGAATCAATTTAGGCTGAAGCACCGAAGCACCCTTCCTTAGCTCAGACTTGACCGAATCGATTCAGCTGAATCCGAATCGATTCAGCACCGTAATAACCTATGTCGCCATTAAAGTCAATGGGAAATTTTCCCTTTCCGTCTATTCCATGATCTGAGGGGGTTTGAGGTAGAGGCACCCAATTTAGAATGTAGTTGTGATAGTGTCTCCTCAATAGAACCCCCGAGTTACAAAAATATTGACCAGTACTCTTTGGGTGCTCACAGATTGGGACCCCCCAGATCCAATCTTTTTGAAACTTGGGGGTTCTTTTGAGAAGAGGCTCTCCGTAGCTATGCTCCATGTTGGTGCCTCTACCCCAAACCCCTGCCCCCACCCAGACCACAGAATAGACAGAAAAGGGAAATGTTAGTCCTTTTAAACTAAATGGCCTGATTACTGTATAGCTGAACTGCACCATGGCAATTTGGCCAAGGGCGGTTCAGGCAGTTTAACTCAAGAGTAAATGCAATTCAAACCGGATTTGTTCAAAAAGTGTACAAATCAATATTTATTCGGGTACTTTTCATACTATCGGAAACAATTTGCACATGCCTACTGCAGACTAATAATTTCTGCACCAGGGCTCCAAAAATATTTTCTCTTTCTTCTTCCTTTTTTTTTTTTTGGCCTGGATGAAGAGCCCTGCATAGCTCAAAAGCTTGCTATTTTTATCATATTTGGGTTGATACTAATAACAGATATTACCTTAGAGACCAATACAGCTACCTACAATCTTTTCCTAGTTCCAACAATGTTCTTTTGCAAGCTGCCTTGGGGAAATAAAGCATTTTCCAGCCGGGTCACAGCCATATAGATCTGCAGAACTTCAATGTCCCCGCTAGAAAAGTCAATAAATTCAAAGCTCCTTCTGCAACGGAGCCTCTGAGAAGCAGATTTCTAGTGTCAGGAAAAGGAGCCATTTTTATAAACACTCAAACTCCCCTTAAATATTAAACAGGAAAGTCCTGTCAATTCTTAATTCTGCATGGAAGTCAGGCCTGCTGCATCTCCTTAAGTGTCCTTAATTACCAGAGCTGGCCGTCCCTGAAGACTCAAATCTCCTCACTTCACACACAGGCCATGTGTCGATCAGCCTTGTTTATGGCATCACAGTGTGGCGGCACTGGAGGATAATAGTGCAAGGAAATCAATGGTTCGTCTTTAAGGCTTTGGCAATCCTGTTTTCGTTTCCATCTCTCCGTTTGAGGTTTACCAGCATCCAATCCCTTTAGAGCAGGGGTAGTCAACCTGTGGTCCTCCAGATGTTCATGGACTACAATTCCCATGATCCCCTGCCAGCCTTTGGGAATTGTAGTCCATGAACATCTGGAGGACCACAGGTTGACTACCCCTGCTTTAGAGGAGCAACTGAGAGCAGGGAAAGCCATTGTAAGCTGCTTTGAGACCCCTTCAGGCAGTGAAAAGTGGGATATAAAAAGCAATGCCTCTGTTTCTTCTTTATCATCACAACTGACATAGGCATGTGCGCTCTGGACCTCTCCAGTTGAAAATCTCTGAAGCAGGGCTGCTTTGAAGACAAATCAACCAAATAAGGTCCAAAGTGAAAAATCCTATAGGAAAACAGAGGCAAAGAGGTTTGCAATCGCCTTCCTTTCCTCTCCCCATAACAGGTACCCTGTGAGGTGGGTGCGGCTGACAGAACTCTGACAGGACTGCTCTGTGAGACCAGATCTAACAGGACTAGGACGAACCCAAGGTCACCCAGCGGGCTACATGTGGATGAGCGGGGAATCAAACACAGCCCACCACATTAGAGACCGCTGCTGTTAGCCACTACACCAGGTGATGGCTTCCAACACACACAAGGCAAAAAACATCCCAGAGAATTGTTTGGAATCTGTAAACGTCATGTTCCCCTTGCAGCTCTCACAGAAGAAAATGACCATCTTGGACAGTGTTCCAAATAAAATAAACCTGTCTCTTCTATATTTCTTATGTCCTTATTTTATTATTATAGCTCATTCAAAGATAGCCCAGGCCAAAACAGTATCCAGATAATTAATCCGTTTTCCAAATCAACCTTTCTTCAGTGGCATGTCCCAGTATATATCTTGGTCCCTCTTTGAATGAACTATATACTAATAAAATGGCATGAGAAATATACAAGAGACAGATTAATTTTATTTGAAACACAGTCGAAGTTGGTTATTTTCTTATTTGTGTATTCACGGACCAACCAACCTTCTTTACTTCCCTTTGCAGTTCTGGGGGAAAAATCACAAAGACTTGAGCTTGTCATCATCCTGCCCATAGTGTATAAAACCCCACACTCCACTCCAACACCCCACCTTTGGGAAACTGAGAAGCAGGAGGGGAAAAAATAACTGATATGCAAGGAACTTCCCCATCTCTATGGTCTCTACCACAGAAGTTAGAGGAAATTCCTACAGTGTCACCCAAAATTAACATCACATCCTCCACTGCTCCCAGGCACTGCCCTTAAAATCTTCCAGCATTTCGCGGCGGCGGCGGAGGAGGAGGAGGAGGAAGAAGGAGGAGTTGGTTCTTAAATTCCACTTTTCTCTACCCGAAGGAGCTCAAAGCGGCTTACATTCGCCTTCCCTTTCCTCTCCCCACAACAGACACCCTGTGAGGTGGGTGAGGCTGAGAGAGCCCTGATATTCCTGCTCAGTCAGAACAGTTTTATCAGTGCTGTGGCGAGCCCAAGGTCACCCAGCTGGCTGCATGTGGGGGAGTGCAGAATCGAACCTGGCGTGCCAGATTGGAAGTCCGCACTCCTAACCACTACACCAAACTACACAAGAGAGAGAGAGAGAGATTGTGAGTGGTATACACAGCCTGAAGTTCAGGAAGAAGAACTGTTGTAAGGGAAAAGCTTTCCACTGGATGTTAAGAGTTGGAAACCAGTTCAGACTGATCCTGGAAGCACAGGCAAAGACTACAACCATGTATGAACTTGCTCTTTTCCCAGTGCACAGAGTAAAGAAACTGAACAGCTGTTCAGTCGAGGCTGCTTCCTGTGTTGCATTCTTAATAAGTTATCTGTAGTATGCATGCAAAAAATGTAACATTTGTTACTTGCCAACAGCCACAGTACAGGGCACAGGTTCAGTGGTAGAGCCTCTGCTATGCATGCAGAATAGTGGTGCCAGCTTCCTCCCAGCCTCCAGTGGGGGGTGGCGGATATGGTTGCCAGATCCAACTTGGAAAACTCCTGGAGATTTGGGTATGAAGCCTGGGGAGGACAAGGTCATAGAGTCCTCCCTCCTAATAATCAATTTTCTCCAGATGAGCTGATCTCTTAAGTCTGAAAATGAGCTGGAGATCCCAGGCCCCACCTGGAAGTTGGCAACCTTAATGCAAAAGGTCCCATGTTCAATCCCCAGCATCTCCAGATAAAAGGACCTGGTAGGATGTATTGTGAAAGATCTCTGCCTGACACCCTGGAGAACTTCTGCCAATCTGAGAACTCAATGCTGACTTTGATGGACCAATGGTCTGATCCTGTTCTGAATTCAATGCAATGATATTGCCCCCCCAGGGCCAGGTATAGCAGGGAAAGCAAGGCCAAAAGCAGTAATCTCATCTGTACCTTTTCTGCTCTCCAAGGTGTCTCTGAAGCCCGAGTGCATTTTCAGAACCATCCGGACCCAACCCAACCAACACATGTGCAAAGCATTGGATACGCAGCTGACCAGCCCACATCACCACTAGAGCAGGGGTAGTCAACCTGTGGTCCTCCAGATGTCCATGGACTACAATTCCCATGAGCAAATGCTGGCAGGGGCTCATGGGAATTGTAGTCCATGGACATCTGGAGGACCACAGGTTGACTACCCCTGCACAAGAGTACAACCACTGGCAAAACTGAACAGATTAAGCTCCCTTAAACCAGTCAGATAACTGGCTCATCTACCTCAGAAGCTTTCCCTTAAGACAGGGGTAGTCAACCTGTGGTCCTCCAGATGTTCATGTTCATTGTACTCCATGGGCATCTGGAGGACCACAGGTTGACTACCCCTGCCTTAAGACATGGGGCAGCTCTGGGGTCTCAGGCAGGGAAGAGTGTTTCCGACAAGCCTGCAATCCTCTGGAACTCAGGATTGAATCCAAAACCTTCTTCAAACAAAACCTATGATCTGACACTGAGCTGGGGTCCCTTGGTCCCTCCCTATTCTAGTTCTAATTCATGCCACACAGTCGCTTGGACACATACTGGGCACTATGTTGCCATCGTATGCACCAGTCCTTGGTTTCTCTGCAATGCAGATTCAAGGGCACTGTGGGGATGAGCACCGTATGGTCATCTGTTGCTGTCCTATCCCTAGGTATAGAATCATAAAATAACAGAGTTAGAAGGGACCTCATGGGCCATCTAGTCCAACCCCCTGCATTATGCAAGACACTCACAACCCTATCGCTCATCCACAGTAACCTGCCACCCCCTTAAGGCTTCAGGGAGAGGAGGAGAACAACAAGGTTTTCTTACCATTTTCATTACATGAGCCATTAGAGTGCTGGGGTTCAAATCCTCACCCTGCCATGCAGGTGGGCAACCTTCGGCAACCTAGCCCATCTTTGCAGGTATTTTCAGGTGGAAGTCATGTTGGTCTGCAGTAGAAGATCAAGATTCAAGTCTAGGTGGCATCTGAAAGACCAGCAAGGGTCCCAGGGTATCAGCTTTTGTGTGCCAAAGCTCCCTTCGCCAGATATCTTCACAGGGTGGCAATGAGAATAAATTTGGGGAAGGGAGAAGTGTGTGTGTTTTCTGAAGCTCCTTGGAGGACAGACAGGATTAAAAAAAATAAAAACAGCACTCACCATGAGAAGAAGAAGAGTTGGTTCTTATATGCCACTTTTCTCTATCCAAAGGAGGCTCAAAGCGGTTTACAGTCACCTTCCCTTTCCTCTCTCCACAACAGACACCCTGTGAGGTGGGTGAGGCTGAGAGAGCCCTGATATTCCTGCTCGGTCAGAACAGTTTTATCAGTGCCGTGGCGAGTCCAAGGTCACCCAGCTGGCTGCATGTGGGGGAGTGCAGAACCGAACCTGGCTTGCCAGATTAGAAGTCCTCACTCCTAACCACTACACCAAACTGGCTCTCTGCCTAGCCGAGTCGTTAGGAGGAAAAAAGAAAGAATCATGTAAACCTCTGTTTTGGGTCCACTTTGGGAGAAAGGGGGAGTATAAATGGATCAATAAAATAGAGATTCCTTAACCCATTTCTGGGTAAGGTACCTATTCCCACTTTACAGATAGCAAAGACTGGGGCCACAAAAAAGCATGCCATCCAATGAGGGCTTGTCTCAGTTGGACTTCATAACTCCAACATACAAATGTCTAAGCCTATTTTTAATTGTTCGCATTTGCCAGTGACAACACAGAGAAACCTGCCGTTGCTGAATTAATGCCAATTACTTAATTACTTAAAAGAAGGACATAATTGCCTATGGTAACTAGCAGGGTAAGATTATTGATTAAGTCCCATGCAGCACCAGCTCCAGCCCAAATTGACTTGGGCAAACTGTACCAGCACTTTCCCAAAACGAGAGCAAGGACCGCCCACACCAGTGCTGGGTAGGATACGCAAACCTCAAATACAATGATGCCAGCAAGACGTTCAGACTGAAGTGAGACCCCGAGAACACGAGGAACGCCTTCCCACCCGATCCAGCAGCACGGGAAACAGAGAGGAAATTAAAAAGCATCCGCCGCAGCAAAAATACAAAGCAAACAGCCGAAGCTTGCGCTGAAAAGAATGATTGAGAAGCTGACATTTTACCAAAGGAGGGCGAGAGGTTGCCAGCCACATCTAACAAGACAATTATGTTGTACGTGCTAATAAAGGCGCACTTTTTTTTTTGCTTAAGTGGGGGTTAACAGCCAATGTGGTAGCAAGGCAGCCTCTACATTATGATGGAGATCTCCCACTATTAAAACTGATCGCCAGGCAAGAAAGTTCTCCTGGAGAAAATGGATTAGACCCCATCGAAGTCCCTTCTCTCCCCAAACACTGCCCTCCTCAGGCTCCACCCCCAAAACCCCCAGATATTTCCCAAGCTATAGCAGGCAACCCAACATTAAATGAACAACACAGTGGTTAACCCACTCCATGTTTAAAGGTTCCTGCCTTCTGCTCACCTGCCTAATATGAGCATCCATTATGTAGAGCAGGGAGTGTTGCATGTGAAAGCTGCATAGAGCCATCAAAGGGAATTCTGAGCCCTGAGAAGAATTCGCAGGTCTGTACAGGATTGTGCACACTGGATCCACCCTCAGTCCCCATCAAGCCTTTGGAACAGACCCAGTAGGACCAGAAGGTGGGCATGCATAGGATGAAGATTTTCACATTAGCATTCTAAACCAGATGTTATTCATTGTTGGCCCAATTTCGGGTGAACTGATACAGGGATGGGGGCTTCATACAGTGAATTTCCTTCCATTAATGAGCGCTCTGGTCATGTCAAACAAAGTCTCTTTTTTTTTCCCCTGCCCGTTTTCACCACGTGATCTTCCTCGGAGTTTTGTTGTTGTTTTTTCACGTGCTATACTGGTATAGCGCCACAGCACTTAATTTAGAGCATTAAAAAAAACTCAGGGGAAGATAGCATGGTGAAAAAAGGGCAAGGGGAAATAGCACTGCAGAAGCATTGTGGAAATTTCAAACAGCACACCACAGCGATTAAGAAGCTCACTGAAGGGGTAGAAGATGGAAGAAAGCCATTTCGCTCAAAAGTGGCTCAACCACGCTTTGCTAACTCGACACAAGCAGGTAAATAAATTCCACTAGCAGCTGATTACTAAAATGGGTCTGTCTGAAATGACAAAGAAATTCTATTAGCAACCAGTTTCTAATAATGAATACAAAGGCAGTTTGAAAATGGCCAAATCTGACGACATTTTTTCAAGAGCTTAGATTGCCCTATCTGTGTTATCCACAGCAAGCATATTTGCAACCCTCGGGCCACAAAAAGATGCTATTTGTGCCAACTGGCAACTTTCAGCTGGAAAATTCCCGGATATGTTGGGGGTACAGCCTAAGGAGGGTAAAGTCTGAGGAAGTAAGGAAATGCAACCCCAGAGTGTCCACAGTCTATCAGCTGTGCTTCAACTCCAAATAAGGTTTCCAACCTCCACATTGAGGCTGGAGATCCCCTGGAATTATAACTGACGACAGGGATAGCTTATTGATTATTGATCTATTTCAAATATTTATTCCACTTCTCCTGGAGAACATGGTCGCTTTGGAAGGTGGCCTGTATGGCCCTAAAAATACTGAGGCCTCTCCTCCCTCTAAAGTCCATCCTCAAATCTCCATGTATTTCCAAACCTGGAGCTGGCCACCCTAGCCCCTCCTTGGAGGTTGGCAAATGTGTGATGACTTAGAAGTGGATCTTGGAGAAAGCAAGGCTTGTGAAGGGAGATACCTCAGTGGTGCTGCCATAAAGGGTATAATTCCAAAGCAGCCATCCTCTACTGATCTCTGTAATCAGTAGTAATTCTGGAAGATCTCCAGGCACCAACCTGAGGGTTGGCAATCATGGATGGCAGCCTTCAGTACCCTGAATATTTTCCAGATATTAGATCTATGTTATGTTCAACAACAGCAAACGTGAGCTGGGTCTTCTATGCCCTGAGGCTACAGAGATTTGTCAAGCAAAACCATGTTGTCAGATTTCTGGATTGGTTCAAAAGGTGAAAATTCCCTTATAGGTTTTCCACAATTGGGATGAAACTGTAGTCCCCCTCTCCCCCTTCCTTTTCCCTATTTGAGAGTAATACAGCCATTCAAACCAATGCCCAAATTTGCATCAAGTGAGGTATGTGTGTGTGTGGGGGGGAAGAACTATAAAGGAAACAAAAACGGGAAGTTTGCCAAAGAAAATAGGCAGGTTGAAAGTGATCTTCCCAGCATCCCTGCTTAAAAGGGTTTCATATCGCCCTGTGGAACTATGAACTCTACCCGCTAAAAGTAATCATCCTGCCGTTGTTTACACAGAGCACTTCTCTCAGGAGAAAGGTAAGTGAACCAAGCGCCTCTGATCTGACCAGCCATCACTGGCTGAACTCCATGTCTGACTGAACACTTGGACAATCAACCCCCCCAAAATCCGGCGCCAGGACAAGGGTGGTTCTCCAGAATCAGCACCCACGTAAACATCCGCCCATTCACCAGCCAGGACTCTAGTTAGTACTGTGCCTACATTATTTCCCCATCTCAAATCAACACGTTTCTTCTCAGGGTGTGCTGCCCTAGCCGGGCACATGCAGGGGTAGTGCAAGGGCAAGCACAGTTACCGAGTCAAGCAAGTTCAAAGCACCTACCAGAGAGTAGTCAAAAGTCCAGTCCGGGTCTTATCAGGAATTGTTAGCTGACAAAGTCCAAAGGAGAACCGAAAGGGTTGTCGTTTATCTTTACCAAGGTCAAGCCGGGAATCAGTCAAACAGAGCTTCGCTGAAGCGCCGGGGAGCAGGAAACCAGTCAAGGCAACAGGTGGACATGTGCACAAAGTTGCAGCCACACTGGGAAGCACTTCGGCTGTGCTTAAGAACAAGCTGAGCTGTCATACCAAGTGGCTGCACCTGGCACTCAGCCTTCCTCCGATGAATGAGCCCCACCTGAGCCCAACCTAGCCTGTTGCTGTATTCTAAGCTGAGCACTTTGCCTGCCTGTTGCCAACGTTGTCCTCCTGCATTCCCTCCTGCGGTCTGGAGATGAGTCTGGGCTGTTCAGGGGTGTTGCTGCAGGCTGAGGTAATGCTGGTGCAGAGGGCATGGTGCTTGTCTGGCTGGGACCTGGTTGTGGCTCCCTATCGGGACTTGCCTCTCTAAGCAGCACCCTGCTGCTTTGCTCCAGCTCCTCCACTTCTTCCTCCGAGGGAGCTGGCAGAATGAGCTCAGGCAGTGGTGCAGAGGCACCCTCTGGAGACGGGGCCATGACACCGGGCTTCTTGGATGGCATGCCCATTCCCCGTGATCTGAGACTTCATTCCTTTTGTTGTTCTACATCTACAGCGAAGCTCTAATTAGCATGATCCCAGAGCTTTTTCAGAGTCCCTTACAGATAGGATTCTGTATAATAAAAGCAATTGGGGTTGAGGACCAAATACTACTTTCTGAGCGTTGTTTTTTTAAAAGAAGAGTCTAGCCCCTCAGACTGAAGCGATTGTTGTTAGTTGTGAAGTCGTGTCCGACCCATCGCTACCCCATGGACAATGATCCTCCAGGCCTTCCTGTCCTCTACCATTCCCCGGAGTCCATTCAAGTTTGCACCAACTGCTTCAGTGATTCCATCCAGCCACCTCATTCTCTGTCATCCCCTTCTTTGTTTGCCCTCGATCGCTCCCAGCATTAGGCTCTTCTCCAGGGAGTCCTTCCTGGAGTATTTGAGTTTCATCTTCAGGATCTGTCCTTCTAAGGAGCAGTCCAGGATGATCTTCTCTAGGACTGACCGGTTTGTTCGCCTTGCAGTCCAAGGGACTCCAAAGGACCAAAGTGATAGGCTTTATTTAAAAATTGTCTTTACGGAGTCAATTGATCTCACTTTGAACCAAGAGTTTATATGATGGCAACAAAGAAGGACTTCGAGCTCAGGTTGAAGTATCTGCCAATTGGGGTTGGTTGAAAGACCTGAATCCACAAACACACCATTTCCTGACTAGCATCATACCCTGCAGGGGTGGCCAAACTGCGTCTCTCCAGATGTTCATGGACCACACTTCCCATGAGCCCCCACTAGCAAGGCAAAATGGCAAGGGCTCATGGGAAGGGTAGTCCATGAACATCTGGGGAGACACAGTTTGCCCCCTCCCCCTGCTTATGGCCACTCAGCCACTGAGACAGCAGGAAATGGAAGACATACTCCACACCAGAAGATGGGAGAGGGTCAAAAAAACAAACAAAGCAAGGTGCTTTGCACTAACTGGGATTTGTTACATAGGCTAATTAGTTTGCTGTGTTGCTAACATTTTCCCTGCCTTCTCAGATCTAGTTTTGTCAGCTGTCTCCAAAGCATTACGCTGCAGAGAAAGACAATGCAGAACTTTCCGTATCTCCAGCAACGCTCTGTGTCCTGGAATGGAATACATGTGTCAGCTCTCAGGGTCTCTTTTCAAAGGACCCGTGGCTGAGCATGCAGGAAATCATTAACTCAGCAGACAATGGTCAGGCAAAACAACCAGGCATGCTCTTGAACTAGAAAATGGGTCCTGGCCAGCTTACATCTTTAACTCCAGCACGTAGCTAACAACAACAGCAACAGTACTAAGCCATCGGCGCCCTTAGCAAGATCTCAGTGCTGCTGCTACTGCTGCCATAGCATTCCTGCGATGCTTTAAAAACTCACAGACCCCCCAACAAGCCCATGAAAGGTTAGGATACAACAGCACCCCAGTCCTAAACCAAGTTACACCCTTCTAAACCCACTCCATACAATAGCATGAATCTTCTTAGGACTGCGCTGCAAGTGTAATTCACCAGCCTTGCAAAATGGCTACACAGACATCGCCTGGTGGCTTTTGGATTCATATGTGACCAATGACCTGGATTATCTCAACAGGTAAAATGCACCTGAGATGGATGAGAGCTGGGGGGGGGGGGGGGTAAGCAAGAGATGCTATGAAAGTCACGGTGAGGGAATGGGACACTGACATCTCTGTGACTGGGAAAGATGCTCTTCTCCAGATAGAGCAGCCTTTACTACGGACAGGGAGGACAGCTATGGATGGTCCACCTTTAGGGCCCTGAGGGCACTGTCTTAAGTTCCGCAGGGCCTGCAAGACAGAACTCTTCCATCAGGCATTTGGTTGAGGCCAGGGGGGGAGGAGGGTTTTGACCGGAGTTCGGTCAGGGTTCCAACCCTAGCTGAGCATCCCTGTAATATGATAACAGCCCGTGCTGATTTCGTTGGCTGGACTTAGCAGCTTGTATTGGGGTTGTTTGTTTCTGCCATCCTGTGGGTCACTATATGTATTGCTACTGTTTTAATGGGGTAATTGTTTATGGTTTTAATGGTTAGCTGCCTCGAGGAGACAAAAGTTGTGAGAGGCGGGATATAAATCCAAGAATGAATGAATGAATGAATGAATGAATGAATGAATGAATGAATGAATGAATGAATGAATGAATATTGGAGGGTTCACTTTCCATTAGGGTTAAACCCCAGGATCTGGCAACCAGACTAGCTCCGGGTCTTGGAGAACATGTGAGGCAGGATCTAACAAGGGAAGCTTGTCTGGGGTGGTCTGTTTTGGTGCATGCATCTGGCATTTGTTAAGGGAGCTGTCTCTCTTGTGTCTTTTGTCATGAAGGATCACAGAGGGGGATGATGCCAAGTATCATGCCAAATCTCCCCAAAGGAGGCACATTCAAAGTCCTGGCTAGAAACGTCAGCAGCTTATTCGGGAGAGTACAAACGGCGGTGTTGCCGAAGACAAAAGCAAGCAAAAATGAAGAGCAACTATAGAAGCAGAATTCCCCCCACACCCTTCTGAACACAATTCAGTTTCGCACAGAATGGTTCTTATCCCCAAAGGGTAGTACAGTTGACACCTCCAGGCAGGAAGAAACAGCCACAACAACTGAGCACAGGACAGGGAGCCAGATGGCCCCAAAGTATGGGAACAAAAGGGAGGGGGGATTGAGCAAGACAACTTCAGGACAAGTCCCTGTGGAGAGTTCTGGGACTCTGGTCAAGCCAATCATGGCACAAGCCAGTCCCCACCTGACAGTAAAGAGGGTTGCAGATGCGATTAGCAAATACGAGGGTATATCATGGATTGTAAGAACTTAATTAGGAACTGCCCTTTTGTTTATTTTGCTTTGGCCACCGAGTTGAGCTCCTTCCACCAGCTGAATGTTGC
Organism: Paroedura picta; assembly: GCF_049243985.1. Classification (NCBI taxonomy): domain Eukaryota; kingdom Metazoa; phylum Chordata; class Lepidosauria; order Squamata; family Gekkonidae; genus Paroedura; species Paroedura picta. Next base: position 35,157,830 of record NC_135373.1, read on the forward strand.
ACATGCTATTGCTATGAGCTCTACTGTCAGAGATATGTTCTCAGTTCTTGTATGTTCCCAATGATGACGTTCCCTGCATTGCCCCATGAATTTCAATGTAAACCACCCTGAACCGCAGGGGAGGGCAGTAAAGGTAAAAGTATCCCCTGTGCAAGCACCGAGTCATGTCTGACCCTTGGGGTGACGCCCTCCAGCGTTTTCATGGCAGACTCAATATGGGGTGGTTTGCCAGTGCCTTCCCCAGTCATTACCGTTTACCCCCCAGCAAGCTGGGTACTCATTTTACCGACCTCGGAAGGATGGAAGACTGAGTCAACCTTGAGCCAGCTGCTAGGATTGAACTCCCAGCCTCATGGGCAGACAGCTTCAGAGAGCATTTCTGCCGCTTACCACTCTGCGCCACAAGAGGTTCTTGGGGAGGGCAGTATATAAATGCAATAAAATAAAATATATAGATCTGTTCTTGTAGTACCGCCAAGTTTGTGCGCTGTAGCAATAAAGCTGCTCAGTTCGAGAAGCTGCACATTCCTTACCCACTTGCCTTGGCTACTTGGCCTGCTGTAGTAATACACCCCTGTGGTGCAGGCTTTGGAGGACCCACGAGAAAGAGAGGGGCTGGGTTTTACCATGGTGGGTGGTGGGGGAAAAGGGAAGGCAAGACAGTGGGGCGTCTGCACCACACAGGTGAGATCAGAACAGCACCTAGTCCCCACTTAAGAGATTGCAGCTTCTGGAGGGGAGGAAGCTGGACATAAAACAAGGCCTGTTCTAGCAAATCGCATTCATAACATCTTCATAAAGGTAAAGGTAAAGGTAAAGGTATCCCCTGTGCAAGCACCGAGTCATGTCTGACCCTTGGGGTGTCGCCCTCTAGCATTTTCTTGGCAGACTCAATATGGGGTGGTTTGCCAGTGCCTTTCCCAGTCATTACCGTTTACCCCCCAGCAAGCTGGGTACTCATTTTACCAACCTCGGAAGGCTGAGTCAACCTTAACATCTTCATGGCTTACTTCAAAAAAAACAAACAGGGATGGTGACGCAGCAGGTGCAGGAGCCATTAGATCAATTATTTTCAACCTTTTGACTGGAGGAAGCCCTGAAATATTTTTCAGGCTTTGAGCAACCCCAGAAGTGATGAGGTGTCCCTTCAGAGAAGTGGGAGCGGACGTACAAGGTGGGAGTCAGCAAGTCAATCCATAAATCATTAACAGCTTCCATTGTGGAGAACAAGACTAGGCCTGTAGAACAACAAGGGAAGTGGGCTCCAGGGACATCTAGTGACATCAGTGGCCATCTGAACTCCTGTAACACCTCTTGTGTAACCCCGGGGTTCCCCAGAACCCTGGTTGGGAATCCCTGCATTAGATCACAAGGTAGGAGCCATGGACAGAAGGAAGCAATTTTAATCAAACTCCACCCCCAACCCGCTGCCTTCTGAGGAGACCTTCAACTCTCTCTATAGGCCATTCCAGTGGGTCTCTGGTATTTCTGGTACCTGCAGGCAAGGGTAGCAAGACATCCCATTCCACAAATGGAAACCCCTTCCCTCTGCAGAAATCCTGCATGGAAGCTAACCTAAAGACCGTCGTCTGCCTTCTAGTAAACAAGGACGATTGGAGAGTCTCGGTCCACACAGGAAACAAAGCAGGCTCCAACCCATGAGAGATCTGCTAGTGGTACAGAGCACCACACAAGTGCCTCTGTCGTTTTCACAACCGTGAGAGCAGCTCGGATGATCACAGCGGAGCACGCGGCGTTCTTGGCTGGAGTAAACTCAGATTGCGCAAACAACAGGCGCTTGCGTGCCAGGCAGAAAAGTCCCCTTTCAGCATCCTGGACACGGCTGTTCCTGACAGACTTGTGGCGAGGCTTTCTGGGTCACCGTGCGGCCAGCCAGTCAGAGGTCAGGCAGACTCTGAGTACCGGCTATAATCTCAACGCACAGCAAGGGGGATGCCAAGAACAGGATCATTCTTATAAAGAGCAGACAACTCACGGTGGCGACTTTTACACATCACAACGCCGCACTCGTTATAGTATTAAATTGTAGAACGGCTAAGCTTTACCACAAGTTTGTGTCTTCTGGGGAGATCTGGGGTAATGCTGTCTAATATCTGGCAAAAGATTTCTACGACAGGGGGAATATTTGAAAAACCACAGGGGCATGCATGCTGTTTGGAATTTGTTCACGGCATGTGTTTACTGCTTTAAGAATTGGTCCTTTTTGTTATCTCAGTGAACTTCTGTCTGCTTTAAAAGTTCTGCTTATATAAGCAGGATAGCACAGCGCAGCAGCCGTTTCAGTTCACTAATCCCAGCTGCGATGTTGTATTTCTCCCCCATGCAAATGGAACTCACAGCTTTTTATGTTCATGCACCGTTTGGCCTTCCTCGGGTCCCCTTTTCCCATCACACTGATGCCGTTTTTTGCATTTTACTCTGGCAAATTAAATGGTGCAAGGTTGCTCAAATTTCTCTCGCGGGAAGGTTGTGAGACTCAAACTCCAGAGTGGGAAGATGAGGCTGAGTTATGAGACAAGGAGCAGGCAGGTATCCTCCTCTTCCTCCTCCTTCATCCTGCACCTCCGCTTATTCTAGATTGTTTTGAACCTCCAGTCATTCAGGGGGTGATGGTCATACAGCTGGACATTTCTCATGGATGCTTGAGGCTGATCCTGCGTTGAGCAGGGGGTTGGACTGGATGGCCTGTATGGCCCAACTCTATGGTTCTATGATTCTACGCCTGGCATCCATTATCTCCTGGACTCTCACCACTGGTCTCCTGCAGTTCTATGGGATGGGGCCCAAACTGGTTGTTTCCAGAAATGACAATGGATAGCCCTAGTTATCTCCAGAACCACTGTGGTTTCCTAGGGCAGAATCTCTTGCTTCTAGAAATGGACCATTATGGAATTGATTTTATTATGCTCATGATACCAGTGAGGGTTTTTAAATTTTTATTTTATTTTTAATTCATCCCCCGAACCAATCATGGGCTTGGCAGCCCTGGCCCAGCCATAAGTTTAGAAGTGGGTCCTATTTTTAAAAGTTTGAAAGACAAGCTAATAAGGAACATGGCATCAAAAGCCTCGCAATGACAACAAAACTGAGAGGAAAGGGTCGGGCATAAGCTCTTTACATTTCAGATTTCAGTTTCCGCCGCTGTCACCTGCTTTTGTGGAAGGCTCACAAGTCCAGATCTGCATTAAAACGAGCAGTGTGAACAGAATTTTGTAGGTCACCAGTGGCAGCCTTGTCCACAAGTAACTGCCACATACACACCCTTAAGCGTTCTGCCAGAAAGAACTTAGCCTCCCTGGGCAGACCCTCCATTCCATTGGTCATTCTAGACTGGTCACGTGACCTCTGGGAGGGGTCGAACCCCATGTGGCAGATTTCTTTCCTATGGGCCAAGAGGTGACCAGATTGTCCCACTTTTGGAGGGACATCTGGGGGCACCTGGCAAATTGTACTTGTGTCGAAATTTAAAAATATATATTACAATACTATTTTTGCGTTCTATGCGTTCTATCAAACTTTTTGTTGCTCCATATAGACCCAATTTTAATCAAGAACCCCCCCCCCCCCGGTCAATGGTGTCCCGCTTGACCAATGTTGAAATCTGGTCACCTTACAAGAGGCAGTCGAGGGGAAAAGATTTCATGATCCCCACTCAATGGGCATTAGTGAGGCTTTGGTGGGCCAGAAAGAAGTTGCAGTAACTTCCAAAAGGAAGCCGCGCCCCTCTCCTCTTTGTCTCCTCTTTGTTTCTTCCCACTCACTCCATACAAATTCCCAAGGCCCAGGAAGTCACACACAGAAGGGAAGACGTTAATAGGCCAAGGGGGGATCGCACCTTGCGGGTTCAAATCAAGGGACCCCAAAGCAGGCTGTAGCTGGCAAGACTGACTCAGCAGAATCTCAGGCATATATTTTAGGGATATATCTCATCTGCCTGGAATCTGGTTATACCATCTGTGTTTATCTGCAGAAACCATGGGATGAGACAAGACACGGTTGTTGAATGTTTACACTACGCTTTCACATTGGAAGTATGCATCTCTCTCTCTCTCTCTCTCTCTCTCTCTCTCTCTCTCTCTCTCTCTCTCTCTCTCTCTCTCTCTCTCTCTCTCGGAGAGCCACCACCAGACCAGATCAGCACATTACGCTGCAATCCTAAACAGAGTTATAGCAAGGCTATCAACTTCTATGGGTGTAGAAAGGAGTAACTCTGCTTAGGAATGGCCTGTACCACTGGTCATGAGAACAGGTGAAAGCCCAACCTCTGCTAGAAAATTTTGGGCAGCCACCGTGGCAGAATTGTGCTTGAAATATGCCAAATGCGGGCCATGCGTTCATAATGGCAGCCTAAGAATGGGGAGCTGGGTAGGGAAGGGAGGCTTCGCTTTGTAGGAGCTGCCATCTCCTGGGCTCTTTCCAGGCACAGGTATGCTGAGGATGCTTTGCGGGATGGGGTGGGGGTCAGCATGGCAGAAAGAGTGATTGCCTGTCTGGCTGAGGCAGCTGGGTCCCTTCCCTGCCTGCTCGCTCACTCCCAGCTCCTGCAGCTTCCTTTCCCATCTTTGAGACATTTGCCTTTCCTGGGCAAGATCCGGCTCCTCTTTCCTTCTCTCCCACCCCGCGGGGCATCTTGCTCAGATCCCGTAGGCAGTGTGGCGGCTGCTCTGGCCCTCGGCCATGCCTCTGTTTCGCGCTCTTCCCCCCTTGTCCCTGCCGGTCAGCTTCCATCCAGTCGCTTCCCATAGGTATGTTTTAATCCCCGGCATGGTAGATTTTAATTAGTCTTTGTACAGATGACCAATTAACATTCATTACTTTTGCCTTTAGCGATTAATTATGAGTTTGGATAGAAAAGAAGGCAAAGGCGGGAGGGGAGGCAGGCCAATCGGCTCGGGAACAGGAGAGTTTGAAGGGATGTAGGCGGAAAGCAGTTTGCATCCAGGGCTGGGGGGGATTGGGAAAGGTGGGGGCGCACTCGGGAGAGACTAGCCACGCTCCCCGCCTGGATTGGAAGAGGCTCCATCGCCACTTTACTCCTGCTCCTCCACCACTCCGTGTTTTACAAAATAATCCCATTTAAATGCTAATCGGCTTCTGGAAACCAGAGCCAGCAAGACCTAAGGAAGAGATAAAGAGTCACCCAACCCAGAAGCGTACTGTGTCTCCAGATCCTTCACCGTCCCATGGTGGCTTGGGGGGGGGGTGCAATTCAAAATGTCCAAGGGTGGCCTCAGGTAGCCACCCTTTCTGAGCTCTGAGCAGGTCCTGCCACTGCGCCCCCATCAGCTGGCAACCAAGACCCACTCTGCACCCAGGGGTTAATGCACCTTCAATGCACCTTTGAAGCAGATTTTCCCGTTCTGCACAGGAAAATCCAGCTGCAAAAGCACAATGAAAGTGCATTATCCTCCCCATGCAGAATTAGCCCAGGACACCTGCCCTGGCGCCCCACCCTGCCTGAAAACATACAATGAACCGCCTTCAAAGGGACACGGCGCCCCCAAAGTAGAGCAAGATCCACACTGGCCTACCATCCTCAGCCACCACTTCTTAAAAGAAGCAGATCCTTCCACCCTCTTCCCCCCCCCTCCAATCCTGTCCTGGACAATACCTTCATGCTCCACTGCCCTGACGAAGACGCAAATAACGGAACAGTGGGACGCGACGCATCGGATGCCTCGGACGGATGGAAGCCACGCAATTCGTTCCGAGCCTTGACCCCGATTCCCAAGCCAACATGCGAAAGATAAGAATGGGCTTGTTCAATATTCCACACAATGGAGCAATTGGAGGGGCGAGGGGGAGAGATGAGGCCAAGACCGAGGGTGAATTAACCACAGAATCCCACAATGGGGGTGGAAAACGATGTCAAATTTTCATTCCCTCAAAGCTGTAGAACACTCCGAAGGGAGGAAAGCTCAGCCACCAGATCCGTTCTTCCCATCCAACGATGTCTTTATTTATTTACTTCATTCATGTCTCACCTCTCTTCCCAATGGGGACTCAAAGCGGCTTACGTCGTTTGCCCCTCTTCCATTTTATCCTCACAACAACACTGTGAGGTAGGTCAGGTTGAGATAGTGTGAGTGGCCCAAAGTCACCTGGTGAGCTTCCATGGCAGATTGGGGGTTCGAACCTGGGCCCTCCCAGATTCTGGGCCAACGTTCTAACAATTCCACTGCAGTGATTGCAGCGAATGTGAGCTATGGCTGTCTATTTACCACAACCAGAACACAGAACAGAAGCAATAGGACCAGGGTCTGACAGCACAGCTGTGGCAAAGCAAGGAAAACACGCAAATAAAAAGATAAGATTTCTTCTTGGTTCATAGAATCATAGAGTTGGAAGGGACCTCCTGGGTCATCTAGTCCAACCCTCTGCAGAACGCAGGATACTCACAACCCTATCGCTCATCCTCTGTAACCTGCCACCCCCTTGAACCTTCACAGAATCAGCCTCTCCATCAGATGGCTATCCAGCCCCTGTTTAAAAATCTCCAAAGATGGAGAACCCACCACCTCCTGAGGAAGCCTGTTCCAATGAGAAACCACTCTGTTAGGAACTTCTGGATGTTTAGATGGAATTTTTTTTTTTGCATTAATTTCATCCCATTGGTTCTAGTCCGTCCCTCCGGGGCAAGAGAGAACAACTCTGCTTCATCCTCCATCCTTTTAAATACATGAAGTTGGTTATCAGATCCCCTGTCAGTCGTCTCCTCTCCAGGCTAAAAAGACCAACCTCCCCCAATCTTTCTTCATATGTTTTGGTCTCCAGACCCCTCACCATCTTTGTTGCCCTCCTCTGGACACGTTCCAATTTGTCAACATCCCTCTTCAACTGGGGTGCCGAAAACTTAACACAGAACTCCAAGTGAGGCCGAACCAGAGCAGAGTAAAGCAGTACCATCACCTCCCGTGATCTGGACACGATACAGCCCAAAATCCCATTTGCCTTTCTAGCCACCGAGTCACACTGGTGACTCAATGAAACTCTCCCAGAGCCCTAAGGAAAGAACTACACAGGCGAACCGCAACCTGCATCCTTCTGTCGAGGTATGCTGGCAGCGGATTGCGACCATGCTCCGAATACCGATTGCAAACTTGTTGAATAAAGTAACTATTTAAACCAGGGGTAGTCAAACTGCGGCCCTCCAGATGTCCATGGACTACAATTCCCATGAACCTCCTGCCAGCGGTTTGACTACCCCTGATTTAAACTATCAAAAACTGTTATTCCTTTTAAGTCCTAACAAGCTTGTCAGCTCTCCAGGCCACGCACAATACTGACAAATTAACAGCTCTGCCGCTGAATTTTGTTGATTTTTTCTTAACAAGCTAACATGCTCCCGCATCAGTCTTGCAGGAAGATGATTAAAAGTGAGGGCAGCATTGGGCAAAGCAGGTTCTGCAGGCAAGAGATGATCCTGAAATACACAGGCAACCCCTTTCCCAAGCTTGGAGAAACATTTACAGCGGGATATAAACATTAAACCAGGAATTTCCAGCCAAGGTTCCAAGGAATGCTGTGGTTACACAAGCGCTCCCCAGGGCTTCCACGGCCTATTCCACAGGTGTGGATGGCTGCTGAATTTAACAAACGGCACTGGAGCCCACTTCCCCTGTTGCTCCACAGGCCTCCTCTCTTTCACAATGATGGAAATGGCCCATGATCTGTTGACTGGCTAGATGGTTCCCATCTCTCACTTTTGCGCCCACTTTTCAGAAGGGGCGTGGCACCACTTCTGGGGCGCCTCAAAGTCTGAAAGATATTTCAGGGGTTCCTCCATGGTCAAAAGGTTGAAAATCCAACCTGCAAAACACACCCGCAAACACTTCCGTCTGCACTGGAAAAGCATCCAGGACCTCTCTAACCACTGCATAGGACTTCTTCTCACCCACTGCACAAGAGAGATTTTTCCCTAACAGGAACAGCTACTTAGTCCAGTGATTCTCAACCTTCCTAATGCCACAACCCTTTAATACAGTTCCTCATGTTGTGGTGACCCCCAGCCATAAAATTATGCAAGGGTTCTTCCGCAGAAATTAAACCAAAACTGACCAATGGCATGAAGATCAATTGTTCATGATAGTATATAAATAATTGTTGTTTTCCCGGGGTTTCTCAGTTCAGTTCTGATTCTTGTCCCACCATGTTGATCTCGCTCTTTTCCACTGCTCCAGACAGACAAAGGCTCTATCTCGATCTGCCCCGCAAGGCTGTTGTGTGAATGGTGCCCCCCCCCACCGCCAAGCTGCTTGCCCTGCCCCAACCTCTGTGAAAGGGTCGTTCGACCCCCCCCCAAAGGGTTCCCGACCCCCTGGTTGAGAACCACTGACTTAGTCAAAGATAACAGGGGTTAATCGACAATCTCAATATGGCAACACAACAACAGGAGAGAGGAGCGATCCCTAGTTAATAAATGAAAATGACCAGGCAGTAGGCCAGGGGTAGTCAAACTGCGGCCCTCCAGATGTCCATGGACTACAATTCCCAGGAGCGCCATGCCAGCGAATGTTGGCAGGGGGCTCCTGGGAATTGTAGTCCATGGACATCTGGAGGGCCGCAGTTTGATTACCCCTGCAGTAGGCGATGGGACAGACCTCAGATACAGCTGCTGCCCCTTTGAGTAGACAGTATGGACTTCGATCGACCAGTGGTCTGATTCGCTACCAGCTTCATGTCTTAGTGTATTTCCATAACGCATGCTAATGCAGCCACCCCCAAATGCAAAAGAAAAGGTACCTGTTTGGAGATATATCATATCATATAAGTTTTATTGCTTATAGCCAAAGGCCATTGCAATTTTTGTACAACATATTCAGTTAAAATCAATATCTGATTTATAAAAAAAAAACAACCTCAGAATAAACAGAGGCGTGGAAATAAATCACAGCCCAATAAAAACCAAACACTAAAAGGTTAAAAATATTAACTCTGACGGTGTACGCTTGGCTCGAATTTTCCTTGCAACCACCGCAAACAATGACACATTGCAACTAATCAAGGGATTAGTATCCAATGCAGAAGGACCAATTTATCTTTGTCACTTTGAGGGAGACGCCAACCATGAATTTGCCACAAGGCTGGATGCTTCCACATAAGGACAATTCTCACGAACTTTTGCTGCTTGATGTCGTGGTTAACAGTGGCGGCTTCTAATCTGGAGAGCCGGGTTTGATTCCCAACGCCTCCTCCACATACAGCCAGCTGAATGATCATCAGCTAGTCACAGTCCTGTTAAAACTGTTCTTGAAGACCAGTTCTATCAGAACTCTCTGATCCCCACGGGGTGTCTGTTGTGGGGAGAGGAAAGGGAAGGTGAATGTAAGCTGCTTTGAGACTCCTTTGGGTAGTGAAAAGAGGGGTATAAAAAAACCAACTCTTCTTTTACTACTCCTGCAAAGGCAGACAGACAGCATGGCACAATGGCTAGAGCACCAGATTAAGATCTGGGAGACCTCAGTTCAAATCCAAACTCTCCCATGGAACCTCCCCTAAGTCAGGGGTAGTCAACCTGTGGTCCTCCAGATGTTCATGGACTACAATTCCCATGAGCCCCTGCCAGAAAACACTGGAAAGGGCTCATGGGAATTGTATTCCATGGACATCTGGTTGACTACCCCTGCCCTAGGTGACCCTGGGCTAGTCGCACAATCTCAGCCTATCCCACCTCACAGGGGTGTTGTCAGGATAAAGCGGGGGAGAAGAGAATAGATGCAAGTAGCGTCTCTCCTCTAGCACACATGCATGCAAAGACCCGCACGTCGACACAAAAGAGCCACACAATGCACAGCTTGCCTCTCCACACAGTGCAGCTGCAGAGGTATGCTCCGAACCGCCAATAATGACAGGCAATTATGTCTGAAAGTATACCTTTAAACATATGAACAAACACCCACTTTGGCTTTTAAATCAGCCAGGAAGAGAGTGCGGCAAAGGAAACAAACACCACAGGGGACCACAGTCCCACAAGGCGTGCAAGGGAAGGCATCAGGGTCAGGCAGCAATCCTCCGGCTGAGAGTTTGGCAGCGCATCTGGATTTGTGGGAAAGCTCTCCAAGTCAAATTGCAGATTCTGTCATGCCTCCCTGAAATAGGAGCCCCTCTCATTGCTGATTCTTTGAAACTTCGATCCCAACTAGGGCTGAACCTGCACGGAGCTTTTATTGCAATCCCAGGTCGATTCAGTCCCTGCCGTCCACACAGAATGCGATTTCCATTTTGATTTTGAGTGATTTACACTTTTCATCTGCAACAATCAGGACTGATCCAGAGTGTGACCCTACCTTTTCCCATGATATCCTGGAGTAGTTTTAACCCACGATATTTGAAAAATTGGAATGAGTAAAGGTGCAGCTCTCTGCTTTTCCCCCGAATTAACTTGCTGCTGAGCCTCCAACGTTGTACAAAAGCCCTGATTGGCCAGGGCGTCAGTTCAAAGGCTTCCTGGTTACAAAACTTTCCTCCCAAGATTTCTTTTTTCTCTTTGTTTCCCTCTGGAATCTGTTTTAAAGTGACTGTGCTCCAGAACCAGCAGAGATTTGCCACCTCCTCTGAGAGGCAGAGGAGCTGCTGCTGCTGCTGCTGGCTGGCTGCTCGGCTCCCCCCCCCCCCCTGGCCTCCCCTGTTAGAGAAAGAGCCTCATCCTGCTTCTCCACCGCAAGTCAAAAGAGGAGAAATAAAACATGCCAGCAGGACTTCCTCTACCCTCCACCCTCTCAGCTCCCAGAATCAAGTGCAGAACACTTCATGTTTCAAGTCGAGGGGAAAGTAACGAGGAAGACCTGGGTTCAAATCAATCTGAATTCAACAGGATTGACAATGGAATAAACAAAGTAAGTGCAGATTCAGCCCAAAATGGAGGCATTTGTGTTAGAAGTGAGGCCACTGGCCTCAATAGCTTTCGAAGGGGATTAGACAAAGTGGAGAGGCTCTTCAATGAGTATCAATCGCGATCAGAGGATGTTTATCTTTGAATATCAGCTGCCGGAGAGAAGCAACAAGCGGGTACTTTTGCTCCCTGCTTGCAGACATAAAAAAAACAAAAACTGTTTCTTCCTCTGTTCAAGGGGTAACAACCAAACAGGTGTAATTCACCAAAATAAGAGAGACAGAGGAATGCCGTGGGTTAACTCTTTCCCCACACCCTTCCTCCGGTCAGAAATGGCCCCCATAAGAGAAAGTAGCCAGATGCCGGCAAGGGGAAATGACACGGGGGAAGGCACGAGGCAGAGGACCTCGGCCATCTCCTGGTAAACTGTCCTGAGTCTACCGAGAAAGGAGGGCAGGCTGGTTCGCAGCACGCACTGGTTTCTACGAACAGCCGTTCCCTACTCAGGGCAAGCCGCTTCCGCAAATCCTCTTTGACAGCCCCAAGACATTCTGATCTCCTTGGAGAGGAGGGGGAGGAAATCTGGCTCAGCCACATTAGGGATAAAGAGGCCCAAGACTGTCCCACAGGCAAAAGGCTTTGGCCTGAAGCTTCAATGGGTGATGGAAGGCTTCCTCGCTCTCCCCCATAAAGAGAGCACCTTGCAAGGGAAGCTTCCAAGGCCTTTTGGGTGACAATTGAACCTCAGAGCTGGAAGGGATCCCCAAGGGTCATTCAGTCCAACCCCCTGCACATTGCAGGAAGTTCACGACTACTCTCCCAACCCCTTACGCTCTCAGTGAACCCTGCTTCTATGCCCAGAGGATGGCCAAAAACATCCAGTATCCCTGGGCCAACCTGGCCTGGTGGAAAATTCCTTCCTGACCCCCGCGTGGCGATCGTCATTACCCTGGGCGTATAAGAAAGAGCCCCAAGACCCCAGCTAAGGCATATCTCTTCCTGCTTCCCTGCTCCCCCTTCCTGCTTTCCTTGACTCTTATTTTCTTCCATTGTTTTGCTTCTTCACGGAATGCCAGTGGCATAATCCGACACCTGCAACGATTAATCCGGCTCCAGGTGGGGTCTGCAGATGAGCAAAATCTGAGTGCAGGAGCCCCCTAAAATTCCATCAAGGTTTTCCAAGTATCTGCTTTCAAGAGCCAGAGCTCCCTTTGTCAGATGTTCAAAGCTTATACCCTGGAAACACTTCTGGTCTTTAAAGTGCTCCTGGACCCAAGTGTAACTAGTAAACTCAAGTCTGTGAACTTGAAAGCATCTGACACCAGAGGCTGGCAAGAAAGGGTGTGAAGATTCGGACCTGGGGGGAAACTGTGCTTGTTTATCCTCTTTTTTTAAAAAAAAATGTAACATTCACTTTATGTTGCTTTATTTAAAAAAAAAAACATGCACTGAATCAATAGTTTATTGTTGCAGCCAACGCCGTAGCCACCAAAGAAACAAAAGCATAACAAGATGTATCACACTAGGGAGCCAATAACCACAGTCTAATTTTATCCACAATACATAGGAAGAATGGAATCAGGTAAAAGTCATGAAACGTAGCGAAAAGGTTACTATCACAAGGTAAACGGAAGAAAAGAAAAATGATGCGTAGGCTACAATGAGGATTCAAGCAATGAAGAAACAAATCTTTTCCTAATAATTATGGATGCGGGAATGAAATTAGCAACCATTAAGTGGACAAGAGAGGAAGATGTGTGTGTGCCTAAAGGAATATTATTTTATATTAATCAGAGCCAGAGACAGGGTTTCAATGCTGTATTCAACTTGAATCGGATGACATCGTACAAGGGGCAACACAAGGCATAATGAATGAGGTCTTCTACTTGGCTAAGCTCAAAAGGGCAAAGCAGACTAGCCGGTGTGACCCGATTAAACCTGCCCTAAAAATATGCTGAAGGAAAGGTCTGGAACCCTACACTAGTTAAGGCTCTTCTGAGATTGGCTTTGGTCAGATTGTTTGAACAGCCTGAGAAGAATCTGGCATATTTAAGCCTCAAATACCATGTGGAGAATTGTCACTTATGGCGTTTACTGAGCCACTGCTGAAATCAATTAAGTAGGATGCGGAAGAAGTGCATGAGGATAGCTTTGACTGCTTGGGGGGGGAAGATAGCGGGTGCTTTATCTAAAGGCAAAACGAACAATTCACACAATCACACATTTTGAACGTACACTTATGGCGTTTCCCAACGGAGACCCAAAGTTGCCTCCATCACTTTCCTCTCTTCCATTTTACCCTCCAACAACCCTTCAAGGTAGGTTCGTCTGAAAGTGTATAACTGGCCCAAGGTCACCAGCAAGCTTCCACGGCAGAACCGGGATTCAAACCTGGGATTCCTGGATCCTAGCCCATTCTTTTAACCCCACACCACGTCTGATGGAAATTTCTGATGAGTTCAAAAGCTCAAAGGACATTTGACATCGTTGTGGGTGGTCCTAAGAAAAGGCAGGACAGGCATTTTGTTTCTTTCACAACAAGTGAGGCTCACCCTCATTTTTTCAGCCAAGGTCACAGCAATGGAGAACAGAAGCCCAAGAGATCTGTTGCATGATTCTATCCAGAGCTGCCTTAATGCATGGGCACATTGGGCAGCTGCCCAGGGGCCCCATGAGCATAGGGCCCCTATACTAATCTATGTACGTAGTGATAGTTTATGACAGTGGTCCCCAACCCCCGGTCCGGGGAACGGTGCCGGTCCGCAGATCACTTGGTACCGGTCCGCGACTCCTCCTCGTCCTCCTTCCTGGCTGCTGCCTCAGAGGCTGTCCTGCCATTCTGCCGCCGGCTTACCTTTGGTGCTTTCCGGCGGCCACCATGGCTGGGGCTCCCCCTCGGCATGGCAGTGCGCAGCTGCTGCTGGCAGCACCCCCCAGCGGGCAGCGGGAAAGCAAGTGGAGCAGGGACTCAGGCGGCGGTGACGTCCCTCAGCAAAAGACTACCCCCTGTCCGGGCCTCAGTAAAATTCTCAAGCGTTGACTGGTCCCCGGTGATAAAAAGGTTGGGGACCACTGCTTTATGATATGTGGACAAGCTCCTAATATAAGATGATCTTATGAAGCAGTTCTCTGCACAGAAACATCACAAAGGTTTGTGTTGAACACTTGATTAATAACAAATAATTCATAGTAATTTCACACCGGGCCATCTCTGCCTGCGCGATTTACCAACTGAGTGCCATTAATATGTTGAAATGGTTGTTTTTTCAAATTCAAGGCTCGTGTTCTATTGCCCAGACATTCGTGTTGATTAATCTTGGCTGCATAGTATGTTTTATAATATTTACACACCGGTTTTGCTGGAGATACAGATAAATATATTTCATTGGTAGTGATCATTTACATTTGCATTCCTGTGAATGTGGTTGCGTAGGTAGGGCCCCAGAGTGGTGCTTTGCCAGGGGTGTGTGTGGGGCTATAATGCTGTTGAGACGGCCCTGATCCTATCCTTCGTTTCGTGAGGTCATTCTTCCAGCACACGTGCCCACAGGCACTCGTAGCCCCTCCCTCATCCACATTATCAGCATGCACCCTGCATTTACACAAATCTCCATTAAGGTCCAAATCAGGACAGGAGAGAGAATCCCTTCACTTCCATTACCTGAATAGGGCCCAGTTTTTTTTTTTTAAACCCTCTCGGCCGGCCGCAGACACTTGCTGACAGCTCAGCCCAGGGCTGAACAATAGCAAGGATGCAAATCCTTCCATTACCGTCTCTTTGCAAACCCATTAGTGACAATAGTGGATTACAGATGCGATTATCAGAGTTCAGTAATCCGGGAAGCAAAGAAATCACGTCAATATCTATTCAGAGACATAAACTCCAAGGCGGGCACACCAGGGAAGAGACAACACATCCGGCCGGGGCCAACGCGTTCCATGTGCCTGTCAGCCACAACACAATCGATGGGGAAGTGTGGGTGACAGAGCAGCACGTCTTGGCAATTAATTTGCCAACTGCAAGGAATCCTCTGCCATTGACCGTGGGTCACGTATGCTCTTGTTCGTGTCATGCTTTCTAGTAGCGGATGGAATTGCACTGTGAGAAGCCCGGCATATAACTCTGCGCATCTGAGATGTATTGTGGACATCTCCTGGCCCACAGAGACCCACTGCTGCCGGCTGAAGCTAAGCTCTGCCGTTGAAGTTCTCTTTAACTCCCTTCTCATTTTGCAGATGGTCTTGCTGAGAAGCGCACCCCTTCCTGAGTTTTTGACTTTCCTCTAGCAGGTGCTCCTCCCAATATTATCCCTCAAGCCCGCACAACTGACCCCCAGTCAGATTCGACCTTGCATCTTCTTTATTTTCTTTACTTGCATCCAACATTTTCCATCCAGCATTTCAATCCAGACTGGGCTGAAAAACAGTTTGCAGCCAATTAAAGCTGCAATGTAAAGAAGAAACCTAGCCTTCTTCACACCATCAAACAAGCAAAACAAAATTGCAGAGAGGATCGGGGGTACAACGCATGCTTTGAGGAATGTTTGGGGGGCAGGATGCCCAAGGTTCAGTCCCTGACATCTCCACTTAAACTATCAATGAGGAGGAGGTCTGCTTCAGAGGTAGAACATTTCCTTTGCATGTAGAATGTCCCAGCTCCAATCCCTTGCATCATCTCCAGTAAAAGGACCAAGCTCTAGACCAGGCAGTAAAAGGACTAAGCTTTAGACCAGCCAGTAAAAGGACCAAGCTCTAGACCAGCCTTTCTCAAACCTTTCTCTAGACCAGCCTTTCTCAAACTTTTGACTGTGGAGGTACACCCCAAAACTTTTTCAGGCTTTGAGGCATATTGGAAGTGCTTCCAGCTGGCTACAGCTCCATGCCAAGACCCCCAGAAGTGACACGTCACCCAGATTGCTCCATTAGCAACTATTGCTCCATTAGCAAGTTTTCTGCCACACATGAGACACCTGAGATCATCCATTCACATGAAACTCGAGAAATAGCTTTCACTGTCAAGACAGGCTTTTGGGAAGTTCTAAAAGGTCTCTCCCCCTTGCCACCCAAGGCCTGGAGTTTGCAGAAGGCCCCTCTGCAACCCCCAAGTTATAACAACCCCCACAAGAGACCCGCCAAACTCAACCCCAGCCACCATAAAAAAACACAGGTCGACTAAGAGCTATGAGCCTCAGCCAGCAAAGTTTTGAATGGCCAAGGCCCCTCGCCTTCCCATCCCCTCCAAGCCCGTCATTGGCTACTTTGGGAAAGGGTGGACTGACCAGCCCATATAAGGGAGT
Source organism: Paroedura picta (assembly GCF_049243985.1). Classification (NCBI taxonomy): domain Eukaryota; kingdom Metazoa; phylum Chordata; class Lepidosauria; order Squamata; family Gekkonidae; genus Paroedura; species Paroedura picta. The sequence goes on from NC_135373.1 coordinate 35,173,979, forward strand.
TTTTTTTTAATTAAAATAATAAAAATTTTAATTCCCAGAAAACTGTGGCCTAGCTTGGGTACCAACAGCACACCAGTGTGACCCAACACACCGTTTGAGAATCCTGAATGTGAAAGATTTCCGCCTCTGTTTAGAGAGCCACTGCCAGACAGAGGAGACTGAATGCATCTTGAGAGCCCAATGGTCTTATTCAGTGCAAGGTAGCTTCATGAGTGATCGCAGGTAACAGTGAGTGGGAAACACCTTCCCCTGCTTGCCAGCCAGAGCAGACAACACTGAATTAGACAGACCAACAATACACCAGCTTCTGATGTTCAGAAAAAATCAAAATAAGTAACAGAGAGGGGGGTGGAATCAGATTCCAGCCAAATAGCTAAAGTCCACCAGAACAAGCCCAGAAAGACAATGTTGCAAAGGCTAGCCTAAAAAGAAAATACCATAAATCTTGGGACCACCACCCAAAAGGTCCCATTAAGGGGAGCCACTGAGCGAGCTTCTGTCAGTGGCGAGACAATTAAGAGGCATGAACCCAAGAAGAAAAATGGAGAGGGCACTGTCCACACACACAATTCTCCAGTTACACCCAATCCACAAACAGCATTACTTACTACCCGGATCCAAAGTTCCCCTTTTAAACCCCTTGTACACGTTGGAACTGGGTGTCCATTTTGGGGGCTATCTATGACCTTTATCCACAGCCTTCCACTAAGGAGCTCATACATATGTTGCTCTTCCTCTTTTTAACTTCACAACATCCCTATGAGGTAGGTTAGGCTGAGAGAGAGGTCAACTGGCCAAAGGATCACCTAACATGAGGTGATACGGTCATATCACCCAAATTAAAATATATATATTAACTCCCAAATATATAAAATTAACTCCCAACCAATTGGCGAAACCCTTCTGGGGCCATCACGAGAACCTGGTTGAGAAAGTCTGCTCTAACCACCGTATTGGCTGCATTATGCTTGCTTTTCTTTGCCCAACCTAGATCAATGGCAACTTAAACAGCCAAGGACCTTTGATAGGGAAGCCTGGTGACTTCATCTTCCAGCGATTCATCATTCCCCAGCAGCGCTCTTCGATATTACGGTGCCCTTTATTTATTATTTTGCTGCTGGGCTTCCATTCATAAATTTTACAGGCAGGAGCCACTGCTGAAATCAATTAAGTAGGATGCGGAAGAAGTGCATGAAGATAGCAGGAGGTGGGCCCCGAAGGACGGGAGGGGAGACAGTGGGTGCTTTGTCTAAAGGCAAAACAAACAATTCACACAATCACACATTTTGAATGTACACACGCACACACCCCCCAAGGCGGGTTTCATTCATTAGAATGAGTAAGGTAGGCTTCTGGTGGTTGGTCTGCCCCTCTCTCTGCAGCTTGTACAACCTGGTCTGCTCAAGCAGCAAAGTAAGACTGCGTCCGGGTGTTCTCCCACACACTCAATCACACACTTTTGATGCACCCTGCAACTGGATTTTACCGTGCAAAACAGCAAACCATGCAATGGTCACCTCCAGACTGGGTGGCTGCAACTCACTCTACACAGGGCTACCCTTGACCCTGACCCAGATATTACAGCTAGTACAGAATGCAGCTGCTTAGGTTTAGAGGGGCCCAGATTTGACCTGCCTTCCAGCAGCTGAACTGGCTTCCAGTCAAGTTCCGGGTCAGGTTCAAGGTCTTGGTACTAACTTTCAAAGCCATACACAGTCTGGGCCCTGCAGATCTGAGGGACCCCCCCCCTCCCATTGTGTTCCCCAGAGAGTATTACACTCAGCACATACCAACATGTTGCTGGTCCCTGACCCTAGAGAGGTTGGCCTGGTTTCATCCAAGGCCAGGGCCTTTCTGGTCCAGGTCCCAGCCTGATGGAATGAGTTTACAGTTGAGGTCCAGGCCCTGACAGACCGATCAAAGTTCCACAGAGACCACAAGCAGCTCTCTTCCAACAGGCCTGTGGCTGAGACCATGGAAGGCTCAGATCCAATTGGTAGAATGGGCCCATCAGAATCACAGGTTCTTGGGACTGAGGTAAGCAGCCTGATTACAGTAGCACAATTTATCATCCAGATAAGAACATCTAGGGCAGGGGTAGTCAAACTACGGCTCTCCCGATGTCCGTGGACTACAATTCCCATGAGCCCCTGCCAGCAAATGCTGGCAGGGGCTCATGGGAATTGTAGTCCATGGACATCGGGAGGACCGCAGTTTTACTACCCCTGATCTAGGGTGTGTAGGACTGAAACAATATTCAATGGGGCGAGAAACCCCAACTTCCTTAGTATATATGCAAGATTTCCTCAGGTCCTGGCTCAGAGCTCAGCAGCCTTTGATAATTAAAGGGACAACCTACATCCAAATTCAGAGCCAGATGTCGACGGAGAGCCAGTATAAGGAAGTTCATTTGCAGAATGGAAAATATACAAATTAAAACATGCCATGCCCATAAAAGTTTGCACGGCCCAGGCACTGGCCTTTGAGAATCTTTTATTAGCAGATAACATTCATAAGATCTCACAATAAAAGTTACAGATATATAAACTGGGGGTGGGTCACACTTAGATTGCAGGCGAGGCTTTCCCTTTCCCTTTCAGCCTTTTCCAGCCTTCTGACCATGGAGGACCTCCTGGAATATTTTTCAGGCTTCACAGAACCCCCAAAGTGGTGATTGCCCCTTCAGAAAAGTGGGCACAGAAATAAGATGCAGGAGCCAGCTAGCTGATCGACCCATCATTACCATTTTTCTATTGGGGAGAAAGTGAGTAGGCCTGGAGAGCATGAAGGGAAGTGGGCTCCAGTGATGTCTATGGCCATCCGAACTTCTGGGAAAGTGTGTACGTAACCCCTGGGGACCTCTAGCATAATCACAGGGTTCCCTGGAACCCTGGTTGGAGATCCCTACTCTAAAGCATCTCTAGACAGAGCCCGTTTGGTGTAGTGGTTAGGAGTCTGGACTTCTAATCTGGCATGCCGGGTTCGATTCTGCACTCCTCCACATGCAGCCAGCTGAGTGATCTTGGGCTCGCCACAGCACTGATAAAGCTGAGCAGGAATATCAGGGTTCTCTCAGCCTCACCTCCCTCACAGGGTGTCTGTTGTGGGGAGAGGAAAGGGAAGGCAACTGTAAGCCGCTCTGAGACTCCTTTGGGTAGAGAAAAGTGGCATATAAGAACCAACTCTTCTTCTAAGAAGCTCTTTACACCCCACAGAAATCCTTGCTTGTTATCCCCTTTGCAAGCATCCCACCTACCTCTCCGATTGTTCCTAACAGGTTTCATTTGCTTCCATTTCCTTTCTTAAGACCCTCATGTTGGTTCTATACTGAGCCTCAGCTCTGGAGCCATCGGCTTTGGTCTCTCCTGCTGGCTTCTAGAAGTCAGATCTCTGAGCAGGGAGATACACATCCTAATTCTTAGGTACACAGACATAAATCTGCCCTCTTTGAACGGCAGCATGCTGTTTCCCCCCCCCCCCATCCCCTTCTTAGCAACCTATCCAGATAATAAAACGCTACTGAACATGCTGGAGTGCAATTATTCCCTTTCAAGTACAATCAGATCCATTGTGAGATTAAGTGCGCTATTCAACATTCTTAAATAATGTTCTGATCCATTTACCGACACGCCCTGCTTCGGAAGCCAGTACGGATACTATTGCAAAGTAAATTCAGCTGGCTCACAGCAGGCAGAGCAGAGTTTTTGGCTAGGTGCAGCCAAGGCAGGGGAAGCGAGGCAGAGGTCCATGGTATGCAACTAGAGATCTCAAGCCTAGGCAAGAATGTCCTTGTTCCCCCCTGGGAAAAGAGCGGAGGGTACGGTACGACAGCATTGTGTGCCTTCTTAGGCAGAAGTGGTCTTCTGATTTGGCACTACCGAAGCTTGCAAGCCTAACAGGATTCCTCCACGTTCCCCCTGCCAGCGCTTTCTAACCCAGAAGGAAACTGGAGGCTTGCAGGGATTAAGACGAGCGGCGCGCTGCTTTGCAAAAAAATCCGTTTAACTTTGCAACCGGAGCTTTGCATGAGCGCTGTGAGCTCAAGGGCTCAGGACGGACCGGGTAAGCAGAAACTCGGAAGCGGGTCTGAGAAGCAAAGCTGTGCTCTGCACGGCCCTAAGGGCCGTCTGGGGCAGCGGTCAAAAGCACAGAACTCACACACTGCTGGGGCTTGTGGACGGGTGGGCCTGTTATAGCCTCTTTGGCCTGCAAACGTCACCCAGCTCCGAGAGAGTCCCAGGGGCACCTCAAGTAGAGTGGCAGGGGGCTATACATAGGGCTGCCACTTCAGGTGGAAGCTGGAGATCTCCTGGGATTACAACCGATCTCAAGGCAACAGAAGGGGTGTGCATTCAGCTAATTCAAGCCCCCCCCCCCAATAATTCAGATGGATATAGATCAGGCTGACTCTGCTAACCACAATGACCCTGCCAGAAAAAAATCCCAAAAATATTTGGGATTTTTTGGGACCGCTGGGTAGGTTAAAGGCGTTTAAGGAATTGTTAAAAGGTGCTAAAGGGATTGCAGAGTTCACTCTAAACCAAAGTCGCTGTTTGGAGAAGGCATTTAAATTGAACTTTTCCACCCCTCTATCGGAAATAATAGAGGACAGGGCAATAGAATTGGACCCCCCCCCCAGTCCAATCTTTTTGAAACTGGACAGGTTGAGAACAGGCATCAGCTGCTATGCTGTAAATCTGATGCCTCTACCTTAAAAAACACCCCCACAAGCCCCAAATACCCCTGTAGGATATAATGGAGTAAAAAAATACTTGGGTTTCCTGAATATTTAACAATCCAAATACCATACTGGTATTGGGATTCAGGAATATCAGAAAATACCGGTATTTGTGGGGTTCAATATACCCAAACCTGAAAAATACCATGGAGGGGTTTGTACGCCCTTAGGGAACCGAGATCAGTTCCCCTGGAGAAGATGGCTGCTTTGGAATGTAGCCTCTATGACGTTATACCCCACTGATGAAGTCCGCCACCCTCTGGCTCCTCCCCTCAATTCTCCAAGTATTCCAACCCAGAGCTGGCACTCCTAGAAGGTTCTTCTTCAGCAGATGTGGAAGAGCACAGAGAACCCACAACCACCTCCAAAAAGTGAGGTAAACCCAGCTCGTCAGCTCTAGATTGGGAAATAACTGGAAATTTTATGGGTGGAAGATGGTGTTGGGAAGGGGAGGAACCTCAGCATAGAACAACGCCAATGTCTACTCTCCAGAGCAGCCCTATTTTCCAGAGCAACAGATCTCTGATGGCTGGAGATGAATTGTAATAGCTTGAGATCTCCAGGTCCTACATGAAGCTTAGCAAGCCGAGGTGTTCCTAACTTAAAACTACACCGACAGATTAAAATAGAATCAGGACTGAGATAAGGACATTAAGCCTCCAGGGAGCTGAAGAGAATGTTATCAGAGAGCTGCCAAGATGGCAATCTCTAGAGAACTCAGGGAAGGAAGGCATTAGGATATCGCTATGAGGTACATGTGGCCTGCTATGGGACACCTTGGAGGGTACAAGGCTTTGGGGGCAGTTCACTGCCTTGAGCTCGAGAACATTCCATGTCTGTTTCTGCAAGACTGCACAAGGATCATAAACAAGACCACCACCGGGTGACTCCATTTTGCGCTACAAGACAGCATCTAATTCACTATTATGTTACTTGAAAGCCATTTCTTCTTTGGCCGGTGTGTTAATCCTCCAATGAGTCCTGTTTGGGATAGGGAGGCAGAAATAACTCTCAGATATTTAGTCCTGGACAGAGGTAGGTAACTCATTCTGGCCTCAAGGCATTTCCGCACCCTATAAATGTAGCGAAATGCTTACCCTTATGTAGTCATTATATTCCGGCCACTCCGTATGATGTCACCAACAACCAGCATCTGGGCAGCAACCGGCTGGCTACATCCTCCATTTTAGCACTAGTTGGGGAATTGCATAAAGTAGATTCCCCAACCTATTTAGTGCTACCTAAGGGAGAGTAACAGGCAGCCAGCAGAGGGAAGGTATGGAGGCTAAAATGCACTAAAGGCACCTGCCTCCCTCTCCCTTATTCCCAGGGACGGGGATTTCTTTTTTAAAAGGTCTAACATGCTGGAGCAACAAATAGGTGGACAAGTTTGCAGGTGATGCCAGAAATAAATTTCCCCCCAAAGTTGTTACACAAAGCATGCCTCTCTAAAGTCCCCCCCACCAATCAGGAACAAGATTAATTTTTAAAACTTATATGCGTAGGCGTTTAAATGGAGAACTATGATTGACAGGGAGAAGTCACGTGTAAAGCGCGTTGTTCTCTTCTGCCATTTCCAGCAACACTTGTGGAGGGTGAGAAGCACGAAAAGGCGGCAGACGAAAGCGAGACAGCAAAAAGGTGAGGAGGGGCTTGGAGGCACAATAATATTTAGCGCTACGCCATTCAGCTGGCGTAATGCTATTTTTTTCTGATGTGCGGAAATGCCCTCAGTATACCTTCGGTCGCCTCCTAGGTCTCAAATGAGAGCCTTTACGCATTTTCAGCTCACTTTTCAAAAACTGCTTTAAAAGCACAACACACACAAAAAGAATCTTTTTAAGGCGAGCCGGAGTCGTTATTCACACAGACGATCCTCATTAATACATGAATGAAATCTCAGCAGGTCTCCTAATTACAGCACTCACCGTTCCGGCTACATCTGGAAAGGTGGCTGACCCTATTAATATTCAAACCAAACCCTCCGCTTCTAGTGTTATAGGAAGCGGGAGCTGAAACCCACCAAAACAGTCTCTCACCTCTCTTCCTTTCCTTTTCCTCTCCATCTCCCTGGCAAGGTTGCGGCCCTCTTTGCATGGGGCCGTGGTTTGGAATCCTTCCCTACCAATCTGCCTAGCAAAGGGCCAGGCCGCCTGAGCTTGCTAATTTTATTTAAGGAAACTTGAGGGGTGGGAGGACAGAGCCGTTTTCAATGATACTCCATTTGAGACCAAGCTGTCCTGGAAAGTTCGTAAAGATGATAACTCATTCGAAGTGAAGCATGCCAGGATGGGAAATTCTGCTATAGACCACAAGGGAAAAGGAGGCTTGCTGTTAGCTTTGAAGGTTCAGAGAAATGTTCTGGAAGAATCGTTAGCCTGTCATGTTTATAATAAGGATTCTTTAAAAAAAATAAATCTGAAACATGCTTTCCAGAGGGAAGCCATGTTGGTCTGCAACAGAACCATCAGATTCAAACCCAGTAGCCCCTTTGAGGTCAACAAGAACTTCAGGATGTGAGTTTTTTGAGAGTTGAAGCCAGACTCAGTTGTTTGCAGCAAACATACAGGAATCTGAAGACTGAGCAACAAAACAGATTGAAGTAAAAATACAAATATTTGTTACGAAGTGCACATTAAGAAGATTAAAAACAGCATTAAATCCAAAGAATCAGCATATGTGCAACATTGCAAGTACAGTTCCGATGGTCGCACATGGCATGACTATAGGCCAAACCAGTGGTCTAATAAAATATCTGCATGTACATGATGATACAATATTACAACAAGACCTAGTTAGTGGCATAGGAATCATAAAATGTGAAGCTCCAAACCATATCTGTTCCTCTTAATAAAACCGTAAGAGGGTGCTGGGAGGAGCTGGGACACATCGCCTAATCACCAATCACAGAGACTCTCCGAGCTGTCCCATTCCTGATTGGCTGTCCATCCAATGAACAGCCAATCGGGAGGAATGTACCGCCCCTTGCCACATCCCCCTCCAACTTCTTCCAGATGGAAGAGGCGCCAACCCCCAGTAAGGTAGGCAGGCAACTGGAGCTGGGAAGGAGGGTGGAGGGTCAGGGACTGTGGCCAGGGGGCAGTGGGGGTGGGGATGGGGTGGAGGGAGGGAGCCTCCACAGGCACTTCTGCCACCCCAACCAGCTCTGGCCATGGCCTTGCAGGCTTGGCAGTGCTGCCCGGGGCAGTGCAGGGAGGAATGGAATCTCCACCAGTGCTTCCCCCCTAAAAAAGACTCACCGAGGCCTGCATAGGCCTTGGCAGGCCTTCTGGGGACAGCAGAAGGGGAAGCGGAGTCCCCACCAGCACTCCCCCCCCCCGCACTGAAAAGGCCCGCCAAGACCTGCAGGGGCCTTGGCGAGCCTTTTGGAGGTGGCGGGTGGGAGTGGACTCCCCACCACTGCTTCCTCCCTGCTTCCTCCCTGTCCCGAAAAAGCCTGCTGACTTATGGTGACCCCGTAGGGTTTTAAAGGCAAGAGATTTCAGAGGTGGTTGGCCACTGCCTAACTCCGCACAGCAATTCTGGGCAACCTTGGCAGTCCCTCGAGCAAGTATTAAGCAGGGCTGACCCTGTGTAGCTTCTGAAATCTGACGAGATTGGGGTATCTGGGCGAGGGAGACCCAGCTACAAACCCCTGCATTACTGTGGAAGTTTAATGGGTAACCTTAGGCCCATCGCACACTCTCATCCTGGCCTGCCATGCAGGGTTGTTGTGAGGGCAGAAATAGAAGAGAGAAGAATGTATACTGCTTGGGCAGAAAGATTAGGTTATCAGCCATCTCATGCTTCATGATCTGCAGGACACAACATTTTTTAAATCCTGACCCCAAGCCAAAGTAACCTCCTCACATGCACACACACAACTCATCTGAACCCCTGACCCACATCCTAATAATGCACCTCCATCTAAAGGCCCAACTCCAGCCTCAAGGACACCATTGCAGAAATTGGGGGGGGGGGTGTTTATTTTGGCAGATCCATCATCTCCTGGAGCCTTCTGAACTTGGCTGGTTTCCCCACTGCCTCTCTTGGAAGCATGAAACACGTCCCATGGAAACAGCGCTTCATTTCCTGTTCGGACTGTGGGAACTGTCCACAAGAAAAGAGACGCTCACAGGGACAGCTACACACACCGGTGCCACACAGTACAACAGTTAGTCAAACTGTGGCCCTCCAGATGTCCATGGACTACAATTCCCATGAGCCCCTGCAAGCGAACGCTGGCAGGGGCTCATGGGAATTGTAGTCCATGGACATCTGGAGGGCCGCAATTTGACTACCCCTGCAATAAAAGATACACAGCTAGGATTTTTAATGGGTTATGTTTTCAACCTGCCCTTCCCACCGAAGGGCTCAAAGTACAGAACGGGCAATTGTTACACCACAAACGAGGGTGTGTTTTAGGAGAGCAGAGAGGCTACTGTGCTGGAAAGATCCGTGTTCAGGTCTCGGCTCTGCTAGGAAACGCCCCAGCAGGGCAATAGTATGCAGACTTACATCCTATGGACTTCAAATTGAGTCACTCTACTCGTTTTATTATTTATTTATTTCTCAAAGTGATATGCCACCCTTCCTCAAAGGCTCAGGACGGCTCACTATGAATTTACAGTAGGATATAACAGTAAGACTTTTAAAGCTAATGATTTACATTTAAAACTTCCAAATTCTCTAGGATTTCTCTATCAGAGAGGAAGGGGGGGAAAGGGCTGTGGAAGTACAGTGCATATTCAGCTGTTTCCACTGTGTCCAGGCATTCTTCGTTTAAGTAGGAAGGCCAGCTCGTGGATGGTATATCCCCTATAAACTTGCGCATAAGCCTAGTTTTTCAGCACCTTTTTCCACACTGAAAAAGCCCTCCTCGGCTTATACATGGGTATATACGGTAATGGAAATAAAAACCTGCTCCAGCCAGCCAATCATTGCTCTGGCTGCTTGGTAGGACATCAATGGTTTGACTGAGGGACTCTGATCTTTTTTTCCCCTTTTGCCTTCACTTCTTCTTAATCACTTCTTCCAAACTATTCTATGGGTGAAAAGCAGGGTACAAAAACCAGCAGCTATTCATCCTCTTGACTTTTCTGTATTTGTTTGAGGGGAGGCTGGATGGGGGAGCCTGTGATGATGGAGCATTTCCCACCCTCGGTTTATAGGTGAGTCAATAAGTTTGCCCAGATTTTGTAGTAAAATTAGGTCCCTTGGCTTATATGCGAGTATATACGGTATGTAGGCCTCAGCCATAGGGGGGCACTGCGGACAACCACGGACTAGTCAGCCACTCTCTCAATCTAGCCAGTCATACAGGTGTTGTGAAGAGAAAAACAGCAAAGGAGAACCCATACACAGCTCTGAACCGTTTGCAGGAAGAGCAAGGTTTAAAAACTAGTCGCCTGAGTTATACCCTTCTAAGTCCATTGATTTCAATGGATCTACAAGGATGTAACTCAGCTTAAAGCAGCCCTTTTCAACCTTTTGACCATGGAGGAGCCCCCAAAATACATTTTCAGGCTTCAAGGACCCCCAGAAGTGATGTCAGCTGGCCACACCTCCCTGCCACGCCACCAGACGTGACATGTCGCCAGAAGTGACATCACCACCCGGACCTTTCGCCCTCCTTTTGCTCCTCCCCTGCCTTTACTACTACCACAGCAACTCCGCTGCATGTAGGTCAGAAAGAAGGGCTCAGAAGACAGCCTGGATTCCCCCCTACCACACCACAACTGACTCCCTGACTTTGATTTTTGCATCAATGGCATACCAGGCAAGCCCTCTGGGCAGAGGGTGCCAGTTCCCTAGCTCGTGGCCAAGTCTGTTAAGGCAGGAGGGGAAAGGCTGTGGACCCCAGGTCAGGAATCCCTGGCTTAAAGTGACCAGGAAGTGCGAGACCCAGGTTCGAATCCCCGTTCTACCATGGAAGCATTCTGAATAATCTTGGGCCATTCACATACTCTAAGCCTAACCTACCTCACAGGGTTGTTGTGAAGATAAAATACATGAGAGGAGAACAATTTAAACCACTCTGGGTCCCCACCACTCTGGGTCCCTTTTCGCGATCAGCACCCCCTAGGCCAACATCACCTGGGGTCATCTATTGAGGACATACACTGAGAGCAGAAGACTGGAAGCTCTATGGGAGAGAACAAGGTATTGTTTTATTGCTGCCACTGACTGTGTGGACTGTACCAATTTGTACTGCCCCCAATTGCATTGGGGGTTTTAATGGTTTTTAAACATTTTTATTATTGTAAACAGCTACGAGACAGCCTGCCCGAGAGTGGCGGTCTAGAAATCCAATAAACAAACAAACAAACTCATGTCTTTCATTCTTCTTCTGTCTTCACAGCAGCCTTGTAAGGAAGGCAAAACAAAGAAATAACAATTGGCCCAGGATGCTTCGTGGCTGAGCAGAAAAGGAGACACTCAACCTGTACGGTTAAGAAGACGGATGTAAGCAGCACGTGGGGAATATAATAGAACAGATGCTCCCCCATAAGAGTCATAGAACGGGAACGATACAGCCTCAAACATCACTCGAAAGGCTTCGGTTCATAAAAGGGACTTGTGCATGAAGACGCATCACTCCACACACCAAGAGGAGGCAAAAAACAGCCCCTTACCGCAGTGCACTCTTGAAAAATGTTAACCCTCTCTTAAACGTTCTTCACGTGCTAATCACACAGCCCATTCGCAGCAGGTAAAAATAGAAAGATAGGGTACGAAAAAGAAAATCCCTCCCTAAAACCGCGATGGCCAAAACCAATTGCCAATGGCACACAAGAACGAGAAGAATCTAAGGCTGCAGAGAAGACCCAAGACCCCCAAAGACTGTAACTTGGTGCACATGCTTGTGTCAACAATACACAGCAGGAAAACAGGAAGAGATTTGGGTCTAGGCTGACTTCCTTTTGAGAAAAGAGGCATTTTGTTTCTTAATGGCACTCCTTAGAGGCCTGCCAGGGTGGGGACAATAGTGTCATCTCATTGTGCAGAGGCTGATGCACTGTTCCCAAAGGACAACCTTCTACTGGAAAGAGACAAAGTGCTTTTTCACCTAGGATAATTTGAAAGACAGATCTGTGTCTTACAGAGCAGATACTTCCTTGTATACCTGGAAGGCAAATATAGGGACCATTCCAAAACTTTCTGACCAGAAGATGGATTTCAAAGGGGATTTGATCAATCTTACAGAGGTCCATCGGTGGTTATCAGCCACGATGACTAAAGGGAACCTCCATGTCTAGAGGCAGTAAACCTCTGAATACCAGGGCTTGGAGGTTCACATGGGGAGAAGGCCTTGGCCCTGTGCTCTGTTTGCTAGCCCTCCAGGGCAAAGGAGTTGGCCTCTGTACGAAGCAGGATGCTGGACCAGATGGACCACTAGTCTGATTCAGCAGGGTTCATCTTATGTAAGTGGCAGCAGGACAGAAAAAGAAGTGTGCATGTATCCAACCTAAGAAAGAAAAACCTTTCTCAAACTGCATTCAACCCTCGTAAAAACTAGAGTCTGTCTCCAGCCTAGGAGAACTTTTTTTTTTTAAAGGAAAATACAGTGGAGAGAAACTGAAACAACACTCTGTTTTCAACTAGCAAGACGAACATAGCAAATAAATATATAGAAGATATATAGGGAGGATTGTTAGTTTTCCTTTCAGCCAGATCCCACCTCGACTGCAAAACCTCCGGGCTCCTTCAGCCAGATGTCCCTGCCAGGAAAAGGCACATCTAAGCCTGCCCGTCCCCACAGCATGCCCAAGTCACGCACTCCATCTGGATCAACTCTCCCTGCCACAGCCAGGAATGAGAAGCAGAACAGGATCCCAATCCTCCCCAGAGCCTGATGCCTTACAGCAGGGGTAGTCGACCTGTGGTCCTCCAGATGTTCATGGACTACAATTCCCATGAGCCCCTGCCAGCAAACGCTGGCAGGGGCTCATGGGAATTGTAGTCCATGAACATCTGGAGGACCACAGGTTGACTACCCCTGCCTTGCAGGATGGGTGGTCGTGCCAACAGGTCAGCAGTTTTCCACTAAGGGGCTGATCCTGCCGGCATTCCGCTTCCTCCCTCTCCTTGCGCTGTCAGGCAGAGGAGAGGGAAGGTAACGTATCAGCCACTGAGCCAACGGGAACAGCCAAAAACAAACCTCTCCGGAATACAGCAGTAGGTCCCCCGTCCCCCCCCCAGAGAAAACCACTTGGGGAGGGCCCAAATACTACTCCCCTCTAGCCACCTTTTACAAACGCAATAGTTTGTAAGCCAGAAAGAAAGAAAAAGAAAACCACTCTTTGGAGAACTCCAGCTAGGAAACCTTGCAAAGTACATGGCCTTTTAAAAATGCAGCGAATTTGGCAGAAGGGGGGGGGGAGATGCCCATATTTCCCCTATACGTGTTTGCAAGAAATCTATTTTCAAGACCCCACGGAAAAAACCATGTTGCTTTTGGACTACAGGACACTATTGCAACGGGAGACCATTAAACCGGAGCGCCGTTCAAAATATTATCTTTCCAGTATTTAAAAAAAAAAAGACCTCTCTTTTGGCCTCCTTGTTCTTTGGGTGATGTTTTTGGGTCGCAAACGAGAACATGCCCTGGATCTAGGAAAACACTAAATGGGGCTCCAGCAATGAAGATCAACACAATCGTAGGGAATGCAACCTGGTCCCTAGTGAGAGGATGCAACACAAATATGACATTTCAAAGACCTTTGTTCCCCCCACCCCGCCCCACCCCAAATCATCATCAACAGGGAAATAAAACTGAGTGGCTGTTTTTGAGAGCCTCAAGGTCCACCCTTCCTCACTTCCTTTAGCCTCCCAGGCAGTTTGCTTCTTCCCTTTGGGCTGAGGAAAGCAGAAAGTTGGTAGCATTCACGCTGGAGGGAACTATTATCTCCTGGGGAGAATTCAACAAGCCGATCGAGCTTCCCCGCGGCCACCCCAATTTGGAGAACTCCCCTCTCTCCAGCTGCCAAATGCAAAGGGAAAATAGGAATCCGGCAGGCTGTTCAGAGGTCGCCCAACTGCAGGACCCCTCTGGGATGGCTGACTATACAGACAGCCCAGGGGAAACCTTAGGATGAGCAGAGGTAAGGAAGGGGGCCAGCAAAAAAACAGCACACAATCTGAGAATTGCCTCCCAGGCTCTCTTGCAATAGGTGCCCCAGTAGGGCCTGTGTGTTGTCTCAATACAGCGTGGTAACAGACTCCAGAACCACCACGAAGTGCATCCCTGGACCACGACCCGGAGCGGTGAGGGAGGCGGCATCAGGGTCAGAACATCTGCTGGCTCCAAGCCTCCTTGGTCCAGCCAGGTCTCCCAGTCCTCCTTTGGGAACTAAAAAAGCACAAATCTCACGTCCCCGTCCCCCCCCCACTGCATCTTCCCCAAAGCCAAAACACAGAAGCCGACCCAATCTCGACCGCCTGGAAGCGAGATCTGCAGCCCTCTTTAAGGAGCCCGGCGAGCGGGGCCAAGGAATAGGATTGCTACGGAGACATTGCCCGCCACTCCATCCCTTCGTCCCCGTCCCCATCTAATCCAGCGCTTCTCTACTTTTTCCAAGCCTCCCGCAAACTTTTGTTTGGGTCCACCTTTTTTTCTCCCCCCCCCCCCGGAGCTGCTGCTGCATCGACAGCAGGGGAGGGAGCAAAACACCTTCCCCTCCCCCGACGCCCCAAAACAAGCACCACCAAAAAATAATAATAATAACGCCGGCGCCTGCAATGCCCACAACGTCGGTTGCGCCTCCCGAGCCCGGATCCTTTTCCCCACCAAGTTCCAGGCGAGGAAACCGAGCGGCAAAGAGGAAACGGCGGCGAGTTGCGTGGAAAAGAACGGGGAAAGCGAGAGAGCGAGGAGGAGGAGAAGGCGCCCGCGGTCACCCTCCAGCGAGCTCGCCGACCCGATCCGCACGGTTTCGGTTTGGGAAAGGAGGCAAGGAGGAGGGGGAAGGGGGGGGTCCGGTGGGTTCCGAGTCTCCTGACCTGTCGGCGTCTCGGTTTCCAGCGAGCAGATCTGGAAGGTGAGCATGAAGATCAAAGCCCGGGCGCTGGGCATGTTGCGCGGCGAGGCCAGCCGAAAGGGGGAAAGAGCAGAGAAAGTTCGCTCGGGCTTGGAGGGGGAGGTTGGTCGCCGCCGCCGCTTCCTCCCGTCTCGGCCGGCGATCGCGCCGCAGGAAAGCTCACAGGCGCCGAGGAAAGTTGCCCGGCCAAGCCATGGATGAAGGCGCGTCCTCTTCCCCGGCGACCGCGGCGGTTCCAGCCTCCAGCGCCCCGAGCCCGGTCGGGACTGACACCCTCGGCGAGGAAAGCGGCACCGAACTGACGTCAGGCTGCCAGCGAAGGCGAGAGCGAGAGGAAGGGGGTAACACGGGCGCCGGCCGAGCACACGGAGGAGGAGGCGGCGGAGGAGGGTGGAGAAGAGATTGGGAAGGCGGAGGCTGCCTCCTGCCGGTGGAAGCGGGGAAGAGCGAGCAGGAGAGGCCGCAGAGCGAAAGCGGAGGGGGGGCTCCCGTCGGAAGCAACGGGCCCAGGCTGCGCGGCGGCTTCAGTTTGGCCTTGGCCTTGCGCAGAGTTTCTGCAAGATCAATGGCGAGGCAGGGAAAAGGTTGCCCGCGACGGGCAACCTGGAGGAAAGCGGCCTGGCCCGTGAACTGTAGCTTCAGGCTATTTCCCAGGTGACGTTACAAGCCTGGGGCGCCGTGGGGAAGATTCCGCTCCCCCTCTTCCATACATTTAGCCGGGGTGTGTTTGTCTGTGTGTGGATTTCTGCAGGCCTGCTGACAACCACACGCCCATTGCCGCAAGGCAATGAGTGGGTTTAAACTCTGCACGGCCGGATTGCGCGGCATGATTCTAGGCGATTACTCCGGCCTCGGTTCCGGTGCAAATGTCATCCCCCCGTCTGGATCCGTCGCTTTCAATGGGTTTAGACTGGAGTCCCTCTGCCTTTTGCATTGTGCACTGCAAGGCTGGAGTAATTCCCTGGCCTCGTTTCCTTGCACCGGGTTTATAATCCTTTTGCTTCACTTTGCAACCTGTTTTACTGCAGACCCTAAGGCCTGATCCATGTCAGGGGAAAGGGGGGGATTAGTAGTGGAAATGCGACAGGATGGACACTGTGGGAGTGGGATATTCTTTTGCTTCAAGAAAAAAAAATCTCCTTGCAGTAGAAGACTAGTTCAGCAAGGAGAAAAGATTCTATCCCCCGCCTTCGTTGTCTGTGCTGGTTTTCTATTTGCAAGGCGTCTGTGCAGGAGAGATTTCCTGCTCCTGGAACAGATGTCCAGAGATCAGCTCCACTGAAGAAAATGGCTGATTTGGAAGGTGAATTCCTGCAGATTTCTACCGGAATGAGGTCTTCCCCTCCCTTCCCTACACCCTGCCCTCCCTAAGGTGCCACCCCCAAAACCTCCAGGTGTTTCCCAACCCAGAGCCGACATCCCTTGGAGTATTCCAATTTGCTATCCTCCATTAGCTTTTTGTTATTATGGAAAATATATACTTTATGAAGATTCTGTTTTTATGTCCTGTTTTTCACTACCCGAAGGAGTCTCCAAGTGGTTTACAATTCTCTTCCCTTCCTTTCCTCACAACAGGTAGGTATGAGGTAGGTGGGGCTGAGAGTGCTCTGGCAGAACTGCTCTGTGGCAAGGGCACTAACCGCGCTGTTACTAGGCCAGGTCACCCAGCTGGCTCATTCCCGGAGATGACTGACTTGTCCCTGACTACAGGGACTTTCCCAGAGAGTTTGACGGAGGCAGTGGTGAAACCACTGCTGAAAAAAAAGGGACTGGACCATTCAGACCCCACCAACTACTAGCCAGTTTCTCACTGTTCCTGGGTAAGGTGGTTGAGTGAGCGGTCCCAGGACAGCTGCAGAGCAACCTGGAAGAAACATCGGTTCTTGATCCGTTCCAGTCCGGTTCCTGACCTGGCCCTGAGGTTGAGATAGCTCTGGTCGCCCTCCTGGACGATCTCCAAAGACACCTGGATCTAATTGGGTTGGCTCTGCTGCTTCTATTAGATCTGACAGCAGCGTTTGACACTGTCAATCACAAGCTTTTAGCCCAGCACTTACCTAATGTGGAGATCCAAGGCACAGCCTTGATATGGCTGCAGTCTTTAGTCCAAGGTCAGGGACAGAGGATGATACCTGGGAAGAAGGTCTCCCAGTGACATGCCCTGATATGCAGGATTCTGCAGTCAGCTATCCTCTCCCTGATGTTATTTAATGAGCACTCCCCTGACCAGCTGATCTGAAGTTTTGGGCTGTGTTGTCATCAGTATCTAATCCACAAGAGGACTGGTGAGTTTACATAGGAGCTTCATCAAAAACGTTCTGGAAGTCTAGGTAAACAACTTCTTCTAGGTCACCTTTGTTCATAGTCTGTTCACCCCATCAAAGAACTCTAAAACAGGGGTAGTCAACCTGTGGTCCTCCAGATGTCCATGGACTACAATTCCCATGAACCCCTGCCAGCAAACACTGGCAGGGGCTCATGGGGATTGTAGTCCATGGGCATCTGGAGGACCACAGGTTGACTACCCCTCCTCTAAAAGATTAGTGAGACAAGATCCTCCCTTACGGAATCCATGCTGCTACTTCCTCAATAGCTTTTGTTCATCAATATACCAACTTATTCTGTCTTTAATAATGGATTCCACCAACTTCTCCAGTATCAATGTTAGACTGACCAACTTGTGTTCCCAGATCTCCTCTGGAATCATTTTTAAATTAGCTTACATTAGCTGCTTTCCAGTCCTCAGGAATGGAGGCAGATTTTAGCGGTAGATGGCATATTTTTGTCAAGGGATCCACAAGTTGACATTTGAATTCTTTCAGAACTCTTGGGCCTATGCCATCTAGGCCTGCTGATCTGGCAATCTTTAACTTGCCCATCAGTCCTCTTGTCACTTCAATCCAATTTGAAAACTCGACTGGGTTGTCATAAGTTGGCTGTGACTTTCTACCACCAATGTATTTTTATCCCACCTTTCATCCAAGGAGTACACAACATCCCTAAGACAGGTTGGGGTTTCTCAATGGACCTAGAAGGGTTTCACCGATTAGGTATTGTGGGAGTGGCAGGGGGCAAGAGAACAGCAGATACCTGCCCCAGCCCTGTTCCTGACCCAGTGGAGTAGGCCACTTGGCCGTTTATAGCATGGGAGGGGTCGAAGGACTGAATAAGGCAGGGCACAATATCTATGATGGAGCATCCTTTAAAAGGGAGGAGGGACCCAGAGATCGTCAAGCCCTAGCCCCGAGCAAATGCCTGGTGGAAGAGCTCCATCTTGCAGGCCCTGTGATAGCTCCAGCAGGACCTTCAGCTCATCAGGACTGAAAAGGCCCTCGCCCTGGTTGAGGCCAGGCATACTTCACGGGGACCAGGGATCACCAGCTTTTTAGTACCCACGTAGCAGACTGCTCTGTGGGGGGAATAGGCCCAGACCGTGGAGGGCCTTGAAGGTCTATACCAAAACCTTGAACTTTATCTGGAACACAACCAGCAATTAATGCAGCTGGCTCAGCATATGCTGAATGGGGGCCCTCCAAGGTGATCTTGTGAGGAGCCTAGCAGCTGCATTCGGTACCAGCTGTGACTTCCAGGTCAGGCTCAAGGGCAGGTCTATGTAGAGCGAGTTACAGAAGTCTAGCCTTAATATGACTGTTGCATGGATCACTGTAGCGAGGTGTTCTGGGGCCAAATAGGGCACTAGTAGCCTTTCTTGAGAGCCTCTTGTGGCGCAGAGTGGTAAGGCAGCAGACATGCAGTCTGAAAGTTCTGCCCATGAGGCTGGGAGTTCAATCCCAGCAGCCGGCTCAAGGTTGACTCAGCCTTCCGAGGTCGGTAAAATGAGTACCCAGCTTGCTGGGGGGTAAACGGTAATGACTGGGGAAGGCAGAATCCAACACAGCTCGCCAGATTAAAAGTCCGCACTCCTGGCTGGGTAACAGGAAGAGGAAGAGGATGGAGCCAACAAGCGGGGAAATCTCTGTTGTCTCGAAATAAAGAGAGAGAGAAGGAAGCAGCAGCCAGTCAGGTGCTGCCCTCCACCACCACCATGGGGAGCACATGATGTGCTCAACAGAGAAATATGGACGCAAAGTCAGGACTGGTTCACTGATGGACAGAAAAGGAGGAGAACGAGGAGGAGATTCTTCAGCAACGAAATTCCATTCTCACACACAACGCTATTTTCTTTTGACAATTTTTTCCCTGCCCCATTTTCAGCTTGATCTTCACATCAATGGCTCTGCTGAGTAATGGGATGGAAAATGATCTAATTAAACAGATTAAACTGTGAAGGCAGGTGGAAAGATGGCTTATTAAGAGGGGGGAGGAGCAGTGGGAGCTTTGCGCATACGGACATGGTGTCCATTGTTTTTTGCATCATGGGTTCACTGCCTCTCTCCAATGGGAACCCCAAGCAGCTTCAGTCATTTTGCTCTTCTCTCATTGATCCTCACCCGACTCTGGAATAAGGAGCCAGCTCAAGATCCACAGCCCCAAAGGGGTTAAACTGGCCTGGAAGTATGATCTACCCAGTGAGGGACCTACAGGACCTCAGATAGTTCTGCAAGGCCTGTAAGATGGAGCTGTTCTGGCAGGCCTAGGGCTGCCAGTCCCCAGGTAAGACGTAGGAATCACCTGGATTTACAGCCCATGTTTTGCTTTATTTACTTATTTATGTATTGATTTATTTTGCATACAAATGCAAAAATAAATAGCACATGGAAGTCATCACTGACTCAATGTCTAGCATTCCCCAGAAACTCTAGTATCACACTAACTACAATTAATTTAATTATGCTATGATTGTCTGATTTATTTCATAGAGCAATTCCTTACTGGTGCGTGTTTTGGCCAACTTTGGCCGTGCAGTCCATTGCAGAGTTATTGTTGGGAGGGTGGTATATAAATGCAATAATAAATAAATTAAACCCACTGAGCTTGGAGTAACTGCAGAGATTGCCCAGTCATTCTGCTCTTCTGGCTTTTAAGGTGCTTATTAAAGATGCTCCAGTTTTGATTCTTTGAGGCTGTTCTGTTTGCTTGTATGTTTTGTTTTGTGTGTTTAGATTTATCAGTTCTTCCTCAGAATTTTTTTTCTACAGACATTGCCCGTCTCCTGTACGTCACTCATCACTTCCCAGAGAAGCTACCACAAACAATGGACTAATGCAGGAGTAGTCAACCTGTGGTTCATGGACTACAATTCCAATGGGCCCTTGCCAGCAAACGCTGGCAGGGGCTCATGGGAAATGTAGTACATGGACATCTGGAGGACCACAGGTTGACTACCCCTGGACTAATGGACAGATAAAACAGCCACTGCCCAATGCAAAACTAAGTCATCTTCTTTAATCACAGGTCTCCATGCATGAAGTCTGTGGAACACAAAACATGTGCAGCAAGCATCAAATGCCCCAGTTTCCATGCTTCTGGTTTAGCAACTGACCAGGCCCATGCTACACCTTTGAGACGTGAACTCCACGGGGCCTTACAGTGAGAAAAGATCTCAGTTCTTGAGAGCGCATGGCTGGGTTTGGATCAGGCTAGGGGCATCCAGGGAGAAGGGGTCCTTCACACATTGTGCCTCAAGAGAAAACAAAGGCAGGATGCACGTTCCAGCACATGCAACATATAGCTGTTCGTGCGAACGGCTGAAAAAGAAATGGGTATTCAAAAACCCTTCTCGACAGCCAGCACGGGGGAATGACAAGACCCGGTAAAGAAATACCACTCTTGCGTTTCTCCTGAGACTGCCTCTCAAGCGCCTGTGATGGATTCTGGTGTCAAGCAGCTAATGCAGGAGTGTAATTCCAAACGGAGACATCGCCCAGCTGTGAATCCTTCTGCATTGTGCGGAACTCAATCAGCGGACAGATAGAGGAGAGGGTGCGCTTGCGTTTTGCCCCTTCGTTTCTGCTGTTTTCCAAAACTGAGTTCAGCTGGCAGAGGGATAAAACACTTGAGTTATTAAGCTAAGTCAACCTTGGAAGGGCAAAGGTGTTAAAGTGCAAGCAACCTCTTCAGGAGGGTTGCCAACCTTCAGGGGAGGCCTGGAGACCTCCCCGATTTACCACTGCAAAGATCAGCTCCCCTTGGAGAAAGTGATAGCTTTGGACAGGGGTAGTCAAACTGCGGAACTCCAGATGTCCATGGACTACAGTTCCCACGAGCCCCTGCCAGCAAATGCTGGCAGGGGCTTCTGGGAATTGTAGTCCATGGACATCTGGAGGACCGCAGTTTGACTACCCCTGGCTTTGGAGGACAGATTGCAGCATTCCTGGGGATTTTGGGGAGAGACCTTGGGAAGATGGACGTTTCAGGCCAGGAGGGAGCTGAAACCTCAGGCCCCCATTCAGCTCCCTCCTGGCCTGAAACTTCCATCTTCCTCCCTCCCCCAAATCCCCAGGAATGCTGCAATCAGGAGATGGTAACCCCACTCTTCAAGTCTGTGATGGAACAGGCCTGCTTTTGCTTTGCAAGCCCTGTCCCACCTTGCCCACCCCCCTTTACGGCTGGCTGCCAACTCCAGGAAGGCAACTCCAGGAAACTGGCAAAAGGGGTCTCTCTGGGTAACACACTGCCACCACATAGTCATAGTACAGGGGCCAGGCCTCCAGTTGGGAGGACCAGAACTCACAGCTGCCCCTTTCACTCCTGAGGCCTTGCCTCTGTCTCCTACAGGCCCAGCATATTATTAGCTTGGGGACAATTTACTGTAGGATGCAACCCCCACCAAAAAAAAAAGGAGTAGCTGCTTGCCAAATTCTCTCCCCTCGCTTTTCCCCTTGCACTGAACTAGTGTTTTTTTTTTAGATGGAGGAGCTTGATGCGATAGGAGAACCTCTGCCAGCTTCACATTTATAAAAGATTTATGTACAAGAGTTCCCCAGTTCTCATGGCATTGTAAGCTCCCCTGGAAGCCACATGGTCCAAGATGGCTGCTCACGCAAGCTCCTATGTCCATGGTCAGGTGAAAAGACCATTTCCTATGGTCAGCAGCAAATATACCTCCCTGTCCACTTCCACAGGAAGCTCTTTTCTCCAAGGGAATTTTGGGAAGACATCTCCCCCCACCTCCATGTGTCTCCTACCTGGCTTGGCTAATTAGCATTTGAAAGACGGTGAGCAAGTGATCAGCCACCCCTGCCTCCTCTCTACAGCACAGAGGGGGAAAACTGTGTCTTTTGACATAGCCAAGAAGGATGGGGGGCATTTCACCACAAAGCCACCACAATAGTACCCCCCAAAGCCAGCTTGCTGTGGACTCAGGGTTAGAGCTATGTCCTGGAGAGCATACTGTTAGGTGACCTTGAAAAGATGACCTTGGGCAGTAGTCAAAGGAAGTTGCTGTCGTTCAGCAGCACACAATGCTACAAGGGTAGCTGCGAGGGTCATAAAGTATTGCTACAAAATCATAGAAACCTTTATGAAACCAAATTATCAATAGGTTAAGTTTTTGTTTCTTGACATATCCTCCATGTAGGTCTCTATGCGTTGGAAGGCAGTGATTCCATCTACCCTTCCCCCAAAGAAAACAACTCTGCTCCATCCTCTATGTGACAGCCCTTCAAGTACTTGAAGATGTACAGTACGTAGACAGGAATATTGTGACCACATTCTGGAGAATGCACATAGCAAGATGGTGGGGCCAATGTACTGATTTGCTTCCCCATCCTATGCTGGTCGAGAAGAGAACGACCATATGCAGGGTTTCAGCATGTCTGTCAGGCTCTATCGGCATGATCAGCAACTCTTGGGAAAGCAAAGTTGTCAAACAGAGGAAGAGAAGCCTGTGTGTGTTCAGTTGTGTAGGCCAAGGCTCCATGAAGATGTATACCTGTTGAGCTCCTCCTAAGTGTTTGCTCAACCTGGGTGTGTGTTTCTTGATTCCTGAGGATTTCTGTTGCCATCACCCACCGGCAGAATTCCATCTTTAGAAGAAGAGGGATAAAAGATCGTTGACAGAGTTTTGGTTCTAGAATCCTAGGTGTGTTCATCAAAGTTATCATCATCCTTACAAGAACTATGTTTTCCTCTTCATCGTCATCTTCTTTGCCATCGTCTTCTTCTTTTCCTCTCTCTCTCTCACTGAGTTGCACATCAGGGTCAGAGATGAAAGAAAAGGAGTTATCCATCTTCCAACGCTCACCTAAACTGCTGGAAGGAAACTGGTTCTCATTCCTTGTTCTGCAGAACCAAGCTGTCCATTCATCTCTTGTCCAACATAAGGTCGGTTCCTTTCAAGTCACATGGGGCCTGCATACTTAAAGAAGCATCATTTTTGTTACAAACCACTGTGCCATCTTAGGGTGACCCAGGCAAGGCATCTAACTGTGCAATCTCCCAGGCAATTCTGCTCATCCTCAGAAGCAGAGCAAACCTTTTAGTGTCTGGTTGTTCCATCTCTAGCGGAGGAGTCTTTTCCTTATCCTCTTCTCAGCATTTATGAGCTATGCTTGCAGTATTTAGAGCACGTGGGGGGGGCAGTGGTGAAATACTGCCCCCTGGGGTTTTCAGGGCAGGAAAAGGGCATTAGATTAAACATTAAAAAAAATAATTTGTCTTGGAAGCACAGAAGCTTTACACAGTGCCCCCAGTCCTCCACATTTCCCAGTTAAGGAAAAAAGTGCTACTCAAACAATTTACAAAGATGATCTGACTCCAATGGTAACAAGAAAATGAAATTTTACCTACCAAAATAGAAGCATCCTTTACATGACTTCTTCATGTAACTTCTTGTGAACAGGTTAACTTCAAAAAAGTTAACTTGCTACAGCTCCAAGCCCAGGTAAGGGAGAAAAGAGAGGTCTCATCTAAGATGAAACAGAAGGCAAGCAAGGGCCAAAGGAGTTCATCATCTAACAGATGAGAAGGTGAGACCAATTGCCAACCATGCAACACAGCACTTCCGGACCTCCCTTTGGGACAGCCTTCCCTGCCATACTCTGGTGACCCAGGAAGTAAGGCTAGCAGCTGCAGGGCTCCTGCGCTGCAGGACTGAGGGCTTCAGCCTGAGACTACCCTTTGAATTTGACCAAGTCTTCCCCATGTCTGGTAGGCCTTTCTATTGCATCCAAGGACTGGGTCCAGCTGTCTCTCTCTCTCTCTCTCTCTCTCTCTCTCTCTCTCTGTCTTGCTCATGCAAGGAGGTGTTAGCAGGCAGACCCATGACACAGTCTTTCAACACCAGCATCCTTTACCTGAAATCTTGGGATTTAATCCTAGATCTCTGGGGTCCCCAATCTTGTTGGGTCTGTGAACACTTTTGGAATTTTGAAAGTGCCACCAAGTTCATCACACAGTGGGCTGAAGCCATTCACGCAATGCTGGGAGGTCGCAAGCCGAGTATCTTCCGCTGACAATGCTGACCCAAATGGGTATTTACCACAGATGCAACCATGATGTCAGCCGGGTTCCTTTGAAGCATCTCCTGCCCCAATGAGGTGGGAGCAACTCAGTGTTGCAGCTCGCCAACACAGCACCCTCTCATCTTTGCCTGTAAAGCATCTAGAAAAAGGTTCGTCTTGCCAGTAGCTGAATCGCTTGCAACCAGAGAGTCACCAGCATGCACAAACAAAAGTCTCTCAAAGAGGCCTGCGGCAAGTTTGTGGCTGAAGGGGATTTAAATGAGGTTGACCCAAAGGTCAATGGACCAAAGAAACATTATTAATTGTCAGCCTATAATTAGCCAGTAGCTAAAGACTGTCAAATGTTCCATGAAGTCAACACTGCCCTTATGTAAGTGGCAGCCAATCTTTTTTATTGGTGTCCTATGCTAAGAGAAGCTGCAGTGAATGCCCTTTGCTTCCTCAATCTGTAAGGCTCAGAGCTTATATATACACAAATAATATGCTAGCTAGTGTGCACGCACATTTATTCCCTCGTTTTGCCTTAGCAGTCAGGACACAACTGGGCTTGCAGCTCAGTAATCATTTCAGAAAGGTCTACAGCAAGTCCAGAATTTGGGCAGGGCACAGTAGAGTTTCAAGGGGGGCTTGTGGAGCAACTACCCAGATACCAGGGTTGTGCAGTGGTTAGAGCACCAAACTAGTATCTGGGAGATCCAGCAGAAGCCCCTACTCAGGTAGGAAACTCATAGTGTGTCTTCAGGCCAGTCACTCTTTCACCCTAGCCTATTAAATAGGGTTCTTGTGAAGGGGAGGGGCCATGGCTCAATGGTAGACCATCTTGTCTACATGCAGAAGGTCCCAGTTTCAATCTCCAGCTAAAAAGATCAATATTGTAAAAGACGTCAACTGGAGAACCTGGAGAGCCACTACTAGTCTGGGTTGATAATACTGACCTTGAATGGTAGACTCTAATCTTGAGAACCAGGTTTGATTCCCCACTCCTCCACATGAAGCCAGCTGGATGACTTTGGGTTAGCTCCAGTTCTTTCAGAGTATCAGCCCCACCTACCTCTTAGGGTGTCTGTTGGGGGAAAGGAAGGGTAGGCGATTGTAAGCTGCTTTGAGACTCCTGTGAGTAGTAAAAAGTGGGGTATAAAAACCAACACTACTTCTTCTTGAAGGATCAAGGACCAGTGTAAGGCAACTTCATGTGAAGATAAAATGGGAAGGGAAGATCACAGACACCACCCTGAGTCCCTTGTTGGAAAATTGTGTTAATGTTAGTTACTAGTTATATAAAGCAAGCAGGGCCACTGTTATGTCCACAGATCACCTGCTCTGGCTGAGCTAACAAGATACCAAGCAAGTATGTTTTACCAAGAAGCAAAAGAAAAGCTTACCTTGCTCAGTAGAACAATAGGTATGTCAAAGCTTTAAAGTCAAGAATTAACCTTAATAACTAGGTCATTAGTTAGCAAACTGAGGAAGCCATTAGTCAACCCTGATGTAATTTTTATGCTGAGGGGAAATGGAAAGAATGGCCGTAGCCCCCAAACAGAAATGGTTAGCCTAATATTATCATCAATTAAATGCTGTTCTAAACATGTAATGTTTGTAACAACATATAATATCTCTTCCCATATAACCCCCAGAGGGCATTAAGATCAAGCCAGCAGAATCTTCATAGGGACCAAGCCCTATGAAGATAGGTTGAGGGACTTGGGAATGTTCAGCCTGGAGAAAAGGAGGTTGAGAGGGGACATGATAGCCCTCTTTAAGTATTTGAAAGGTTGTCACTTGGAGGAGGGCAGGAGGCTGTTTCTGTTGGCTGCAGAGGAGAGGACACGCAGTAATGGGTTTAAACTACAAGTACAACGATATAGGCTAGATATCAGGAAAAAGTTTTTCACAGTCAGAGTAGTTCAGCAGTGGAATAGGCTGCCTAAGGAGGTGGTGAGCTCCCCCTCACTGGAAGTCTTCAAGCAAAGGCTGGATACACACTTTTCTTGGATGCTTTAGGATGCTTTGGGCTGATCATGCGTTGAGCAGGGGGTTGGACTAGATGGCCTGTATGGCCCCTTCCAACTCTATGATTCTATGATTCTATGATTCTATGATTCTATGATTCTATGATTCTATGATTCTATGATTCTATGATTCTATGATTCTATGATTCTATGATTCTATGATTCTATGATTCTATGCTCAGGGTCCCCAGTCCCACGGAAATTTAACTGGCCTCAACCAGAGCCAGGGACATTTCGGCCCTGGCTTGCTGGAATGTGCTCCCAAGTGAAATCAGAGCCCTGCATTTGCTGGCAGGGGCTCATGGGGATTGTAGTCCATGAACATCTGGAGGACCACAGGTTGACTAACCCTGGTCTAGGGCAATCCTGGATGCATGTGTTTGCTTCACTTTATTGTAACTTTCTCACTGTGCTCTCTGGAGCTCCAGAGTAAAAACCGAGGGGGAAAAAAACCTACCATCTCTTGCCTATTATTTGCATAATTTATATATGCACAAACTTGTTGCTTAAACAAATACTTTATTGTGATCGTTAGCTCGTTTCATCCCATGGCTTCATAATAAATTAGTCTGGTGACTGTTTGGAATTAACAGAAGGTTTTCATTTGCTCCCGTAAATCTGTGCTTTGCAATTCGAAATTGAAATGCTGCACCATCGTTTGATAGCAAAACTTACGGTATCAGGAAGATGGTGGTGCGGTGGAGGAACATAAGCTTTATGGACCATCCCTGTCAAATTTCAGAGAGCTAAGCTACTAGTTTCATAGGCAGATTGCAAATGAGGCTGCGGTTTCGTGGTAGAACATCTGCCTGGCATGCAGAAGGTACCGGATTCAGTCCCCAGCATCGCCAGGGATGTGAAATATCACTGCCCTATAAAACAGCTGTCAGACAATACTGACCATGATAAACGAAGGGTCTGACTCAGACAAAGAAAGATCCAAATTCTCATTTGCACAGTAGGCAAAGGGAGGCATCTGGCAATCAAGAACAGTGAGCAGAGAGAGTGCGGATGAATGACTTGCCAGGGCTCAGTGGGTCGGCACCAGCTTTGTACACAAAAAATGGTCCAGATCCAGTCCCCAGTGTCTCCAGTGAAAGGTGATGTACAAGACCTCTACCTGACACTCCAGAGGGCCAATGCCGTCTGAATAGGCAATACGAATCTTGATACACCAAAGTTTGGACTCTATGTGAGGAAGTGTGATATGGTCACTCTCAAAACCTGCAGTGATTGCATGAAACACTGTTGAAAAAAAGGAAGACCAATGAAGAAAATTCTTTGTAGGGCAAGGGGAGAGGGACCGGGTGTACAGAGAATACGGACACAGAAATATCTTATTGGGCATAAGGGCCACAGAGATTTTAATGCCATGTAAATGAGTGTAGGCAACACCAGGGCGGATCGATGACCATTCCTGCACCCAAATCTGGCCATCTTCAGGACGGTGCAGGAGGGAAACCACCAGCAGGCCCATCCGCAGGGTCTCAGCGACATGCCAATCAAATTCCCCTGCCCATCAGGCCTGCTAAAATCATAGTGAAAGCCTCCTCCCAGCCACCCACCATGCAGGGCACCCATTCCCCTACCTCCCAAGGAAGATGTGACTGCCAGGCATGTGCCCAGCCTCTCAAGGAGGCCCTGATCCTAGTAGCCAGTTTGGTGTAGTGGTTAGGAGTGCGGACTTCTAATCTGGCATGCCAAGTTCGATTCTGCGCTCCCCCACATGCAACCAGCTGGGTGACCTTGGGCTCGCCACGGCACTGATAAAACTGTTCTGGCCGGGCAGTGATATCAGGGCTCTCTCAGCCTCACCCACCTCACAGGGTGTCTGTTGTGGGGAGCGGAATGGGAAGGCGACTGTATGCCGCTTTGAGCCTCCTTTGGGTAGGGAAAAGCGGCATATAAGAACCAACTCTTCTTCTTCTTCTTCTTCGAGAGCCTGGTACAGAGGCATGGACTAAGCTGCCCATCTGCCCCCAAAACCTCGGGACACTCCCGCATTCATAGACTTTGTCCATGCGCTGGAGGCTTGAGGAAGCGGCATGCGGGAGGCAAAAGAGAGAGGTGCACGTGTGAGAGAGGCATGCGGGAGGCTAGAGAGAGAGGTGCGCAGGAGGCAAGGTGAGGCCAGTCGGAAGGAGAGAGGAGCCACCACCACCACGGAGGCGGAGGCGGCATGTCCCGCCTTACAGTCCCTAAATTCTGGTCACCTTACCATGGACTCCTCCCCCAAAAGGATCTGGCCCACACATAACCACCAGCTGTGACAAGGTGTCAAGAGCAAAAGCACATGAACATTGCAAACAAAACAAACTGCAGAAACTGAGCTCAATTGGAGGGAGTGATGGTGGGAAAGCAACCCAGTGGTATGGTATGTAGGAGTAGTGACAGGCTGTCCACCCAGTTCTGTCATCCTTTTAAAGCCAGCCCAGGCCCCGTGACCCACCTAGCACACATAGGAAATCTCACATGATTTGTTCCCACCAGGCAGAGCCCCCATGGGAAGGAGACACTCTCCTCCTGCACTGTCCTCCCCCACCCAAGCAATGGCAGCTGCTGGTTAATGGCTGTCGCTATGCTTTCTGCTGCACAATCTATTTGATTTTGCTGGTTGGAAATATTCCCTGTCAGTTTTGTTGAAGCTCTGTGGCAACAAAGTTTGAGTCAAGGTATAAGCTTTCATGTGCATGCACAGTTGCACACTTCTTCACATGCTTCAGAGGTGTGCACCTGAGAGCTTATACCTTGAATAAAACTTTGTTGGTCTTAAAGGCGCCACCGAACTCAACCTTTCCCCTGCTGCTTCAGACCAACACGGCTACCCACGTGAAATTATTTTGAGTCACACATTCTTCCTTATATGTTTTACTTGCGCTCACTAAATCAGAAAGCCACACCAGTCTAATCAGTGTGAATGATCATTAACCAGTAATGTCATTTTTCCTTTCGGCTTTCGTTAATGACAGTAACTCATCAACCAAAAGGAAGATTGCAACCCAGAAATCAGAAGGAGACTGAGACTGGGAAGGAAGCCATAAAGGAACATGAAAAGATTCTTAATCGTAAGGAAGTGCTGCTAGCACCCAAGATGCAAGATAATTCATGCCGTCATATTTCCCACTACAATGTATGGCCGTGAAAGTTAGGCAATGAAGAAACCAGACAGGAAGAAGGTTGATTAATTTGACATGTGACGTTGGTTTAATGAATGATAACAGAAATAAGTAAGTAATATAGTGTTGGAGGAGAATTTTATGAATACCATGGACTGCCAAAAGACAAATGAGTAGATTCTAGAGGGTAAAATCACAGAATTGGAAAGGGGGCATACAGGCCATCTAATCCAACCCCTTGCTCCATGCAGGATCAACCTAAAACTTCCATGAGAAATATCTGTCCAGCCACTGCTTGAAGACCACCAGTGATGGGGAGCTCACCACCTCCTTGGGTAGCCAATTCCACTGCTGAACTTTTCAACCAGTGAAATGGGGAGGGGGGGTTATCTAGCCAGTACCATTCGACACATAGTTTAAACCAATTGTTGTGGGTTCTATCCTCCACTGCCAATAGGAACCATTCCCTGCCCTCCTCCAAAAACTTAAAGAGAGCAGTCACATCTCCTCTCAACCTCCTCTTCTCCAGGCTGAATGTTCCCAGGTCCCTCAACCTTTCTTCCTAGGACTTGGTCCCCAGGCCTTGGATCATCCTCATTGCTCTCCTCCACACACTCTCAATTTTGTCCACATTGTTTATGAAGAGAGGCCTCCAGAACTGCACATCGTACTCCAGGTACAGTCTGACCATTGCGGTATACAGCGGGACTATGATATCTCATGATTTTGAATGGGATCAAATCAAGCCTGAACTCTCCCTAGAGAAGCTAAATGGCTAACCTGAGCAATTGTGCTGCGATAGCATTATGACTAGTAGAGTCACTGGAAAAGATAATAATGCTAGGAAAAGTAGAAGGCAACAGGAAAATGGGAGGTGGATTGACTTACTGAGGAAAGCCACAGCCCTCAGTTTGCAAGACCGTTAATGACAGTACATCTTTGAGGTCATTCATTCATAGGGCAACCATGAGATGGGAGCAGCTTGATGGCATCTAACATACACACATACACTGCAGGGCCGGTTTATCCATGCAGTAAGTGCTATGGGCCCCATGCTTCCAGGAGTCCCAAGTGGTGCTTTCCCGCCATGGATCAGGGCTGTAGCTCATCTCCTCACCCCGGAAGAGGAAGAGGAAGAGGAAGAAGATGTTGGTTCTTATATGCTGCTTTTCTCTAACCGAAGGAGTCTCAAAGTGGCCTTCCCTTTCCTCTTCCCACAACAGACACCCTGTGGGGTGGGTGAGGCTGAGAGAGCCCTGATATCACTGCTTGGTCAGAACAGTTTTATCAGTGCCATGGCGAGCCCAAGGTCACCCAGCTGGCTGCATGTGGGGGAGCACAGAATCGAACCCGGCATGCCAGATTAAAAGTCCACACTCCTAACCACTACACCAAACTGGCTCTCTTTACCCTTCTTAAGTACACTCAGGGTGACACCTGTTTCTACTGTGGGGTCTCCCCCACCCCCAGTCTGGCGCTCCCACTGCAATTGTACTCTTCTAGGTACCTGGCAAATCCTTAAACTGGTTCTGGCGCTACGGGCCCCACAAATCCTTAAACCACCCCTGATACAATTGCAGTAACAAATCATACTTATTGTGCTTTTGGATGAGCTTATCTAAGAATTCACTAAGAATTCGCATCTCTGTCACCAATATGAAATATGATAGACGACAGCGTTTTGTCTATGATTTCAGTTTTGACTCATTTTCCCTACCGCCGTCCACTCATTCTTTGTAACACATCCTGTCCGTAGTTTCTTTCAAACATTTGAAATGAGGTTTCTTTCCAAAAAAGCAAGCAGAAACCTGACGCATCCGAGCCACAGATCAGAAGGAAATATCTCGGGCTGGAAATAAAATTTTAAAAAAAAACCTCACACTCTTCCCTTCCTCTGCTTAAGAAGCAGATGTCTCAAGGAATCGAAACACCAGTGTCTGGTTTTATAACGATGGTATATTTAGCGCTTTTGTCATGCTCTGTATGTGTTTTAATTATTTACTGACTTTTCCTGTATTCCTTTTGAAATGACACAAAAGGAACCGTCGGCTGCCTTGAGAGGGCCTGGATCTGGATGCAAAGGGAAAGATGTCCCTAATCTTTTTCATTAATACCTCTAACGAAAATACGAGTGCATCTTTTCAGAGCAGCCTTTTTCAACCTTTTGACCGTGGAGGAACAACCCCTAATATAATTGTTCAGGCTTTAAGGAACCACAGAAGTTATGACAACTGGCCACGCCTCCCTGACACATCCCAGGAAGTGACATGTCATTGGAAGTCACCTCAGGCAGGCTTGAGAAGGACTGGGCCGGGGTGGGGGGAGATGGGCTAAGATGGAAGTAGGCATGCAGCCTTCAGCCCCGTCCCAGGCACAGAAACCATGAGAGATCTCATTCATGCTCAGAAGGGAGAAGGACAGAGTTCGCCTCAAGTTCTCAAGACCACCAGTTAACGTGGGAGGTGATGTCACTTCCAGTGATATGTCACTTCCTGGGGGTGTGGCAGGGAGGCATGGCCAGCTGATATCACTTCTGGGGTTCCTTGAAGCCTGAAAAATTATTTCAGAGGCTCCTCCATGGTCAAAAGGATGGAAAAGGCTTTTCCAGGGTTTTCAAGACAAAGAGATGTTCAGAGGTGGTTTGCTATTGCCTGCCTCTGTGTCACAAAATCCTGAACTTCCTTGGTGAGCTCCCATCCAATCAGGAGAGCCAGCTTGGTGTAGTGGTTAGGGGTGCGGTCTTCTAATCTGGCGAGCCGGGTTTGAATCTGTGCTCTGCAACATGCAGCCAGCTGGGTGACCTTGGGCTCGCCATGGCACTGATAAAGCTGTTCTGACTGAGCAGTAATATCAGGACTCTCTCATCCTCACCCACCTCACAGGGTGCCTGTTGTGGGGAGAGGAAAGGGAAGGCGAATATAAGCTGCTTTGAGACTCCTCTGGGTAGAGAAAAGCAGCATATAAGAACCAACTCTTCTTCTTCTTCAAATACTTCCATCCTGCTTAGCTACCGTGATCGAGCTAACCTGAAGCATCCAGGTTGGGGGCAGATCTATAGATGAGGGACATGTTTTTGAATGATCCCCTTATCTGGGGGCAATGAGGTGGTAGAATGGATTGTACCACTTGCAACTGCTGGTGGAGGACATACGTTTCAATGAGGTCATTTTTTTTTAAATACTCCTTGCAGGTAGAAACCATGCTCTGCAGGGAATTGCCTGAGCAGCACCTTTTCTCCTTGAGACATTTTTTTCCCATTAAATTGCAGGGATTTTTTCCCAACTGGGTGTAACAGCCAGTCACCCGTCTCACGCATCCACTCTGACATGGTACAATGCATCATGTCACTCCTAGGATTCTACCCTTGACTGTAATGCACGTGAAGACTAAGCCTGTCCACCAAAGCCTTCTATCTGGCAATGAATTGCCCAAAGCAAAACTAATTCTTTCAACAGAAGAGAAAGATAGTAATGCAATATTTGTCCAGCCTGTCTTATGGGGTTCTCTCCTACCTACATTCTTCTCTCTCTCTAACCAGATGCATTTTTGTTAGAGGCATTAATAAAATGGGCTGTTACAGAGGAACTGAAGGAAGGAAGTAATCAGTCTTCCCTGGGCCAAATTGGATTCTGCCCTCCCGATCCTGACCCCTGTGCAGTATTTTCCAACCCATTCTGTAGGTTTGGTGCTTTTCCCTCCCCAAGGCCATCTAACAGAAAGATGTGATCTGTACGAGTATATTTCCAGGCTGGCTTGACAAAATCTGAAGGATGATCCGGGTGACTGCAATGTTGTTCCTCCGTTGAATTATTCCCTTTTACAGAACCGAGGAGTCGCAGGGCAGGAGGAAGCCACCAAGATGCATCAAAGGGGGGGGGGGGACAAAATCCCTGCCGCTAAGACAGGTTATTATATCACTCAGCGGAGGGGAAAACTGTGGTGGCAAACCTTGTTAATTGCCATCCGAGCAGCACTCTTGACGGGCATCAAGGAGAGGAGGCAAATGCTGGGCCTTGCTGTGCAGAGATGCAAGGAGAGAAAAATCAGGTATGAACACATTCCAGAGGAAAGAGAAAGGGCAGACACCTGCGGCTGACAATTCTTGGCAGCTGCTTCCTGTTCCAAGGCTGGGAAACATTTCCACTGGTGACATGAAGTGTGCTTGGATGAGCCAGGTTGTGTTTGCCGGCATTCTGGCACTTGAGTGTATTGGCCTTTGACGAGCTGGAGGAGGTGTACAAATACGTTGGTTACATGTGCCTCCAAGTCAAGTGGTTGGACGTTCCAGGGATTCCCTTTGGAGGGCAGAGAGGAGTGTGTGGAGTGTGTGGAGAGCCAGTTTGGTGTAGTGGTTAGGAGTGCGGACTTCTAATCTGGCATGCCGGGTTCGATTCTGCGTTCCCCCACATGCAACCAGCTGGGTGACCTTGGGCTCACCATGGCACTGATAAAGCTGTTCTGATCGAGCAGTGATATCAGGGCTCTCTCAGCCTCACCCACCCCACAGGGTGTCTGTTGTGGGAGAGGAATGGGAAGGCGACTGTAAGCCGCTTTGAGCCTCCTTCTGGTAGGGAAAAGCGGCATATAAGAACCAACTCTTCTTCTTATGTTTACAAATACGCAAGGGACAGCATAGAGATCTTTCTGCTGGGATGCAGATTCACTGCTTCCACATCAGAGCCTCAGAGGAAAAAGCCTACACCTACACCCACACACACACACACACACACACACACACACACACACACCGAGGAGCTCCACCACAGGGTTGCCAGCTTCCAGTTGGGGCCTGACAATCTCCCAGAATCAAAATGGATCTCCAAACTACTGAAATTGGTTTTCCTAGGGAAAATGTCTTCTTTGGAGGTTGGATACTATGATGATGTTATCCGTTCAGTCGTGTCTGTCCCTCGGTGATTCTATAGGAAAGTCTTCGCCATGCGACCCTGTCTCTGACTGCTTCTTTTAATTGGTTCATGGTCATCCCTGTATTGGCTTTGATCGTGTCGAGCCAGCGGATCCTTTGGTGACAACGTTTTCTTTTGCCGCTGACCATGCCGAGTATTAATGATTTTTCTAGCAAGTCTGATCGCATGATGTTTCCAAAGTAAGTGAGGTTTAGCCGTAATATCTTGCCTTCTAATGACATAGTTGGTTTGCTCCTCTCTAAACCTGTCCTGTTGGTAACTCTGGCTGTCCGTGGTATTCGCAGCATTCGTCTCCAGCACCATAATTCAAAAGCATCTATTCTCCTCCTGTCTTCCTTCTCCAGGGTCCAGCTTTCGCATCCATAGGTGGTTATGGGGAAGACAATGGCGTTGACTAGCCAGCACTTTGTATTAAGGCCGATATCCTTATTTTTCCATTATTCAGTTCATGCCTAAGATTGCGTTCTGGCCCAGTGTTATTCGCCCTTTGATTTCACGGCTGCATCCACCACTTTGATTGAACATAGATATTATGGCATTGTTTATTATTGATTTGGTTACATCATTGATAGTCCACCTTTCTCATTTGGACTCAAGGTGTATTATCCAGAGTGGGTCAATACAATCAACAGGATGGATATTCAACAAGCAATGCAATAGGAATAGGGTTTTATGACTAATCAGAAATGTAAAAAAACAGAACCAAAGCAAAACATAAGTCTTAACATGACACATTAAATGATGTAAAAATGAAACAACAGGAGCTAACCATCTCCTCTCTGGTTCCTCCCTTCCTCAAACCCTGCCCTCGCCAGACTCCACCGCCAAATCCCCAGGAAATTCCTAAATTAGAGCTGGGCACCTTCTCCAGCCAACTCACAGCACAGTGTATCTGATTCTTTCTCTGTTTCCCCTAGCATGCTGCTGCTGTGCTTCTTTTATCCTACAGACACCCACCTGTCCTCTCCCTCCAGGTAGAAAGGAAACACTCATCTTCCAGGTCTCATGGCTCACTGAGGGTATATCACAATTTATCTCTGATCATTAAGAAGTGACACCATTCTCTTTTTTGTCAGGAAGGCTAGCCGGAGCCCATGATCAGGATCTAAGCTGACTACAATGTGCAGGTAGGAAGCTGCCTTAAAGCCCCTCAGCCCACTAGCCCATCTAGCTGTGTCTTGTCTTTTCCATCTGGAAGCAGCTCTTTTGAGGTCTCCAGCAGAGCAGCTGCTACAAACTGGGGAGATCAATAGGAGTTTCCTTGTACCCTAAAGGCTAACAGAGGCCCAGGCTAGTCCAATGTCATCTGATCTCAGAAGCTAAACTAAAACATACAAGCATAGAATCAGAGTTGGAAGGGACCTCCAGGGTCATCTAGACCAACCCCCGCAGAATGCAGGAAATTCACAACTACCTGCCCACCCACAGTGACCCCAATTTCACGTCCAATTTCATTACCCTCTTGTGTTGCAGCATTTTTAGGTGATATTTTTAGAATTACTTCCAAGTTCTTAATGAAACCAGGTAACACTGTTTTATCATAACTATAGCATTATGTATATCTTGTATAGCTTCCTAAATGTATCTATCTATGTATATATAGTGTATGTATAGTGTCACCATAAATTGACAACACTTTCCATTTCCAAAGGTGGTTTTATTCTAGGGTTGCCAACCTGCAAGTGGATATTGCAGACCTCCCAGAATCACAACTGATGTCCAGACTATAGAAATCCATTCCCCTGGAGAAAATGCCTGTTTTGGATGGTGGCCTGCATGGTAACATAGCCTGCTGAGTGCCCCCCCTCCCCAGGGTTTGCCACCAAAATCTCCAAGTATTCCCCAACCTGCAGTTGGCAGTCCTATAGTAGCATCAATTTCCATGGGCTAGAACACAAGAGCCTCTTGTGGCGCAGAGTGGTAAGGTAGCAGAAATGCTGTCTGAAGCTGTCTGCCCATGAGGTTGGGAGTTCGATCCCAGCAGCCGGCTCAAGGTTGACTCAGTCTTCCAGCCTTCCGAGGTCGGTAAAATGAGTACCCAGCTTGCTCGGGGGTAAATG
The DNA here is from genome assembly GCF_049243985.1 of Paroedura picta. Lineage (NCBI taxonomy): Eukaryota > Metazoa > Chordata > Lepidosauria > Squamata > Gekkonidae > Paroedura > Paroedura picta. Next base: position 35,210,235 of record NC_135373.1, read on the forward strand.
GTAATGACTGGGGAAGGCACTGGCACCCCGTATTGAGTCTGCCATGAAAACGCTAGAGGGCATCACCCCAAGGGTCAGACGTGACTCGGTGCTTGCCCAGGGGATACCTTAACCTTTTACCTTTAGAACAGGGGTAGTCATCCTGTGGTCCTCCAGATGTTCATGGACTACAATTCCCATGAGCCCCTGCCAGCAAACGCTGGCAGGGGCTCATGGGAATTGTAGACCATGAACATCTGGAGGACCACAGGATGACTACCCCTGGGCTAGAACCACGCTTCAGAGACAAGGTTTAGAATCAAGGGAGTCAGGCAGAAGCCAATGTATACTGTCAGTCAAATTTTTATGCAACGCACAAACCAACAGACCACAAACTTGCATTTAAAGAGAGATCATCTGCACTTCTATAAAGAAGGCTGGCGTCTGTCCACCAGAGGTTATGGCAGAATAAAATCTGATTGCAGGTGATACAAAAATTTCAGGAAAAAATCTTGTTCTTATGTTTTTAAGCAGCCTCCCACTTACCCACCTGGGGAGGTGAATTTCCAGCCCCACACCCCAATTTCCTTTCAACAAGGAATTGAGGAGCAGGAGGGAAAATGCCCTTGACATAGTGATGCCATAGGAATTTCTCCTGTGCTCTCTGATAAAGACCATAGAGAGTGGGGGCAGGGGCAGCCTAGAGCATCACCAAAAAAAGACATCTCAATCTCTGCCCTGTGTAGGCATTGCCCCGCCCCGCCCCCCCCCCCCCGCAAAAAAAAAAAATCCATCCAGGCATTCTGTCTGAAACGTATTATAATAATGTGCATTTACTGAAGTGAGATACCCTGATCTGGAGAGCCCTTGCTAACCCCATCTCAGCAAATCTTCAATCACAAGCAAAGCTCTTCATGTGGAAATCTGCCTTCCGATGTGACCATCGATTGGTTCAAAGCCCTGATGTAAAGAGATCTTAAAACTACATTTCTTCTATGTAGTCACAACAGGTGGAGAGAGGTTTTCAAAAGCATTTTTTTACAGTGGTATGTATAAAATTGGCCTTCATGCAGCCACTTGAGTCCCTGCAGTCAAATGGTTTTGGCAGAGCCCTCCTTCATTAACTCCCCCCAATTCAGCCTGTGTTTATTTTAGAAGTAAATCCTAGCCACTCCAGCCAGGCTTAATTCCTACAAAAGTCTCTTTACAATGGCAGCCTAAATGAAAATTGCTGCTGAGACATGTCCCGGGTATTGTTTAGGATGTAGCCCCCGCTCCGGTTGGTCAAAAAGAATGAAAGACACACAGGCCTTAAGACGGATACACATTTTATTGGATCAACTCAGGCTGGCAAAAGAGAAAGCCTTGGAAGCCCCTGAATGTAAAGTCATTTCAGGCAGAAGTAATAAAGTTAGCGCCTGAATACAAAGCAGGGGCAGGGGAATGATGAATACACAGCTGGCAGGTTGGCAGCGCTTCGCGTTCAGCAGGAAGGATACGTGCCAGGAAAGGACGCCTCGTGTGTAAAAGGACGTTCAAGAAGCCGCCACCAGGACATGTCTTTAAAAGCAAAAGCAGCTTGGCGAGGGGACAATTTAAATGAATAACAATGGGGAGAGCTGATTAACCCTTTCTGTTCTGGCCATTTCCCACTCCAGTATCCCTCCAGCATCTTCTTCCCCTCCCCCTTGCTTGCCAATAACATGGCTAAAAAGTGTCCATCAAATCACAGCTGTCTTTTGGTGACCCGTTATGGGGGTTTCCAAGGCAAGAGACCTTCAGTGGTAGTCTCTGCCATTGCCTGCTGGCATGTAGTGACCTTGGCTTTATGCTGCCTCAGACAGTGATGGAGTCTCCTTCATTGGGAGTTTTTGGATGAGCACCTGTCAGAAGGGTGTACTATTTAAGTCCATGAGGAGGTGTGGGGAGGCTGGACTGGATGGTCTCTTACAGCTTTGTGTGAATCTCATTCTGACTTCTTGGAGGTCTCCCCTCCAAATACAAGTGAGGGCTGAAAATCTGATTGGCTATGCTGATTGAAACAGCATGGTGGCAGCTGCTGTTACAGAATGTGTTTTACTCTATCGCACCTCTTGTTCACAGTGCATTGTTTAATGGCCCCTCTTCATCCCTGCATTTGGCTTTCCTCTATGTGTGTGGGCTTCACCTCTTTTACAGTGCCAGTTTGGTGTAGTGGTTAGGAGTGCGGACTTCTAATCTGGCATGCCAGGTTCGATTCTGTGCTCCCCCACATGCAACCAGCTGGGTGACCTTGGGCTCGCTACGGCACTGATAAAACTGTTCTGACCGGGCAGTGATATCAGAGCTCTCTCAGCCTCACCCACCCCACAGGGTGTCTGTTGTGGGGAGAGGAAAGGGAAGGCGACTGTAAGCCGCTTTGAGCCTCCTTTGGGTAGGGAAAAGCGGCATATAAGAACCAACTTTTCTTCTTCTTCTTCTCTTGTGGCAGCCATTTTATAGTTTCAGTCATCACCCCGTATCAGAATTCCAAAGGTGCCTGTAAGCTGAAGATTGGGGATGCCTTGACTAAACATTGTAGCCCTTCCCAGAATAAGTACACAGGTTTTAAAAGCCTCCCAATTCCTTCACCATCTGACTTAACATCTTCAGCATGCTGGTCAAGCGCTAGAGGACAGCAAGGTGTCCATGAGTAGATTCCCCACTTATTTAGAAAAAAGCACAACAGCTGCTGCAAAGGGCACAGTTCACACTGGGGCCATGATTCGGGGGTAGGGGGCAGGACACTGGTTTAACTTCGTCATACTTTGTGGTGTCTCAAAATTATCCCTCCCCTCTTCCCTAGATGGAGAGGGGGATTACAAGAAAGGAGTGGATGCTGGTTCCAGAAGGATAGCTGTGTTTGTCTGGGAAATGATGTGACCTCACTTCCAGGTGACACTCTAGGAATTTCCCCTAAGCTCAGTGGTAAAGTTCACAGACATGGGGAAATTCCTGCAGAATCGCCGCAGATACTTTTTTTTCTCCCAGTCCTTAATTTCTCAAGGGCAGGGGATTGGCATTGAGGGGTGGGGTCTATCTACTGTGGGCCTCCAAACAGCAAGCTTAGATTCTTACAGGAAATTTGCCTCTGCTGGGACTGCACAACTAGATGCAAGCTTTGGAAACCACTTATGCTGCTCATTGAGCCAAGAAGAACAGCCACATTTGGGATGTTCTGACAGTCACACTGCGAGCATCATGTCTTCACCTTTGCTGGGCTGCAGCCCATAAGTTAGGTGGCTGGGGGGAGGCATTGAGAAGGGCTTCGTATCTGCGGCCCATTTATAAAGATGCGGGAGGCAGAGGCAGGGAAGGATAGCACGTGTCATATTTCTCCTGCAATCCCTGCTGGGATGCAATTTCATGAAGTGCTGCGTTTTTCAAAAAACCGTGCTTTCTTCCCTCGGTGGGCTTACCGAGATGAACATTTTAATTAACCTGAACTGTAATGAAGGAGGTTGGGAAACCGATGGCCTGTTGAGCCCCTGTGTGATTACTGATCAATTTGAGGAAGGGCCTCTGTGGTCCACGCACAAGGTCCTGCATGCCAAGTAGCCCCACGCAGGACGGCCTCAGGGCAGACCTACAAGCAAAAGCCTGTTTTCATCCCTGCAAAGTCAGAGCACGTGACGTTGCAGGGATAAGCTGAAGGGGCATCGGCTTCAAAAGACTGCCAATGAGTTAATTTGTTTTTATTGAATGCAACGTAATTTTAGATCTGTGGCATGCTGTCTCACAAAGGCCGCCGTCCTTCAGTGTAGCGATCCCCAACCTGTGGGCCGCAGACCACAGGTGGTCCGTCGACTAATTGGAGGTGGGCCCCGAAGGACGCCTCCCCCCCCCCGGCCCTTTACAACACACTTCGGGTGTCATTGTCTCCCATCACTCCCAGATGGGACTACCTCGTTGCAGAGAAACAAGCTCAGGGTTCCCATTGATTTGTCATTGTCATGAGTTAAAATTTCCATGAAAATAAAATGTTCCTTATGTTCATAGTTGGGGCGTGTCTGTATCTTATTTTGAAGGAATGTTTAAACATTACCATAGCGATCAGAGAGCGTTAGGGCAGTGGTTGAGAGTAGAGAAGTAAACTACCTCCCCCCCCCACCGGGCCTCAGTAAAAGGCGTTGAGTGGTGATAAAAAGGTTGGGGACCACTGCTTTAGTGTAAGAAGGCCTCTTATTCATAGAGAAATATTGTGTTTATTGTAAATGACACCAACCACATTATCCCACTTGCACAAGTAGGGTCTTCGTCTAACATGAAGCGCTCTGAGTGATCTTGAGAGAGTCGCTTTGTTTTGGCCTAATACACCTCATGGTGTTATGAGGATAAAATAGAGAAGTTAAAACTGCGTACGCCAGGGAGCTCCTTATGACTGATGGATGGATGGACAGATGGAGGTAGGGATGGGCAGATGGACGGATAACGTAAGTAACCTACTGTTATAATATTTTCAGCGCACTTCTCCTTTTCTGAGAGTAAGCCCCTTTCAGTGGCCCTGCGAAAGCTTCTGAGTAGACCCCTCTAGGATCGCCAAACCTATTTGTACTAGAATTGAAACTTTATTAGATAAAACAAAGCAAACTTAGAGGCTAACAAAATGGATTCCAGTTAGTATAACATCCAAATAAGAGCCTCTTGTGGCGCAGAGTGGTAAGGCAGCAGACATGCAGTCTGAAAACTCTGCCCATGAGGCTGGGAGTTCAATCCCAGCAGCCGGCTCAAGGTCGACTCAGCCTTCCATCCTTCTGAGGTCGGTAAAATGAGTACCCAGCTTGCTGGGGGGTAAACGGTAATGACTGGGGAAGGCACTGGCAAACCACCCCGTATTGAATCTGCCATGAAAACGCTAGAGGGCGTCACCCCAAGGGTCAGACATGACCCGGTGCTTGCACAGGGGATACCTTTACCTTTACCAATAACATCCAAAACAGTTATTAGGTAATGCCTTTCATTCGTCCTAAGAAAGATAATACACTTACCATTATTCTTTGATCTGTTTTTCAATGGACCGACACAGCTATTTGCAAACAATGGATGCCTTTGCTTTTGCACCCCCATTTTAACTGAGCATGTTTAATTTTGCTCAATCCCCAAGGAAACTCAGCCGCTCTCAACAACCTTTATTGGGTATGGCAAATCAGGACCGAGGAATGCATCGCCCCTGTCCTTATCTCCTTTGCCATGAACAGAACTCCAGGTTCCTGCCATGAGAAAAGCACTCCACTCAAAATGAAGTAATCTCTTTCCAAGTATAGTCATTTGGAGGGGAAATATTGGCTTCTCGGTGATTGCAGATGCACCGGACTCTGAAACTGTCACTCTCCTTCCAAGGATAAATGTTTGCAAAGGCAAAGTATTTTTTTATAGCCCCCCACCCCCTAAAACAGGAGGACAACTGTATCTTAGCGACTGATCCTGCTGCAATGACAGTTTTGGCGATTGCTTGCAACGCTGCCCCATCTTGGACCGGTCGACCGTACTGCCATCATACTGCAACCACAGAATCACACAACACAACAGCCCCCATTTGCCAAGGGCCATGCCTTCTTTGAGGTCTTCACCCCTGGTTAATCACTGTCATGGTTGTGTCCTCGTTCTTGCCCTTGAGGGATGCCTTGCTAGCAGTTTGTCCACTGTGAGAAAAGAGTCACACTTTGGATCCAGAATAAAGGGAGGGAGAATGCATTTCTTGGGGGGGTCCTCAGCATGTTGTATTTTTTTCTGTCACAAAGTCTCAGACATATGGCAACCCTGCAACGCTTTCAAGGCCATTGCTTGCCTCTGTGAAGCAACGCTGGACTTCCTTGGTGGCCTCCCATCCAAGTGCAAACCAGGATCAACCCTACAGTTTGGTGTAGTAGTTATGAGTGCAGACTTCTAATCTGGCGAGCTGGATTTGATTCCACGCTCCCCCACATGCAGCCAGCTGGGTTTGCCACAGCACTGAGAAAGCTGTTCTGACAGAGCTCTCTGACAGGGCTCTCTCAGCCTCACCCACCTCACAGGGCGTCTGTTGTGGGGAGAGGAAAGGGAAGGCGATTGTAAGCCGCTTTGTGACTCCTTCAAGTAGAGAAAAGCGGCATATAAGGACCAACTCTTCTTAAGTAATATCAGGGCTCCCTCAACCTCCCCTCCCTCACAGGGTGTCTGTTGTGGGGAGAGGAAAGGGAAGGCGACTGTAACCCCCTTGAGACTTCTTCGGTTACAGAAAAGTGGCATATAAGAACCAACTCTTCTTCTTCTTCTACATAGCTTCCAAGATTAGTCTAGCCTGGATCATCCAAGTCAGAACATGAACTCAGAAGGAAATCCTACTAAGTTCAATGGCACTTGCTCCCTAGTAAATGTGCTTAGGATTTCAGCCTCAGCTTGGCAAGTATTAACAGTGTCATCTATTTCTTTCTCTCATCCTGGAGAAACATTCTGTTGCAACCCGAAAGCTTGCTTGGTGTAGTGCTTAAGAGTGGCAGCCTCTAACCTGGAGAGCTGGGTTCAGTTCCCCCACTCCTCCATAGGCAGCCAGCTGGGTGGCCTTGGGCAGTTCTGTCAGATCTCTCTCAGTCCCACGTACCTCACAGAGTGTCCAGTGTAGGAAGAGGAAGGAAAAGCGATTGTAAGCCACTTTAAGACTCCTTTGGTTAGTAAACAGCAGAGTACAAAACCCCAAATTCCTTCTCTCTTGCTTTCCACATTTTAATCTTGTTCAGGCTTGACGCAGAGCAAATGGTCTTAGAGCCGAGTCCCTCCCTCTCTGCTGCAAGGAACTCAGCATAGGGTTTGCACTGATTTATGCCCAACGCTCTCCCTGTCCCCTTTAAAAACATCCAGAAAATATATGGCTTGCCTTAGCCACATTTGAGAATGTGAAGTTACATAGCTCTTTAATTTGAAATATTAGGCTGCTGCCTGGGAGGATTTTCTTGTCAATTTCGGAGCCGTGACGGCTATCGGGATTGATGAGACACAAGCTGTGCATCACCGAATTGCCATTCCAATCTCAGATGGCATCTAGGCTAAAGGCTTCCTATGCATCTTGTCACGGAGTCTGAGGATGAGCTACCCTTCTGCCGGATCCCTGCCTGTCTTTTTTATCAGTAGTATTTGCGTCAATATATATATATATATATATATATATATATATATATATATATATATATATATATATATATATATATATATATATATATATATATATATATATATATATATATATATATATATATATATATATATATATATATATATATATATATATATATATAGTTCTTTTATCGTATGAGGAATGGCAAAACAGGAACGCATCCATTCCCACATTCAGTTAAGCAAGGATCTCCAGCTCGGCTTGGGTGTTAGCTTTATGCACGTACTGTTTGGGCAGAAATTTGGTTCTGAAAGGAAAAACAGATCTCCTAGACCAGCTTTCCTCAACCCTTTTTACCACTGAGAAACCCCAAAACAGTCTTCAGGCTTCCAGAAACCCCAGAAGTGATGTCAGCAGGCCACACCTTCCTGCCACGCCCCAGGAAGTCACATGTCATCAGAAGTGCCATCACACAGACACTCCCACTGAATGTGATGTCACCAGGCCACTCCCACAGATGACTTGTAAACAGAACCATACCTGTACTCTGGGCTGCCTACCAGTTTGCTCTTCTTCACCAAAGGGAACTTGCAGTGGGCACCTGCAGAGAGGGCCAGAGCAGGGTTATGCTCCACCCCCACCACCCCCCGTCCCTGCAGTTAAGTTAAAATGAGCCTTCTTACCTCTCTGGACTCCAGTCACTACCACATGCAAACAGCCTCAGCCAGCAAGGATCTGAAGGGCCAGGGCTCCTCCCATTCCCACCCCTTGCACGCCCATCATTGGCTATTTTGGGAAGGGGGGTCAACAAAACCATATATGGTCATATCACCCAATAATGTTAAAATTAATATATTATATACACACACACTAGCCTCAAAGCCCGTTCCTAAGAATGAGCTTTGAAAGATCCCCTCCCCTGGCCAGGCAGCTTAAGATGGCTTTGGGCCACAGCTTGCAGCTGGATCAAGTGGGGCGGGCAGGGGCTGGCCAGCTCATTAGCAGGGCCGGGACAGAGCTCCTTAGCAGGCAGTCAGCAGGCCCTCATTAGCAGGCCCTGTCTAACAGGCCAATAGGCCCTCCTTAGAAAGCTTTCCACCACAACCCTTTGTCCAGGGCCCTCTCCCCTTACCTGCTGCTGGCTCCAGGCACGTCTGAGAGCAAAGAGGCTAGAGTCCAGGGACGCAGGGGAGGAGCTGCAGGGGCAGGGCCAATCAAGGCCAGCTGATTGGCCCTATTCCAACTTGGACAGCTGGACACGTTCCACCCTCCAGGCAGTTTCACAAATATATATAAATAGGAACAATTGATAAATTAAGGAAGTCCCAATCGGTGAACCCCTTTGGGGACCCTTGCAAAACTCCAGGGTTTCAGAAAACACTAGCAGAGAAAGCCTGTCCTAGACTCAAGCAACCAGCTCCCCAACTCTTCCCAAGATGACGCCAGAGCACCTGCTGATCCCCTTTTGGGCTACTAAACATGCTATAGCAATTCTAGTAAACCTACAATCCTACAAACAATCTCAGAAACCCTACAGACAAAGCCTACACACAGTGCGCCCTACCAGAAGGCGGAGCTCAGTAACCATCTTTTCAAAAATTATTATTCAGTACATGACAGTACAAAACCAATGAGATCGCTTAGCAGTAAATTCTGGGTAGACAAAAGGAAGTATTTCTTTGGACTCTGCATAATTAAATTCAGCAACTCATGGCCATGGAATGCAGTGATCACCACTAGTGTGGATGAATTTAAGAAGCGATCAGACAAATTTATGGAAGAGAGGTTTAACCATGAACTGGTTCTGAATGCCAGATGCTAAGGAGAAGCTGCATTGATACTCTCGGGGGGGGGGGTCCCAAGAAGCATCTAATAGCCCTGGGTAGAAAGCAGTATGGAGTAGATGATCAGACTAAATGTCCACCTAGTAGGGTTGCCTTGCCCTCAGCCAATATAAACAGGCTAGTGGTCCATAGGTAAAGGTATCCCCTGTGCAAGCACCAAGTCATGTCTGACCCTTGGGGTGACGCCCTCTAGCATTTTCATGGCAGTGTCAATATGGGGTGGTTTGCCAGTGCCTTCCCCAGTCATTACTGTTTCCTAGCCCCAAAGAAATTCGGATTGTCTTGGCTCCTGACTGGTGGAACGAGCTCCCGAAAAACATCAGGACCTTGTCGGAGCTCAATGCATTATGCAGGGCCTATTAAACAGAGCTCTTCCACTACACCTACAGTTGAGGCCAGAAAAATATCAAAATATCAACATCTTGTCAGCCTCCCTCCTATTTTACACCCCAACCCTGGGTTCTAGTTTTACACATAGGCAGAATTTTTAGAATGATTCTGGGATTTTTTTTTTAAACTGTGATTTTAATGTATTGTTGGTTATGTGTTGTTCACCACCCTGAGTTTGTTTTGGTGGAGAGGGCAGTTTATAAATCTGCCTACCTACATATATGATTACCAGTTACAACACGAAAACAGGCTGGGGACGGAGGGAGGGGCATGGGAGAGACCCAAGTTATATCACCAGGACAAGGCAACACTTGAAGTAACGTTCCAGCCATGCTCTGGTATTTGGGCAAAATTTCTACAGTAAAAATATCTTCTATCATTGAGCTTTTGTCCAAATACCAGAGCATCACCTGAACAGCCCAGTGACACGTCCCTTCCAGTACACATTGGAAGTAACACCGTCACATTGCCAGTGACATAGCCTGGGCCTCTCTCCTGCTCCTACTAAGTCCTATGGTATAGTGACTTTTTGGACTTGGCTTGGTCCTGAGTCTCTCCATAGAAATAGAACCATGGCATTATTATTTAGACTTTCTTGGTAAACAGAGCAAGATTGGTGATCAACAATCTCTGGTCCTGTTGGGGAAATCTATTCTTTCTTACCATTTATAAAAAATAAAGTAAAAAAAAGAGATAGAGCAGCAGAGTAATAGAAAGGAGGCAGTTATTAGTTACCTTGGTGGATGAGGTGCAGATCCAGATTCACAACGCTTTGAGGTTTAAAAGAGAGAATCTTTACCAGGAAAGATTATTTACAAATATATATCTTATTCATCTGATTCAGTTGCCTTACTGAAGCAAAGTGCAAAAGAAGAAGAAGAGTTGGTTCTTATATGCCACTTTTCCCTACCTGAAGGAGGCTCAAAGCGGCTTACAGTCGCCCTCCCATTCCTCTCCCCACAACAGACACCCTGTGGGGTGGGTGAGCCTGAGAGAGCGCTGATATCACTGCCCGGTCTGAACAGTTTTATCAGTGCCGTGGCGAGCCCAAGGTCACCCAGCTGGTTGCATGTGGGGGAGCGCAGAATCGAACCTGGCATGCCAGATTAGAAGTCCACACTCCTAACCACTACACCAAATTGGCACCAAACACCTTTATCCACAAGCTTAAGGAATAGTTACAAAAGCAGCACACTGAAATCCTTCATGGCTGGGCTGTACGCAAACTACATGCCACACATCAGCAGATGGAGACAGCTAAGCCTAATGGAGGACATGCTCCTTGCAAGCAGCAAAAGGCACACAGAGCTACTCTTACTGAAAGAGGAGGAAGTGGGCTGTGGCCAGGTCAAATAAATGGTCAGCACTCTGACCATGTGCTGGGGTTTTTCTACTGCTTATGGTTGCAATCCCAGCCCTAACGACCTGGCACCACTAATGAGCACACAGGTGCAGCTTAGCTGCTTAAACAGTTTAACAATGGCACTTCAGAGCTGACTTCACCAATTTACTTGCTGATTACAATTCTAACACCTGGTCAGCCAGCTGCAGTTGCAGGGGGACAGAGCCTGAGGATGGGTGATCTCCCACCTTCAGCAGCAGCCTGACAACCCTATCCTCTAAGTAAGGTCCACCTAGTAGGTCTATCTAGTAAGTCTGCCTAGTAAGTAAGACTTTTCTTATGGTCTTCCAGAAAACTCCTGGCAGTTTTGGGTCCTGCAATCCTCTCTCATTACACTTGCCCCATAATCACTTCCTGAATAGCCAGTATGTATGGGACTGGGGCACAGAGGTTAAAAAAACCACCCTCTTGGGGGATATCCATGCAAAGCCAGTCTAAGAGCCTATTTGCTTACATAAAAACATTTCTCATTCCACATTTCCATCCCTTTGTATCAGCCCGCAGCAGCACCAGTGCCCACACGCCACGTTTAAAGCAGATCAAAAACTATTAAAAATAACATGACAGCTCATGACAAAACCATTACAGCAGAATAATCAACGGAGAGCCAGTGTAGTGAAACGACTCAGGACCATAACAGATGAGATGCTGGAAGATTTGTGATTAGAACTTCCCAGGCAAACCACAAGGGTAGCAGATGGAGAGAAGGGGCTTAGCTGTCGTACCCCCGCAAGTTTTTCTGATTGTACCCCCAATCCATGATTTGGGGATAAGAAAATGCTGATATGCACTGACATGAAAGGACCTGTCTATCATATTTTTATCCCTCTCTTTCTTCAAGGAGTCCAGGGGAGCATATTTGAGTCTTCCCTCCTCTATTTCATCCTTACAACAGCCCCATAAGGTAGACTAGATTGACAGAAAGGGGCGAAAGATTTATGCAATCTGAAGAGAAACCAGAGTATCCCACAACAGCGTAGAGCATTCGTGTTAGCTAGAACTAATGCTCTACCTTCTGCTGTTCTATATGGGAGATTTCAACAGATCCCGTATTCAGCTAGGTTGTGCCCATGTGGACAATGCTGTATAGAATCACACACATTTTCTTCCATTGTCCATTTTATTCCTCGATCCGAGCTAAATTTCTTAACTCATTGCTGTGTAAAAGAGAACTGCATTCGGATGAACGTAAGATTCAGCTTCTTTTGACATCCCAGAACCCTGATATAATTCAACCAGTTGCAAAGTTTTTATATCTTGCCATGAGAAATCGTGAATGTATTATGTTTGCCTTTGTTCTCACTAGCAGTGGATCCTTTTGCACTTTCCTTTCTTATATTGTACTTTTATATGCTATTAAAGGCTTGTTGTTGTTGTTGTTGCTCTGCAACACCACAAACTGACAGAAAGGGACCAGCCCAAAGTCACCCCTATAGCTGTATGGCTGAGAAAGGATGCAAACTCTTTGGTTCTGCTTGGGGTTACTGTTAGAGCATATTGTCTGCCAGCTAAAACACGCAAAGAAGGTTTCAGTTATTTTCTTGGGGTGGTTCCTGGCCTCTCACTCTCATTGACGTTCTAGGCCATGCAGTGGGGCTTAGAAAGGATTTCATTTTGATAAAGGCATGTAGGTAATTCCATACTTGGAGGTTATAATAGCCTTAATTGCTGTGGCAGAGTCAGACTTGAAATAGGCGCAGAGTGACATATCCGCAGACAGTCGGGGAAAGTGTGGCCAGATACGGGAACTCCCTCCCGTCACTTTGGAAGAAAGGGGCTTTTGGGCACGATCAAGAGGCAGGTGATTTGGAAGAAGAAAGCCAAGTCCGATTAGAGATAACCATCTGGATGGCAACATAATGGAGTATAAAAATATAGAGAGGGAAAAGATAAAGAGCCTGGAATAAAAAGGAAGGAAAAGTCCCCGCATGAGATAAAGATTATGGGTCTAAAATTGCTTAAATTCCTCTAAAGCGATGGAAGCTACAATATGATACTTAGCAGGGTGATTTTCGCACAGCTTTATAAAGATCTTATTGTGATTGGAGAAAGTTACTGCGCAGCTCAGAGAAGACAAGGCCGTATATCAGTTCCAGAAAGAAAGAATAGAGGAATTGTGGCTTCCTCTCCCAGCTTGCATTCAGAGACCACATCGTAACCTATAAAATCATGACTGCACCACCATGACAATGTGCTGAATGTTCCAAGCCCTCCAAGGGGACATAAACCAGACAACACACACACACACAAGAATCACGACACATGGGGAGGAGGATACACCATTCAGTGCAAAGAGGCCCTGTGGCCATGCTACTCACAGCACCTTCAAAGACAACACATGAATATAACTCAACACTCATCCCTTTCCCATATATAGGAAATACACTAAAAATAGCACTACAATGATACCAAACGCCAACATCCATTACGAACATAGATCACAACATACAATGCAGCAAGCAACCCATTCAACAGCATCAACCTGTAACTAAAATAGTAGACAACTAAAATAAAAAAACATACATCAAGTCAACTTAACCTTTTATTCCAAATCAAAACAGCCAATGCTTCAATAGAACACCATACACAATGCCCCTTCAGGCCTGATCTCAAGGGTGGGGAGTGGTGGACAGGGCTTTTTTTAATGTACTTTGCCTCCTTGCCATGTCTCAGGCCTTCGTCTCTCCATCCATGACCAAAAAGCTTCAGGAGGGAGGGATGCCAGCTCTGGATTGGAAAATACCTACAGACTTTTGCCACTGATCTTTGGGTGACTGGAACTTGGTGTATATTGTATGGTGATATCCACTACCCCCTCCAAAGCAGACAATTGCACAACCAAAAAATCCCCAGGTCCCACTTAGAAGCTAGAGTTTCAAGGTGTAATGCCATGCAGTCCCCTCTCTGAAGCAGTCCTTTTCCCCAGGGGGACTGATCTCTTCAGGATAGAGATTACCTATAATTACAGGTGATCCTCAGGTCCCAACTGAAGACTGGCATCCCTATACCATTGCCCATTCCAAGCTCTAGACCCTGCTCCACAAAACTCACAAAGGCCTATGAACTAGCAACTTGTGCCTTTCAGTCCAGCTGTCAGAATTAACTGTAATGCACATGTGGGGTCTGTGCATTTAAACAGTCTGTCCTCCCTCCTTGGGGCTGTCAGCATCAGCTCTAATGAGGGCAGTCCCACTGCCTGGAAATGCTCCCCCGCCCTGCCTTGGCAGGTGGGGAGGCAGCAGAGTGTTCAAAGAGACTGGGGCCTAGAGTCCTGTATTTTTTCTGCAACAGGTTTTATTACTAGTTGTTGATAAACTCTGGTTTGAGCAAACCCCAGTTTGGTGTCATGTCCAGGTGAACACTCTGACAGTGCAGTCTAGGGATTCCAGGTCCATACTGGGAAATTCCTTGAGATTTGAGGGGTGGAGCCTGAGGAGGACAGGGTTTGGAGAGCAGAGGGATTTCAGTGGTGTATAATGCCACAGAGTCTACCTTCCAAAGCTGATTTTTTCTCCAACTGGACCGATCTCTCCCACCAGGAAGTTAGTTGTAATCTCTGTAAATCTCAGCCACCACCTGGAGGTTAATGCTGAACTCTTAACTACACCAAATACTGATGATTACTATTTAATAATAATAATTTAATAATTTTTCTTTTACTGTTTCAGTTTGAAAAGTCAAACAGAAGACTTCCCAAAATATGCACAGTTTAAGCACTTTCTCACAGGTTTCATCAGTGGCAAGGCTCTATTGTTCAAATCTTCTAATTCCAAAGTTAGTAATGAATTTGTTCATCCTTGTTTCCCCGGGGCCCTAGGAAACAAGGATGAAAGAATCACTTAAAGGGACTGTGCCGTCAATATTTGGTGTAGCTAACAGTTCAGCATTTTTCTTCATATTTGCTACATGCAACATTGAACATCCGTTTTTTCCTTAACCACCTTGAGGTTGGCAGCCCAAGATCCCAAGAAGAATAAACTCTTGGTTCAGCATCATTTTAAAGACCAATGACATTTCACAGGGTATAAGATAACTGACAAAGCGAGCTTGGACTCACAAAACTTTACACACTAAAAAATGTTGTTGTTCTTCAAGGTGCTGCCTGATTGTGAATTTTACACACACACAAGCACTCAGAGGGGAAAATTCAATGGGTGCCACCATGAATTTACCAGCCTCAATTTACCACCTGCCTGATACCCAACATACTCAGGGTCCTTGATTTAAGAATGGAAATGGAAAGCAATCCTTCTAAATCTTTTAAACATTTGATTATAAATCAACCCCCCCAAGAATATATAAATTTTAAAAGATAACAAAAGATAAAGATAACAAAAGATAATGACAATTGTGGCAGATCTACATATAAGCCTCTATAAAAGGTTTCCACATATCTAAAAGTATGCCTATGGGCAGCTGTTAAATACAATCAATTTAAAAATCAATATGGTTGCAAGGTCCTTAGTTCATAGAATTACTACATGTTGGCCTTTATCTTTCCAGTGTTGTAATCTGACAAGACAATCCTAAATAGGTCTACTCAGAATTCTGCTAAAGTCTGTTCAGTGGGACTTACTCCCAGGAAAGTATTCTTAGAATTGCCCTGTAAGACCTTTAGCAACAGGTAGGGCATGGAAGATTCATTTTTGTTGGCCATCCCTTAACCTCCAGGAGCCAAACAGATAGTTTAAAGTTACATAAGCATCTTCAAATCTCAATGAATACAAAATTGATACGAATCATTACTTCCTCTCCAAATGGCCAGATAATGGACAGGCCCAAAGTACATGTTTAAAAGACTTGGGCATGTGAGTTACAACACCAGGCCAACAATTATATACTTTATACTTAGCCCTTTACTTTAAAAGTCTTGTGGTATCCAGCACATCCTAAACATAATGTTGCTGATTAGGTGGTAGCTGTTGTTCGTATCCTATTGCTCTGGCAAAACAGGGTAATCTAGCTCTTTATTCCATTCATTTCTGAGAGAACATGATTGATGGGCATCAAATATTTATGAACAGGGACCAGGCTGCCCAACCATAGGTTATCGAAGCTCTCTCGGGAGCAACCTGCTAAAAGTTGGAGCACAAATAGTTTTTAAAAGTAAACATGGATTAATCAGCTGAAAAATGAATCAGCTGTAGTGGAACA
Organism: Paroedura picta; assembly: GCF_049243985.1. NCBI lineage: Eukaryota > Metazoa > Chordata > Lepidosauria > Squamata > Gekkonidae > Paroedura > Paroedura picta. The sequence goes on from NC_135373.1 coordinate 35,226,112, forward strand.
TGCCATCAACTAGCAGTCAACCTATGGTGAAACCAAAAGGTTTTCAAGGCAAGAGGTGAACAGGAGTGGTTGGCCATTACCATGGCATGGACTTCCATGGTAGTCTCCCATACAAGTGCTAACCAAAGTTGACCCCCACTTAGCTTCTGAAATTTGTTGAGACTGGGCTGGGCCATCCAAGTCAGGGAAATCAGCTACTAAACACCAGTTCTTACTTCTTCCCAGAAGTATGTCTGCCTTCACTCTCCAATCTTGTGAAACAGAAATGAACTACGCCGAACATTTCAATTTCTCCCCCAAGGTTGGAAGTTTGCTGCACTTCACCTGCTTTAATGAAGCTTGTGTGGGTTGAAAGAAAAGCTATTACTTTTGACATCTCAGATGCAGGAGATGATTATATTCGATTCTGCGCTGCTTGCAATGAGGGTTTTCCCCCCTCCCCACCTTAATGCTCTTTCTCAAAGCAGGGAGACCTAATTTAGACAAACCTGTAAATTAAGAATGGATGAAAAAGATGCCAACTTTATAAAAGGAGGTTTTAAAATATTTCCAAGGAGACTGCATTTCTCGGATCCTAAACAGAAGTGTCATCACCCACTTTTTCACAAGTGAGGGTTGTTATGAGGGCAAAATTAGGGGTGGGTGAAGAATCCTGAAGAATGACCATTTGGGATGGATAAAAGAAAAGGATATAGGGACAACACCTGGGAGTTCTGTGGGAATTCTTAAAGCTAAGGGGGCAACTGGTGGCTGGAGAGTGTTGTGTCAGCTGTAAGCTCTCAATTTTTACACTGGAAAAGATATAGTGACGGTTATTTATTTATTTGTATGCCATCTGCCCTTGCAGTTCACGGTGGTTTACATGGAACATAGAGATAAGTACAGTATAATTCAGTGACGTCAAGTGAAACACAATAGTAACTGTGTTTTCAGTAAGCAGTGATAACAATTCCAGTTATTAATTTATATAGCATTAAAAGGATATTAGGTGGCTATTGGAAGGAGAGAACAGCTGATTTTATGGGGGGGGGGTTACTACCTGAGGAGACTCGGTTTTCAGTCACCTTTCCTTCCTCTCCCCCCCCCCCCCACAACAGACACACAGTGAGGGAGGTGAGACAGAGAGCTCTGATTATAACAAAGGAAGAACTTTGCTGAATCAGACCCAAGAGCCAGCCAATCCAATATCCTGTTTCTAGTCCCCTTACCTCCGAATGCTTCAAAACAAACAGTGAAGTTGGTAGCCTTCCTCTGGTGGTCTACCCATAAGGATAAAATAATAAAAAGCAGAAGACCAAACTATTAAAATCCCTACATAAAACAACATCACAACCTTATAGACTAGACTAGAAGCAGATTAAGAAGAGGAGGAGGAAGAGGAGGAGGAGGAGCAGAGATGTTTGGATGGGCCAAGAGGGAAAGAGATTCTTTGACCTGTATCACAACTCCACCCCCAATCCAACCCACCTTTTGTCCAGGATTGGTGGAGGACAGGGCTAGCTCTCTCAAGGTGACAGTCTCATTGTCCTGCACCAGGTCTCAGTCATACATGCCAAGGTTACATTCTGCTCCAAGAAAAAATTCTATAGAGCAGCAATTTTATTACTTATGGACCTGGTGCTACACAACACCAGCCCCACCACCTTCACATCTCGGGATAGGAAAAAAGTTAAAGGGGTGCAAGTGTTGCGATATATTCTGCCTCTTTGTTCCAAACACATTTTCTTGCAGCAGTACCTTCCCTGTCCCCCAATTACAGGAACCCCTAGCCCCTGACTGTCTTCCCTATTGCTTGTCTACCCCTCCATTCTCTCTCCCCAACAATTCCAATTAAACAAAGTCAAACTTTATTGCACTAGGCCACAGGCCATTGCAAGATCAATAAAATTATTTTTAAAAAAACACATAGTTAAACAGTACCCTCCTTCCACTCCCCAACACTAATAAAATAATAAATACTCTAACATCCTAATACAACTTAAAAGATTAAATGGCTGTCTTTCTAGCTGATAACCCTATAAAAGTTCAAATTTCAGTCGGGGTGGTTTGGGGCAGATAGGGATAAACATCCTCAGATATCTCCAGAGGCCAGATGCTGGACAATAGTCACGATGAACTGTTCTCCGTTGGAAACCAGGAAAGTCCAGACCTAATCCACAGTTGCAGCCAGTGCAGACCTGAAGATCTGCTGGTAAAACTGGGTGGTAGAATAGCTGGCATAGTAACTGGTCTCCATGAGCATGATGACCAAATGTAACCAGCTGAGGGCCATGGAGATCAGGTTCAGCCTGTGGCTGAGGCAGTGCCCACAACGCTTCCAGCGTTGTGGGCAACTAGAGAACCACCGGTTGGAAGGAGCTGCAAAATGGCAGGAGCCACATGGAAAGGTCCAAAGCCTTGCAAATGACCGGACAGTTAGCAGTACAAAGCACAAAGACTGGAAACTAGGCCAGCCATAGCATTCAGGGCCGTGGAAACCATGGGGCCACAGAACAGCTCAGCCAACAAGGTGCCAAGGGGGCTGGGAACCAGGCCAATGAAGAAGAGTCTGAGGCCACCAGGTCTGGTGGGCTGCCAAGCCAAGCCAGACCAGCCAAGCTAGCTGGCAGGATGCCCTGGAGAATCCCGGAGAGCCAAAAACTGGGCCAGACATTGAGCTGGGGATGGAGAGCAGGGGCCAGGAGTATCCAAAGCAACCACTGAACCTCCAAGCAGGGTCTGCAGATGCTCCTGGACCCTAGCCACCAAGTTGGGAAAAGCAGAAACCAACCATGACAAGGCAACAGCACAGCTGTGGGACAGTCAGGTACAAACATGGCTTCCCTCCTCATTTCCTACTCTCCTAGCAGCAGCAGCAGGTGGTAAGATCACAGTTCGCGGATCAGAATTTTAGCAGGTCAACATCTTCCCATCTAGCATCTCTCCCTGTCTCTCTCTCTTCTCTCGCTCTTTTATCTTTTCTTTCCCTCTGGCAAACAGATTGTTGTTCTTGGAAAATTAGTGGTGATTAGTTGAACTGAAAATTAAATAAAGCAGCTAATATTGGTTTTGAGCAGAGTGCATACTAAGCAACGGCTCCAGTTACCATCAATTGCAACCTTTGTGTTAAACAAAGGACAACTACATTTTGCTTCTGTGTTCTATGTCTTTTGATTAGCACCAGATGAAGGATCTGATTCACAGATGTAGTAGCCTCAAAAGACATGTGTAGGGTAGCCAACTTCCATGTGGTGACTGGAGATCTCACACTATTGCAACTTATCTCTAGGCTACTCCCCAGTCTGGCAACCCTAGGAGACTGACCCCTTGTTTCTTGTTCCGCGTCCCAGAAGCTTTGACTCTGCCTTGGTAAAAAGCACAACATCATTGTAAGTCTTACAGGAAACCATCATCTATAGCATGCCACAAGATTCCTGTTCATTTTTCCATAGGCTTCAAGGCTATTCTGCTATATTTCCAGGTGGCATGAAGCTGCCTTCTACTGAGTCAGACCTTGGGTCTGTCAAAGGAGTCTACTCTGACAGGCAGCTGCCTTCAAAGCTCTAAGATTGAGGTCTTTCATATCACCTTCAACCTGATCCTTTTTTAACTGAGGTGTCAGGGATTGAAGCTAGGTCTATCTGTATGCAACACAGATGCTCTCCCGCCAAGCCATAGCCTCACCTAGCCTTCTTGTCCATTGCAATACATGTCTGGTTTCCTGAGACCCAGCTGGCTTCCTCTTGGGTCTTCCTTAACCACTAGCCTTACGGTTTTGGCACGGTTTTAATTCCAGACACACTCACTTTTGCAGAGGGGCTAGTTGCTTTTGGATTTCTGGCCTATGTTTCAGAATTCACATTGTTTAAAAGCTTGCTTATTTATGTATTCATTCATTCATATACTGCCCTCCCTTGCGTACAGGAGGAAAAATGGGAGAGAACGATTTTGATAAATAATACACTAATTGCCTTCTGTTTTGTGCCTTAGATTAAGAATCCTATGGAAAAAGAGTGATTACCCCAAAGTACTACCTATTCATATAGTACAATTGTGATCAATTTGAACTGCAAATTGGTACAAGGAGCAACTAATTTGTCTACCCCATTTTTTCCCCTTTAAATTCTTTAAGAATGTAAAGGAACAAACTATGGCTATACATCAGGAAAGGAAAGTGGGAACACAGAAGAGTGTTTTTGGCGTACTCTTGAGAGCATGAAAGATTGATCTTTAGGCACATTTTTTAAAAAAATCTCTATTAACTTCTTTATTCATTTCTCAACTTGCTGAATAATGATCATCCATCCACGTTCAACAGCTGCATCTTCGCAAGAGCAGAGCTGATGATGCAAATAGCCAGTCCTTTATTTTTTATTATTATTTTGATTATCTCTATATTGTTCTCTTAGCCAGTTTGCTAGAATTCTACCAGCTCTATCACGTACGTTGTTTTGACCAATAACCCTCCTCACTATAGACCTCATCTGTGAACTCCAGCAAAGTATATTCAAAGTGCAACATCTCATGGGAAGTCCCCCACCAACCTGCAAACCTACCTCACTGGGTTGTTGTGAGAATAAAATGGAGGAGATAGATACTTCGGGTCCCCATTGTGTTGAAAGGTATGGGCAATAAACAAAGCAAATAAATACAATTTTTACACACCTGCCCTACTTCTAAGTAACAAGAAGCCCCATGGGGTAGTGTTTGACGATTGCAGAACAGAGCATGAACGTTTCATTGTATTTTGTTGTAACTTTTTTTTATCTGCTAAGGCACAGAGACAGTACAGGTGAGGCACATAGGTGCAAATCCACTATCCCATATAAAATCACAGAAAAAGAGACACTGCACATTCTGACTCCGGCATTGCCTCCTTCGAATCAATCTCGACAGAATATGGGTAATTGTCTCCCTTCAGTAGGATTACACCATTCAATCACCCCCAGTCAAAGAGAGACAGAAAGAGATGGCTAAATTATCCATTCACAGATACATTGTGGCTGCTTTCACCATGAGTGGCTGCTTTCAGCTTTCCGTTAACAGGCCCAGTCACTAACATGGTGTCCATGGTTAAGTTCCTATGAGGACAGGCTCTTTTCACTCACCCTTGCTCAAAAATTAAGACTTCTGGGAGCATACTAATGAATTCTGCCGCCATTTTTCATTCAGAACAATAAGAGTGCTGCTAATTCAGAAAACAGCTCTCACCAAGCATAGTAGCTTCCCATTCTGTTTCTACTGTCTAAATAGTAAATCTACTATCATGGGAGGGAGGGGATCCCTGAAGAATAAGAAATAAAACAAGAGTTCATTAAATAGAAACATACATGTAATAAGAAAACATGCCAATACCCTTTTAGACCCTTTGCTTAAACAGAGAGCCAATGTGGCATAGCGTTTTAGAGTGCTGGACTAGGACCCGGGGAATCTGGGTTTAAATGCTCATTTATGCCATGGAAGCTTGTTGGGAGACCTTGAGCCTGGACATGGTCAAATGGTCTTCTGAGCATGGAAGGGAACCTTGGGACTAAATCTTATCAGTGCCGTGGCGAGCCCAAGGTCACCCAGCTGGCTGCATGTGGAGGAGCGGGGAATCAAACCTGGCATACCAGATTAGAAGTCCGCACTCCTAACCAGTACACCAAACTGGCTCCCTATACTGGCTGTGGGCTGCAGGGTATTCAGTTCTGTCTGAGATTGGTCAGAGAGGTCTGGTTCAAAACCTTAGCTGAAAAACTGCTCTGAGGAGAAACTCAGTGGGTTTTCAATTGATATAGTTAATCCACAGTGTCTGGTCTAGGCATGTGCACTCAGACAAAAAAATTGGACTATTGCAGGTTCAGAGGGACCCAATTCGTACCATTTAATACCCATCTGCAACAACTGTTTCGGATTTGTGGGTGGCGATTAGGCCATTAAATTCAATGGCAGCATTAAAGTCAATGGTCATTTTGATTGTTCTATCTTCTCTATGGCATGGAGGGGTGCAGTTTGAGTTAGAGGCTCCAAACTTCTGGTGTAGCTTCAGGACCCTCTTCTCTAAAGGCCCTCCAAGTTTCATGATTAGACTCAAAGATGGAGCCCCCATCCTTCCCCATTGTATACTTATGATGGGGAAAATGTTCCATGTTGTAGTCCATCTCCATTGGATACAATGAAGCCAGATATGGACAACTTCTTTCGGTCTCCAATGAGGCAGTGCTCTAACACCTAACTACCAAGGTCTAGGAGGAGGGCTGCAGTAAGATGCACAGTGCCCCCCCCTGCCCCTAAGAATCCAAGAAACTGGTGGGCTTGAATCCCCCTCTCTAACAGAAAAGCCAGCCTTCAGTGGAGAAGATGCACGGCCCCTGGTAGTCTTTGACTGTTTATTTAACTGTAATGTAGAAGTGCAGCTTGCCTTTTCTGTTATAAATCTTAAACTGCCTAATTAGGGAAGGAACTGAAACCCTATCCAACGGTATTAGTAGGACTTTAAATTATCTTCTGAAATAGTCCTTCTTCTACTTAAAACCTGTTTAGATGGGAAAACCTAATTGGGTAAATTTCGGTTCTCACTCACAAGCAAAAACCAACACATTCAGATAATGCAAGACAGGAACACAAACCTAACCTACAAACACACAAGTCCAAAAGGCCCCACCTGCAACCAGCAATAGACCACAAAACCAAACAACAGGCCATCAGGTAGCAACTACACTACAAACAACACCCCCCCCCAAAAAAAATCAGATTTTTAGCAGTCAGAAATCCAACCCTTGAAAACATTCACCCTCCAAAATCCGAAGGCATATCACAACCAGAAGTAAACCCCAATAAACCAAACAGCAGGTCCCGCACCAGCAAAAGAAAGCAACCACAGATTACACTTTAAACAGTAACAGCTCCCCAAGAAGAAGCCAACAACAGGACAAAACAGATTAAATAGGCAGAACTCACCCACCCCCCCAAATCAAAAAAGAAAATAAAAACAAAACAAAACAAAACATAGAACCCCAAGCCCCCTGGCAGAAGCACCCCCACCCCACCCAGCCATTGTGAGTTTAAAAATAAATAGTTCAGAGGAAGAAAATAAAGAAGAGGAAAAAGGAGAGTCAGGCAAACCGTTGAAGTCTTCTCCAGTGATGAGATGATCCTCAAGGGATCAGCACAGCAGCAGCAGCAGGCAGGCCACCCACTCTCTGGAAGTCAGAAGACACCAGAACAGTCAGCACCAGTTCACAGAGGCGGCAGCAGGAGCAATGGAGAGTCAGGTAAAAAACCCTTAATTTTATACCTCTCTGGGCCATGCACAGAAGATTTTCAAAAAGGGAAAACCTTCTATGATTGGCCTAGAACCATTCCCCCCCCCAAACCTGCCACCCTATAGTCTAAACCCTCCCCCACCCAGCTTCCTCCCCCCTCATTTGCCATGCAGCAAGACCTCGTTGCAATGCATTAGCAAAATTCGCAAAATTGCAATGCATTGCAGTTACTGGCTGGGCTCCTCTAGGGAGTCTAGCCATTGGTCTGCCTCCATCCCCTCTCCCCTTTGCCCTGGGAACCAGGGCTAAGGCAGGAAACAGAGAGTGGGAAAGCTACAAGCAGTTCTCTGCTCTCCCTTTAAATTTTAAATGGCCACCTGCCTGAAACAGCCAAAACATTCCACAGTTCTCAGCTTTTTGGCTAGCCGTTTCAGCCATTTAAAATCATGGCAGTCTCTGTTTTGTCCCTGAATCAGGCTTGATTCAACCTGATTCAGGCTATTTTGGGCTGAAACCATGTGAAGGGCACATGCCCAGTCTGGTTGACTAGGACAGTCATTTGGCAGAGAGAGAATTTGAGTAGACAGGTGTTTGCTCTCAAATTAAGCCAAACTATCAGGTGAAACCTTCTAAGGAAAAAAAAATGAAACCCTGCCTAGTTGAAAGGGGAAATCAGGGGTGTATTTCCCAAGATGTGTGTGTGTGTGTGTGGTAAAGCTCTATTTACCTCAGAAGGGAGAAAGCTGTGTCACAAGGTCAATTTCTAGGAACAAGAGGGTAGTTCAGTAGAACTTACCAAGATCAAACATGTTTTGGAATAAACACAGCAAAAAACAAGCCTCTTTGTTAAAATAAGAAGGGGTTTTGAGGAAAAAGTTGGCTCTACTCCTTCTCCAACGTACCCAAAGCTGAACAAAATGAGTGAGAGGGTGAGACAGGGAGCTTCATTTTGGAGGGAAAATTTACCTCAGTGTGGAGACATATCTGTCATAACATCATGTTGGGAATCTCTTATCGATTCTGTCTACAACAGCTCTCCAGGAAATCAGGCAGAGCTCCTTTCACAGTCCTGCCACTTTACTGGAGGTCCCAGAGTTGGACAGTCAATTAGTTGGCTTCCTAATTGGTTCGGACAAAGTGCTTGGGTCATCTGGCCCATCTTGTTTCTTTACATACATCTTCTAGTTGGGCAGCCACATTATATTGGCTATTTTTTAAAAATCAAGAGCTGTGTTCAATTTATAGAAGAAGAGGAAGAAGAATTGGTTCTTATATGCTGCTTTTCTCTACCAGAAGTAGTCTCAAAGTGGCTTACAATCGCCTTTCCTTTCCCCACAACAGACACCCTGTGAGGGAGGTGAGGCTGAGAGAGCCCTGATATTACTGAAGAAGAAGTGGTACTTATATGCCGCTTTTCTCTACCCGAAGGAGTCTCAAAGCAGTTTACAGTCGCCTTCCCTTTCCTCTCCCCACAACAGACACCCTGTGAGGAAGGTGAGGCTGAGAGAGCCCTGATATTACTGAAGAAGAGTTGATACTTATATGCCGCTTTTCTCTACCCGAAGGAGTCTCAAAGCAGCTTACAGTTGCCCTCCCTTTCCTCTCCCCATAACAGACACCCTGTGAGGCTGAGAGAGCCCTGATATTACTGCTCAGTCAGAACAGCTTTCTCAGTGCTGTAGCAAGCCCAAGGTCACCCAGCTGGCTGCATGTTGGGGAGGAGCAGGGAATCAAACCTAGCTCCCAGATTAAAAGTCTGCATTCCTAACCACTACATCAAGCATCTGATTTTCACTTTATTTCATCTAACAAAGCAAGCAGAAGAGCACAAAAGCTTATTTTGCAATATACTTGTTAGTTTTCAAGGTTCCACAGGGCACTTACAAAAGTAAAAATAAAATATGTTTGAATTGCTTTCCAATGGTAGTCCTCAAAGGCAAGAACAGGGTATGGTTTTTTAATGTTATAACAATGTGATTCCGTTTTGAAATCAGCAATTATTCAACACCACAACCAGAAATCAAAGTCAGTAGCACAATCCTGTCAGATATCATTAGACATTAAAGACTTTGGCAAACATAAAGAGTTTCTAAGCCTTCAAAACACATAGATATAAAATACAAGCATTTCCAATGTTGTTGTTTTTTCAATATAAGATACGCTTCAATGCATTCTGGCTGGATCTGCCAAGCCTTTATTTTATGGAAAACTCACCTTCCAATAGAGAAAGAATTTTCCCAGTAAAGAAAGACCCTCCCATACCAGAATATCATTCTCAGATGGAGGAAAACTTGGTAGAAGGGAAGATCCAGCCCAATAGGGTTAGCAACATTATAGATAATCTATAACAGTGGTTCCCAACCACCGGGCCACAGCCTGGTGCCGTGCCGCGAAGGCCCTGGCACCAGGCCGCGGCTCCCCCCCCCCCCCCCAGTGAGAAACTTCCCAGGATGCAAGCAAAGCGGCCGATTAGCTTGTGGCCCGGCAAGCTTCTTTTTGCGGGGGGGGAGGGGGGAGAGGGAAGCACAGCCGCCGGCACAAACGCGCATGCGTGGCAGTTTCACGCATGCATGAGTCAACCTTGAGCCAGCTGCTGGGATCAAACTCCCAGCCTCATGGGCACAGCTTCAGACAGCATGTCTGTGCCACAAGAGGCTCATATCCTAAGGAGTCTCAAAGAAACTCCCCTTGCTCTCCCTGCAACAGTTACTTTGTGAGGTACGTGGGGCTGAGTTTGGAGAGAACTGTGACTGGCCAACTGTCACCCAGGAGGCTTCATGTGGAAGCGTGGGAAGCAAACCCAGTTCTCCAGATTAGCATTCATTGTTCTTAACCACTATGGCATGGTTAAGGGTGGATTTGAACATATATTTCGCTGGTGTCTAGGCCAACATTCTAACCTCTTTTTCATTGGTCAGTGGTAGAATATACAAAGACTTTCCTGTCACTGAAAGTGGAAAAGAAGAAGATGATAACTGGAATTTGATCCCTTGCTTTTTACTACGTGAAGGAATCTCAAAGTGGCTTGCAATCACCTTACCTTCCCCTCCCCACAACAGAAGCCCTGTGAGGTAGATGGGATTGAGAAAACTCTGAGAGAACTGGGACTGGCCCAAGGTCACCCAGTTGGCTGCAGGTGCAAGAGCAGGGAATCAAACCTGGTTCTGCAGATGAGAGGCCACTGCTCTTAACCACTACATCCAACTCGGTTTCACCATTATCACTTGAGTTTCCTTTTAAGGGTGGGATCTCATAGAATTATAGAGTTGGAAGGGGCCATACAGGCCATCTAGTCCAACCCCCTGCTCAACGCAGGATCAGCCCAGAGCATCCTAAGCATCCAAGAAAAGTGTGTATCCAACCTTTGCTTGAAGACTGCCAGTGAGGGGGAGCTCACCACCTCCTTAGGCAGCCTATTCCACCGCTGAACTACTCTGACTGTGAAAAATTTTTTTCCTGATATCTAGCCTATATCGTTGTAGTTTAAACCCATTACTGCGTGTCCTCTCCTCTGCAGCCAGCAGAAACAGCATCCTGCCCTAGTGGTAGAGCATCTGCTTCGCATACAGAGGGTTCCAGGTTCAGTCCCTCCTGACACAATTAGATATACAGATATTCTCGTCTGCCCAGTTCCAAAGTAAGAGAAGTTATTTGCCATAACGATTCTAAGTTTTAAAGATTAGCTACCCAACCTCTCTGGTTGTTGGAATTGATATTTCCTTTACCTATCAGAATTGTTGCAGCAATAAAATCATTAATGTCTTGCAGGTTCTTTGGCACCGTGGTGATTAACTGGGTTGCCCAGAATAGATAACAGCTCGCTTGGCTCCAAGGCCAATCACTCAAATGCCTTCTTACATAACAACGGGCGCTTCTATTAACTGCTCAACAAGGTTTCTGTTCTTCAGCTCATCGACAACCCATCCATCATCTTCATCCATCTGCCGCTCACTGTCAAAATCACTTCATGCTGGCTTGGAAACATTTAGAAGCGGCCAAAATGGGCAGTCAAGAGAGGGCTTGGGAAAGATTCATCCCAGTGTTAAAACTGTAGCGTTGGGGAAAGATTCCCTTTGTTGGCAGAGTTTAAATTTCCAAATAGGAGCAGAGTGCCAAGCTGCTTAAAAGAATAACAAATAGTTTTATTTAGGAGAGAAACAACTTTGTTTAGAGAGGAGAAAGAGAGAGATACCTAACTGTCTGTCTGTTCATCAATTCTGTCTGTTGTGTTCCAGGGGAGGAAGTATGTTCAAATGAGCAGGCAGTCTCCAACTGAGCCAATCAGAACACAAAAGAGATTATTTGAAAAATATCAGAAAGTTCCTGATCTAAATATGCTAACTATACATCTCTGATACCCCCTGCAGGGCATTCCCCATATTCTGGTCAATTATGGACATACCATACCACATCTGAGTATTTTTTTTTAGTGCAAAGAACCTCTTGACAGTTTCGCACTTAAGAGTAAAACTGTAGCTAGGGATTAATGTTATCATTATTGAAATAGGAGAAGAAGAAGAAGAAGAAGAAGAATTGGTTCTTATATGCTGCTTTTCCCTACCCAAAGGAGGCTCAAAGCGGTTTACAGTCACCTTCCCATTCCTCTCCCCACAACAGACACCCTGTGGGGTGGGTGAGGCTGAGAGAGCGCTGATATCACTGCCCGGTCTGAACAGTTTTATCAGTGCTGTGGTGAGCCCAAAGTCACCCAGCTGGCTGCATGTGGGGGAGTGCAGAATCGAACCCGGCATGCCAGATTAGAAGTCCGCACTCCTAACCACTACACCAAACTGGCTCTCTTACTAAGTCCCCACCACCCATACCTTGTGATTCATGGGCCTGATGTTATGGGATGGAATCTAATGATGTCATGGGGTAGTTCCTAATAATGTCTTCAACGCACCAAGCAAGTGGCTGTGACGAAATAGAGTGTTTACTACACACAACAGCTTTTTAAATATGCACTTTAGCTATGTGCTAAAAATAAAAAATATATTTAGTTAATTCAGGATAAATGTCTCCCATCTCCAATTTATATGTCCAGTAGTTATGACAAGCAAGGATGCATGGAATTCTTAGAAGAAACCATGACGCATGTAGGCTCATTGTTGGGCCATTTTGTTACCTGAAATGGATCCCTTGAGGGGAATTTGAATATATTAACAAGAAGCTGGGCAACTGCAGGATCTTTTTACGAAGGTTCATGGGGTCCTTTTCCAAGGGAGAAACCCTTTTAAAGTGAAGATGTCAGCTTATAAGGGAGATTTGTTTAGGGGAAATATTGAGGTACATTCAAAACACACACACAAGAGCAAAACATGCAAGGTCCTGTGAAATAAAAAGGAGGAAAATGGGGACGTTTAGAGTATATTTACCAGTACAAAAGACTTGACCCAACATGGACTAATTACTGAACACAAACAAGTGAGGCTGAAAGCTAATTTTTATAGCTAAAACGTAGCCTCTAGTCATGTGCTACGTGCGGTAAGCCTAAACAGTAGGCTGATGGGTAAGCTCCCAAGATCTGGAAGTTTCTCAAGAGGAGGAAATATCTGATAACTATCTGAATGGTGTAGCTAAGTGTTTGTGTATACTAATAGAGCCAAGGCCATTTGGGGAAAGGGGGTAAACAATAACTAGCTGAAAAGAAGGAATGATTAATGCCCTGTCTTGATGGCCCATTAGTGCAGATATTTGGGGGGGGGGATAGCCTTGTGACTACGTGGTACCAGGATGAAACTGCTTGCCCCAGCAAGTCCATTTTGTGTGTCTTTCTAGCCATTAAAATAGAGGCATAGCACACTGGAATCAATTTTACAGGCTATTCTGACCCTTAAAATGAGCCTCAAAATCTCATGGCTACTTCCTGAGACTTCACAAGCTTTTGCATTTGCACAGGGATTCTCAATGTAGAGCTTGCGGGAAGCATGGCACCAGCCCACACCTTTCCCAGTTCCTGCCAAGTGTTTATAGAAAGCTGCTGGTGCCACGTGAGGTTTTTGCCCACCAAAGCTTCCAACTGGCTGTTCAGATTTTTAAAAACATTGCTTTGGCAGCAGCTTCCACCACAGCACAAAGTTCTTCCTTGTGACCAAAAGTAAGACCTGGCTGCCATTTTGTGGCTGGCTCCATCTCCTGCAGCAGCCATCTTGGCCTGGCTTCACCTCCTGAGGCAGCCATTTTGTGGCTACACCCACCATGCTCTGTCAGAATTCCAAATGTGCCTGCAGGCTCAAAAATATTTGCATATACACACATCAGCTACATTATTACTCAAACATAGTATTTCTTGCATGCAGAAAGAGTATAATTAATGTCTCTAGATCCAACTTGAATATAACTCAGTCAAACAGAACTCTAAATTTAGTATGAATGTAAGGAACTATCTAATACTGAGGGGCACCATCTTGCTCAGTGCTCTCTACTCTGACTCTTGAACAGAAAGTTCTTTGCCAGTGCCTGTTACTGGAGACCCTTTTAATACCAAAATAACATTTGCTTCCTTGAAGCCATGCCCAAGTTTGCTACTAAAGCTAGTATTGTTTAGTGGTCAGACAAAATCGGAAGATTTTGGTTCCATTTCTGATGAAAGAGGAGAGAAAGAGGAGAAGGAAAGGAGTAGGAAAACGACAACTGTATCCTGTCTTTACCACCATGAGTTTGCTGCCAGCGGCACTCCCTGAGCCCTTGAGACTGTGGTCGTCAGTGTGCTCTGTCATTTGGGGGCTGAGGTACAAGATGGACTGTGACCTCGCTTTTGCAAGTTTGCAGTGATCGGCTAGTAGGGTTTGCAGCCTCCATGAGTTGGAGACAGGTGGCATTTGCCTCCGTGACCTAATAACCCCTGTGCCTAGGTTCTGCTGCCCGCAGCCCCTGATGTTACTGACCTGTGATTTGTGTTTCCCAACCCAGGGCCTGTGCCTGACCAGCTTGCCGCCACTGCCCTCTCTGGGTCACAGTCTTCCAACATTGGCAGTCTGTTGCATCACTTCCCCCTCGACTTGTCTGTTGTAGCCTCCATTTCTATCAGCCAGCAGCCTCTGCCCCGCCAGCTCACAACCTCCAATCTAGTGTCTCACAGCACTCCTCTCCACCAGACAATAGTCCTCTCCCTCTGCTACACCTCACGGTTGCCACCTTCACTAAACTCAAAAAAGGAAGTACACAGTAAATCACAGTCAAAAGTGAAGGTCACAAAGAAAAGTCACAAAGCAAGAGCATAAATCTTCAAAGCAGATGAGTGAACACAAGTAGCTTTAATGCTAATAATCCCACTCCTCAAAAAAAAGAAAGAAAAGAAAAAGCTTCTTCAAAAATAGAAGTCAAGTTTGCCTCAGTTACAGGCTGAGGTAGGCTTTCTCAACCACGGTTCGTAAAACTCTGGTGTTTCTTGACGGCCCTGGAAGGGTTTCCTGAATGGGTGGGAGTAAATTATTATTTTTTAATTGTTAAACGTTTATTGGGTGATATGACCATACATGGTCACGTCAACCTGCCTCCCCTCCCCAAATGACCAATGATAGGCCTGAAGGGGGTGGGAAGCGGAAGGGCCTGGGGTGGGCATGTACACAGCTTTGCTTCCCAACCATACTCTGTGTGGGGTTTCTTGAAGCCTGAAGAATGTTTCATGGGGTTCTAAATGGTTAAAATGTTGAGAAAGGCTGCATAAATGCTTCCTCAGTGACAATTAACTACAATGAATCTTTATTTTATTTTAATAAAACAAAGTAAACAGGTCTGTTTTTTTACAACAACAACAAAATGAAACCGCAATCATATGCAAAGAGTTTATAACCCACCTGTCATGCTTACAAGAGTTCAACAACTGAACAATGGTCCTCTGAGCTTTTCAAGAACATACCTGGGGAAACGTCTGAGAAAACCACAGCTAACCCTCTGATTATATTGCTGAAGCATTCTTACAGTGAGAAATTGCATACTACAGAGTTAAAGGGACATGTTCTAAACTAAATGACTCAACAGAGTTACTTAAAAGGGTAGAGTCATGAGTGTATTATGCAGGGATATAAATTCAGAGAACTTATTTTTTTAAAAAACTAGCCATATCCCACATGGAACTGAGCCCCCCCCCACCAGAAAGAGGGTCCCCAAACTGCAAATTAAAAAAGCTTCTTTTTACAGGAGTACTCTTTTAACATCTGTCTTATTATAAAAACAAGGTTTGAAAACATAAATGACATAGAATTTTAAATCCTCTTCAGAATGCCCTGTATCTATGAAAGGGAGCATCTTGTTCTGAATGTGAGATCTATGTTCACAGATTTCAGTATGAATAGATTTTTCTCTTGCCTCTATATATCTGAGCTGACGAGGGCATTCTGTCAGATATATAAATTGTTTGTTACGACAGTTACTGAAGTAATTCCTCTCAGATTTAAAGTGGCATTCTGGAATATCCAAAACTTGAATGTCAGAGGTAAAATCTGCAGAGGGAACATGGAAGGCATCTATAACATCCCGCATTTG
This sequence comes from Paroedura picta, assembly GCF_049243985.1. NCBI lineage: Eukaryota > Metazoa > Chordata > Lepidosauria > Squamata > Gekkonidae > Paroedura > Paroedura picta. The sequence continues at coordinate 35,241,825 of NC_135373.1, forward strand.
TCATAGATAGATGGTACATAAGAGACCAAATCTTATCTAGTTAAATAATTTATCAGAGCCTTGATTCTTTTAAACCCAACTAAAGGGGAGACTCACACCTGAGAATCTTAGCCAACAGGTGTCAGTGCCACAAGATGCTGCATTTCACCACCTGAGATAAGAGATCAAACATAAAAGAACAAGTAATTGCATTCTGTCCCTTTTTCACCCTGTCCCTAAAGAAGTCCTGCCTTGCTGCAGAATTTGCTCTTATTCTGGCACTGATGAAGCTGTTCTGACCAAGCCGGAATATCAGGGCTCTCTCAGCCTCACTCACCTCACAGGGTATCAGTTTTAGGGAGAGGAAAGGGAAGGTCCCTTGAGACTCCTTTGGGCAGAGAAAAGTGGCATATAAGAACCAACTCTTCGGGCCATTTCGCACGGGGATCTTTGTTGCAAATTGTTTTCGGAATGAAAAATCGCCATTTAAAATAGTGGAATTCGTCGTTTTGCACACCTGGCTTTGTAGTGGAATCAGTTGCGTTTTTTAGCGTTTCCCACAGGCTTCCGGTCTCGGCAGAAATCGCTAGAAAGGAAGCGCTATTGCCAAGCTCGTCCCGCCCCTGGCCGTCAAGCAGCCAATGGGCAGCCGCTAGCATGCTCCCAAACAGCCGCTTTCCCTTTAAGAAAGGTTTTTTAAAAAAAAAACAGACCCATAGCAACGAATCTAGGTAGATTCGTTGCTACGGAGAGACCCATCCAGCTGCCTAATGTGAGCTGTTGTTTGATTGTATGATCGTTTGCACGCTGCCTCGAGTGATAAAAAAAAATCCCCCCCCCCTTCTCACGGGCTCGATTTTCGGCTGAATTTATGTGTAAAAAATAAAGGGACTTTATTTCAGCAAACGGGCTTTTAAGTGGTTTGTGCTTAGTGACTAAAGGTGAAGGACTGAAGCCAGGGAAGCCTCTAAACAGAAAGAGGCTCGCCGGTGCGTTTATCCCCGCTCGCTCCGAGAAAAAAAAATGGCGATCGCTTCGCCGGAAGTTTGGAGGAGAGAGCCAGGGGGAGGGACTTTGAAGAACCCGCAACAATGGTAATGCACAGGTCTTTAGCGCTAGTGTTGCAGATTGGTTGCAGGAGTGTATCGCTATCCGGAGGGTGAATCCACTTTTCTGGATTCCCCTGAAAGCGCCACAACGAAGCGCTTTTGGCGGGTCGGTTTCAGGATTGTTGCAGATTGTCTACGACGTCGTGGGTTATGGCAAATTAGTAGCGTTTCCAATTAGCAACCATTGTGCTATTTTGAAGCCGTGCGAAATGGCCCTTCTTCTTCTTCAGTAATATCAGGGCTCTCTCAGCCTCACCTCCCTCACAGGGTGTCTGTTGTGGGGAGAAGAAAGGGAAGGCGACTGTAAGCTTCCTTGAGACTCCTTTGGGTAGAGAAAAGTGGCATATAAGAACCAACGCTTCTTCATCAGATTAACTTGATTATTCAAAAATAACTTGTTCTCAAAATCAATCATGACAATTTTTGCTATGGACAGGGCACATGGAGATCCCATGCAATGCCTAAACTGTAAATCAAATAGTTGCTGGAACCTAAAAAAAAAAAAAAATCAAATAATTAAAGCAAACAAAGAGGGGGGGGGTCAAATCAGATTGAGTATCCAGAACCTTGGCACTTAATGCAAAGGGGTGCTAGTGCATTAACACACTTAATGCAAAGGGGTGCTAGTGCAGAAGCCCAGGCAGGCAGGCCGGCTGGTCAGCCTCCCCTGATCCCTGGTTAGGAGCGCGGACTTCTAATCTGGTGAGCTGGGTTCAATTCTGCACTCCCCCACATGCAGCCAGCTGGGTGACCTTGGGCTCAGCACAGCACTGAGAAAGCTGTTCTGACCGAGCAGTGATATCAGGGCTCTCTCAGCTCCACCTACCTCACAGGGTATCTGTTTTAGGGAGAGGAAAGGGAAGGCGACTGTAAGCTCCCTTGAGACTCCTTTGGGTAGAGAAAAGTGGCATATAAAAACCAACTCTTCTTCATCAGATTAACTTGTTTATTCAAAAATAACTTGTTCTCAAAATCAATCATGACAATTTTTGCTATGGACATTGCACATGGAGATCCCATGCAATGCCTAAACTGTAAATCAAATAGTTGCTGGAACCTAAAAAGAAAAAGAACAAAACAAATAATTAAAGCAAACAAAGTGGGGGGGGGGGGGGGACGGTCAAATCAGATTATCCAGAACTTTGGCTCTTATATGACACGCTTAATGCAAAGGGGTGCTAGTGCAGAAGCCCAGGCAGGCTGGTCAGCCTCCCCTGCTCTCTGGCAGGGAGGAGGCTAAGGAACACAATGTCCCAGCCAGGTGAGCTGGGCCACCAACGCCAGTACTGGCCAGCTTTCTTCCCCCTCTCCCAGGCTTACCTTTCTACTGGCTCGTCCTCCTCCCTGCCACATGCCCGGAAGCAGCATGGGGAAGAAGAGGAGAACAGGGGCAAGGGCAAGAAAGACCCACAATTGGCCCTCAGTGAAGGACTTTATGAAATCCCCAGACGATTATGAGCATTTTACCAATGTGATACTATGATTCGTGATACTACGATTACTATTATGACAGTATATTGGAAGAGCAACCACTGACGAAGATAGAACAGAAAGCGGGTTACTTAACCTAGGATCCCGTTTTGGTTGACTCTTTATGTTTGATCATATGTTTGTCCTCTACTGAAGGCAATTGGGATAGGTTTTATGAGATGCATCATCCACATACAAATCAGGAATTATGAGCCTACAGATTATTATTATTATTAAAATCCTTCTTTGACTCTGGGCTAGAATATCTTTCTCCCTCAGAAGAGCATTATGAGGATAAAAGAGTACTTCTGGCACTGCCTTGGACAATGCTAGGAGATTTTGAGGGCAATGCCTGGGAAGAGTCATGCTGGGGGAGGGGGAGGCCACTTCCCGGTGATGCTCTAGGAATATGAGAAAAACCACAGAGACATGGTCAGATTCCTGGAGTGTCATTAGGCAGGTCCTATTGCCTCCTCACTTTCTCAATGGGGGAGGATTGGGGTGGAGGTCGTGGGATTACCTGCTGCAGGTGGGGAAATGGGAAGCCTATGAAAAGTAGAGAGAATGGAACTCTACATGCCATCTTTGGGATAAAAAATGAAGAACTTATAGGTTGAAACATGTGCGGTCCAAGTTTTTTGGGCTTGTGTCGTACATGTCGGATGTAAACTGCCCTGAGCTGTATGGAAGGGTGGTATAAAAATCGAATGAATGAATGAATGAATGAATGAATGAATGAATGAATGAATGAATGAAATGGGGGGAATCCTGGGCAGGTGCTGTCTTGACTCAAAGTGTGAACAGTACCAGTCACAAAAATAAAGCCAAACATTTCCAGTCCCTGTGGCAATGCTATGACAAACCTATCATGTGTGTGCAAATGATCAGTCCCCCTTTGTTGACAGCCCCATCAGCTGTTATTAGAAAGCTGCCATGTGAAGGGCCAAGACCCAGTCTCCAGACTTCTCTTCAGGGATAGGGTGCAGGCTTGTGGATTTCATAAAAGGCCCCCTCTGACAATAATGGCATGCTTGTGCTCAGCACACTTGATTCCAGGAGGACCATGGATGGGTGGGAGGGCTTTAGCTCAATGAGCTTAAAAGCACAAGACATTCTGTGATTGTCCAACACCTTAAGAGGTATTAAATGAGGATTCGGGGATAAACGGTGGATTATGGGGAAGTGCTTCTTTAAGTACAATGTATCTTTTCACAGCAAAATTCATGCATGCCTAATAAGAAAGGAAACTGATTGATCTCGAAGCCGTATTTCATTTTTTTTTCTGAATGGCGACGTTTCCCCAGCTCCATTGTTTGCCTCTGAATGGGACTCTGGAAGCCGTAATAACAGCGTTTCAAATCAGACCTGAGAAGCCAAACGGCTGATCTTGCCTTCCTCTGAGCAGGAGGCAGCCTGTAGCAGCTCCCTTGAAGTAATCAAGAAATGTTAAAGGGCTTTTAAAAAAATTATATACTCAAGAACTGAACAGGATAAATGCCCCTCGTCCTTAGAAAATAGGAAGGAGAACAGCCCTCTTCCTTTAACCCTCCCCTCCTCTTTTCTAAATAACTTAAAGCAGTTTGGGATATCACACATTGGGATAACCAATGAGAGTTCACAATTATCGAAGAGCTGCCATCTTCTCTTTTTTTCAAGTCGCAATACACTCACACAGTATTCATATCCACAAGCACCAATAAATCGTTTGTAACACGTGCATCCATTAATCAATCACAAATTAAATACAATACCCATTAATACTTAAATGACTTATCTTCCCTTGGCTGAAACCTAATCTGACTAGTTAGAGCACAATCACAGTAGAGTGCATTTTCATAATTAAAGGTTTCCAAATATGCCTATCTTTCTGACATGTTTTAATCATTGGCACACCGTCCATTTGATTAATTTGTACCAATCTTTAACCAGTCTTCGTTATTGGGAAGAGAATTTGACTCCCAGTCTCTAATAATAATTCTGGGACATAAAAGAATGATTCCTGTGTCTAATAATCCCAGTGTCTAATAGTAATCCTGCGCCATCAACTGACTAGTGGGGTTTTCGAGGCAGGACCACGGGGTTTTCAAGGCAAGAGATAAACAGAGGTGGTTTGCCATTGCCTTCCTCTGCAGAACAACCCCAGCCTTCCTTGGTTGTCTCTCATCAAAGTGAAGCATGGCTGACCCTGCTTAGCTCTCAAGCTCTGACAAGACTGAACAAAGCGGAATGCCATTCTAGCAGACATAAGGAAATTTAAAACCAGGATCTATAATCACTTAGGGACCATAGAATCATGGAGTTTGAAGGGACCATAGAGGCCATCTAGTCCAACCTCAATGCAGGATAAGCCTAAAGCATCCCTGATAGGTTTCTATCCAGCCACTGTTTGAAGCCCTAATGAAGGGACCTCATCCTCTCCTTAGGCAACCTATTTCACTGCTGAATTACTCGAACTGTGATTCCCCCCCCCCCGATAACTAGCCACTACCTTCCTACATGTAGTTTAAAGCCATTATTGTGGGTTCTATCCTCTGCTGCAAACAGGAAATGTTCCCTGCCCTCTTCCATGTGACAACCTTTCAGATGCTTGAAGACAGCAATCGTGTCCCCTCTCAACCTCCTCTAGGCTGAACATTCCCAAGTCCCTCAGCCTTTCCTCATAGGGCTTGGTCTACAGGCCCTGGATCATTCTCATCACAGTCCCTTGCACCCCCTCAGTTTTGTCCCCATCATTTTTGAATCGACAGCATAGTTCAGCAATATACTTTCTGGAGCACCCAATGGCAAGTAATGGCACCTGCTTGTCTCTTGACCTGAAAACTCTATGAAGTCACTGTAAATCAGATGCCATCTGACAACACTTGCCACCAGCAATTACTTTTACAGATAATTACTTGTTTAATTGTACATGCATGATAACAGAACAAATAATCTAAACAGAAATAGTACCCACTCAGTGAGCTGCCCTGAGCCTCATGGGAAGGGCAGGGTAGAAAAATAAAGATGAGAAAGAGGATTATCCAGATGTTCCCTGTAGGTCTATAAAACTAAAGATCAGTTCTGTTCTGCTGTTCTGGAGCCAAGATTTCAGGGCCATTTCAATTCAACCAGTTTTGTTGGACAAACCAAAACATTCTGTGACAGAGAGGAAATTCCTGGAAGGAGCTTCAAGACCTAGGGCCTTTCCATATTCTCATTTCACTTCACGATCAAGAACCCTGTTCACTGACCTCGTGTGATATGCAGAAAGGAACTGATTTCAGAGTCAAGATGATGGGGGGAAAACATGAACTAAATGGGAGGCTTGTGGACACTATGCAGGCCCTTCTGCTTATATAGAGTGAGAGCACATTTCAAGCCTGTGATTGAAAAAAACATTGTTCACTGAAATGATAATCAGGAATGATGGTGATTGGTGTGAACATGGGCTTAGTGCTGTGGCTGGTTAATGTGCCTGTCAAGTACATAGCTGTCAAACCACTCCTTCCTTTTGTTTCTCCTCTTCTACCCTCTGCCAAATTTACACAGGGGAATGAAAACTGAAAACAGAGTGCAGCCACAGGCATCTGAATACCAGTATACTGCCAGATCTGGCGTAGTCAATTTGGATGTGAAAGTCAAAAATAACTCCATTTGAATTAGTTACTCTTCTGAGGTTAACCATGGGTTGGATTTTAATTAGTTATATTCCAAATGTACATCCTGCCATAAAGAGGGGGCAATCTGAGCATAGGATGTCTGTCCTCGTTTCTGGGATCTGGCAGAGGAGAACCAGCAGTGGATTCAACTCTGTTACTAAACAGCATCTCATCCTTTACACTTCAACAAGGCATATGCTAGAAAACCAGCATGAATGAAGAAAATAAATGGAAAGTCCCTGGCATCAGCTCTTCTCTTTGCTCAGTGATTGACGCTGAGAGCACCTTATTCAAATGGCGTATTTATCACCACAGCGTTAAGTATAGTGCTACTTTTATTTTTGCTCATTTCAAAAAACTGCATGCCTTCCAACTTCAGAGCTTTGTCAGCACAAAGCTTCTCAGTACAGTGCAACGCTAATCAAAAGGGAGAGAAAAGAAAGACCCTAAGATGAGAAATTCAGAAAGCCAGCTAACTTTAGCTGAGTAATACTTAATTTTGAGGCTTTGGGCAAGGCCCCCAAGGCATAGTACTTGTGGGATTTTAAACATAGTCACTTTCCCAGAATATCAACCTTTTTTATAAGCTGTGGGAGAGGGGATAAATGAGGGCCCAGATTGTAGCAGAGGGGTGAAAAATACATTTTGCCTAGGGCAGAGGCAAAAGGCAGCGCCCCTATTCACAGTGACTGAGAAAAATACTGTGCAGTGAAATGATGATTAGGAACAGTGTGAACATAGGTTAAGTATTGTGGTTGGGCAACCCATCTGTCAGGTGCATAGCTGCAAAGCCACTCCCTCCTTTCACTACTCCTCTCCTACCCTCTGCAACACAGTTTTGAAATACTGTTTTATATGTTGATAATTTATGCTCTTTTATTGTTTTATGATATTGTATTTACTTGTAGCTATTTTGAGCAACACCCAGAATAGGCAGCACGTAAATAATAAAGTCACAGACATAGGAAGCAATTAAACAATTTCAAAAGGGGGGAAAAGATGTTCACCCCATCTGAAGCACTATGAGGACTACAAACCACCCTCTCCGTTGGCCAGAGAGGAGGGAAATTGGGCACAGCCCTGCAGAATGAGGGACTGTTGGTCAAACTCATGAATAAGGATTTTGAAACTGAAGAAGGGAAGGGAACCGGTTAGCAATCCACTCAGGCCAAAAGGAATTAGCAGTTTTTAAATGGCTGAATGTTTGAGTTCAGTGGGAAGAAGAAGAAGAAGAAGAAGAAGAAGAAGAAGAAGAAGGAAGAAGAAGAAGGAAGAAGAAGAAGGAAGAAGAAGAAGAAGAAGAAGAAGAAGAAGAAGAAGAAGAAGAAGAAGAAGAAGAAGAAGAAGAAGAAGAAGAAGAAGAAGAAGAAGAAGAAGAAGAAGAGCCTTCCCTTTCTCTCCCCGCAACAGACACCCTGTGAGGTAGATAGGTCTGAGAGAGCTCTGATAGCTCTGACAGGACAGTAAGTAGGCCAGGGTTACCCAGTTGACTGCATGTGGAGGAGGAGCGGGGAATCAAACCCAGCTCTCCAAATTAGAGGCCACTGCTCTAAACCACTACACCAAGCTGACTGTCTTAAGATCAACAAAATGTTATTCAGTGTGCATGCTTCTTTTTCAGTTTAATAATGGACCAGCCTGTTTATCTTCAAGAGGAGGACTCATTTGAACCCATTTGGGTGAGGAGGAGTGAATAGTTAGCACAACAGCCTTCTGTCCAATACATTTTAATCCTTCATTTCTTTCGTGGCAAAATGAATGTCTGTAGAGAAAGCATATATATTTATTTTGTACAAGGAAGTGATCATTTGGGAGGGAGCACTTTGCAAAAAAGGAGAAGAAAGGTTTCATCTCCCAAGGACAGCAGACCTGCTCTGAAACTCTATTAATTTCAATACAGAGAGCCAGTTTGTTGTAGTGGTTAGGAGTGCGGACTTCTAATCTGGCATGCCAGGTTTGATTCTGCACTCCCCCACATGCAACCAGCTGGGTGACCTTGGGCTCGCCACGGCACTGATAAAACTGTTCTGACCGAGCAGTAATGTCAGGGCTCTCTCAGCCTCACCCACCTCACAGGGTGTCTGTTGTGGGGAGAGGAAAGGGAAGGTGACTGTAAGCTGCTTTGAGCCTCCTTCGGGTAGAGAAAAGTGGCATATAAGAACCAACTCTTCTTCTTCTACAAGTGGGATTGCTGGCAGGAGGCTGGCACCCTATCAGAAACTGGGTGGTGGGTACTGGAACATGGGAGCACCATCACTCTGACGGCATGATATTGTTTATGGGGTGAACGTGGAAATGATATCATTGTGTCAACTATGGTTTTATCACAAGGCTACCACTAAATTCTATAGCGTAGCATCAACACAGTGACATCACTTCTGAGTTTGCACTGGAAATGATATCACACCATCAGAGCCATAGTGTTTTTCCCACATTTTCACCACCATCACCACCATCACCACCACCACGTTAGTGAGTGGCACTGGGAATCAGAGGATGCCTCCAGTAAGCCTCCTACTACAGCAAAAGACATTGCAACCCTGTGCACTAGGAGAGCCAGCTTGAGGTAGTAATTAGGAGAGCGGACTTCTACTCTGGCGAGCCAGGTTTGATTCCCTGTTCGTCCTCCACATGCAGCCAACTGGGTGATCTTGGGCGCACCACAGCACTGATCAAGCTGTTCTGAATGAGCAGTAATATCATGGCTTTCTCAGTCTCACCTCCCTCACAGGGTGTCTGTTGTGGGGAGAAGAAAGGGAAGGCAATTGTATGCCTCTTGAGACTCCTTCTGGTAGTCTTCTTCTTCTTTTTCTAGCCACCCTCCAGGTAGTTCCTGAAGATCTCCCAGATGACGAAGATTTATTCCCCTGAAGACAAAGGGTGGACTTCATGGTGTTATACCCTGCTGGGGTCCCTTCCCTCCCCAAATCCCAACTTCCCCAGACTCCAAATCCAAATCTCCTGAGTTGGCAACCCAACTTCTGTATAAGCCACCATTTTGTGATTTGGCTCCTCTCATCAGGCCACCATTTTGTGACTGGAAGCGCCCAGGGCTCTTGAGAAAAAGTGGCTCTCATAATAGTTTTATTTATTTGTTTGTTTACACTTATAGCCCACCACTCCCAAGGCTCTGGCTTATTGTGGGTAACATCATAAAACCCCACAATAAAATCCCAATAAAACAAGTAAAAAAATTATTCCCCCCGCCCCCCAAATCCTGCTCAACAGCCTGCCACTAAGGGAGCCATGTGCCTCAGGGAACAATTAGAAAATGGGTGGGCAGTTCTTCTCACCTGTTCATACTATGTGACCTCTACAGCTGAAAGCTACCAATTGGCCACCCATTTATTGAATAATCACTTATTAGCTTCATGAATAGAGCAGTTCTATGCGGAATTCAATGAGCCTCTTGTGGCGCAGAGTGGTAAGGCAGCTGTTTGAAAGCTTTGCCCATGAGGTTGGGAGTTCAATCCCAGCAGCCGGCTCAAGGTTGACTCAGCCTTCCATCCTTCCGAGGTTGGTAAAATGAGTACCCAGCTTGCTGGGGGGTAAACGGTCATGACTGGGGAAGGCACTGGCAAACCACCCCGTACTGAGTCTGCCATGAAAACGCTAGAGGGCATCACCCCAAGGGTCAGACATGACTCGGTGCTTGCACAGGGGATACTTTTACCTTTACCTATGCGGAATTCTCCCTTTCAAAATCTATGGGAGTCAATGTGTTGAGAAAAATGTAGCCCTGTCGTAGGACTGCACCGTAAGCGGTGCTAAGCCAAAGAAAGGCTTTTGAGTAAAAACTCTGGATTCAAGTACATTTCCACCATCAGCATTTTGTGCTTTAGTCATCCGAGCATAACCCAGTGCCGTTAAATGGATTTACATCACAGATTACTGTAACTATTTCTGTCATGGATTTATTTCGTTTTTAATTTCCAGAGTCCAAATCTTGCTTTCGTTTACCCTTTTTTTTGCAAGCTGTGTTGAGGGCAGAGAAATTAATACGTTGATTTGACTATTAGGGTATGGTTGGGAGCAACAAATCTTTAACTGTGGCCTAGTTTTCATTAAGGTAGGAAACCTGTGTCTGAGCTGTATGGTTTTATTTATGTAATATTCTGCCTTTCTCCTCAATGGGATCCCGAAGCAGCTTTCATCATTCCCCTCTGTTCTGTTTTATCCTCACAACAACCCTGTGATGTAGCATAATTTGAGAAAATGTGACTGGGCCAAGGTCACCCAGCTAGCTTCCAAGACATGTGTGGGTTTGAATCTAGCTTAGAATTGTTAGGGACATAGGCAAAGCCTGCTGAAAGAAAATCAGCATGGCTTCTGCAAAGGGAAGTCCTATCTCACAAACCTTTTTATTTGAGAAAGTGAACACGTATGTAAACAATGGTGACCCAGTATAGACATATAACTGGACATTTAATAGGCTTTTGACAAGGTACTCCCTCACATACTCCTGAGTAAACTTAGCAGTCATGGGGTAAGAGGACAGGGTCTCTTATGGATTAAAACTCCTGAAATGACATTAAGCAAAGGACGGTTCTCACAATGGAGGGAAGGAATCAATGGGGTTCCACGAGGATAGTATTGGGGCCCATACTGTTTATTTGTTGTTGTTAGGTGCGAAGTCGGATCCAACCCATCGTGACCCCATGGACAATGATCCTCCAGGCCTCCATACTGTTTAACTTATTCATAAATTATAAATGGTCAGGCATGGTCAGAGATGCTTCTTCCGACGTCTCCAGAAACATCCTTCCTGAGGTCTCTCTAGTATTTAATTCCTCCAAGTCTCTTGTTCCCTGCTTGAAGTAGAAGCAGGGGAGGGAGCTCGACCATTCCATTGTCTAGATCGATTAACATTTGTCTGAAAATGAGTTGAGTTGGAAAACAATTGAACTAACTTTTCCTCTTTCTGCCTGTTCTCTTCCTGGAGGGGGAACAATTAAAACTCAGAGTGAAGGTCTTCCTCATTTCAAACCTCTACAGAAAGATGTATTTCTTCAAGGAAGCTGAATCATAGAATTGGAAGGGGTCATATAAGCCATCCAGTACAGAAACAGCTCAGGTGAGGTCTGACCAGTGCGGTATACAGTGAGACTATGGCATCTTGTGATTTTGACATGAAGACTCAGTTGATACAGCCCAAGACTGCATTCAATTTTTTTTACCCCTATCTGCTCATATTTAGCTTACAGTCCACAAGTACTCAAAGATCTCATTTATACACACTGCTACCCAGAAGTGCATCTCCCATCCAATATGCATGCACCTCACTTTGGTGACCCAGATATATAGAACTCTGCACGTCTCCTTATTAAATTTCATCTTGTTATCATTTGCCCCCTTTTCCCAGCATGTTCAGACCTCATTGAGCTTTCTATCTTCTGGGGTGTTCATTACCCTTCCCAATTTGGTGACATCTGCAAATTTAATGAGTAGTCCCACTCTCCCAGTGGTTCTCAACCTAGGGGTCGCGACCCCATTTGGGGTCGCCTGGTCCCTTTTTTGGGATCCCCAGGTTGGTGGCGGTGGCAGCGGCAAGTGGTGGTGACCAGCAGCGGTGGCAGGCAGCGGTAGTGGGCGGCGGCACACGGCTGGTGGCAGTAGAGCCATTGCAATGGCCGCCTCTGTGCAGAAATACAGAACGCACCTACCTAACTGACAGAAAGTGGGGAGAGGCAATCTTTGTTTTAAAACCCTCGCTTGCATATCCTTCACTTAAAGCTAGTCCAACTATAAGTCTTTTAATGGGTATTTTAATGGGGAGAGGACTGTTGTGACCCGCCACGAGCCTACAGGGAGTGGCGGGAAATAAATCTAATTAATAATAATAATAATAATAATAATAATAATAATAATAATAATAATAATAATAATAATATAAGAGGAACCACCAGCACTGCTTGGGGCAGTTTGAGTCCAGTGGCACTTCTTTTGCTCTTAAAGAGGTCACTGCACTGGACTCAAGCTTTGCTGCTTCAGACCAATCCAGCCCCCCCCCCAAAAAAATTTTAACTGCATATTATGAAGGTATCTCTGCATATACCAAGAGTAGTAGAGTGGGATTCAAATGTACTTTCCCTACATGCTGCTTGCAATGTACTATGAATGTACATTGAAATGTACATAACGAATGTACCCTACAGTGGCTCTGAATAGCCCGGGGTCAGATCACTTCTCGAGATATAACCGGATTAGAGCCCGACCTTGGCCCATTATGCACGGCCGCCGAAACGGCGATTTCGGGTCACATGGAAAACGCGGAGGGGGAAGACGCGACGCATACCGGTTATGTACGGGGCGGGGCGCGACGGCGGCAAAACCCAGAGTAACCGATTATGCACGCGGCGATCCGGGCGCCGCTTCTGGTTGCACCCCGGTCACCCGGAAGCTGCGCTTTCTTCCGCGTTTCACTGACGCGGCTTTTTCGGCGGCATGCACCGAAGCTGCGGCCAGTTGCAGCCGGCTCCGTGCGTTATCGGTGATTTTAGTCGCCGCCATTCCACCCCGAATGTGCGCTAAAACCCCCGTGCATAATGGGTCCTTCCGAGGCCGCTTACCTGCTGGGCAGCCTTGCTTTTACATCTGAACAACTCTGCAGCTGCTCTGCAGGGTGTGTCTCCGCCAGCCTGCCCACAACTGCCTTTCTGCCATCTTGCCATTAAGGGTAGCAAGAAAGAAAAGGGAAAGTGCCAAGGCGGCAGCAGCAGGAGGGGTTGAGCAGGAAAGCTTAAGAGGTTTGAAAGCTTCCTCGCCCAGGGCAGCTAATCCCATTATTTGGGCAGAGAGACGGACAGGTGGGCTCTGGCTCATGGCTGCCATCTAGAAGAAGAAACAAGGAGTCGTGGTGCCACCCCCAGTGCTGTTGGGAAGCTTTTTTGATTGCCTTGCTGCATGAGAGGAAGAGAAAAGGAGATGCACTCTGATCTTTCCAGGGCCGGATGAGAGGGCAAAGGCATGCTTTTGCAACAGAGCAAAAATGAAACAGGAGGGGTAGGACCCCGTGAAGGACCAGACACAAAGCGAGTAACAGGGTAATAGATCAAAAACACTGGAATTGGTGTCCCTTGAAAAAGCTGCACGGCAAAATGCGTTGGGATCTGTTTAATGTTCTGGACAGTTAAGAACCAGCTAAATTTTGAAGACTCCTTAGAAGTCTGTTTATTATTTGCTGGCAGGGGCTCATGGGAATTGTAGTCCATGAACATCTGGAGGACCCCAGGTTGATTACCCCTGATTTATGGAATAACTGAATTCCCTCCCTCACCCAACTCTGCATTCCCCAAGCAATGTCCCCAAATATCCAGAAATTTTCCAAACTAGAGTTAGCAGCACTAATTGCAGCTACACAGACCAGCATGACAACCCGCCACCTGTGATGGATGAATAGGTCCACTACATTTTTTCTGTTGTGATCCTTAGCCTTTCTTTTCAGCATGAATATTGTTTCAGATAATTTTTTAAATTAATTCCCCGTCCTATTGGCAACCCGTTTTGCTTTCAGGACATGAATGAGCAGGAATGGCTTTAATCTGTCAGTGGCCATGATAAATCATCAGTTCATCATTAACAATAATGGTTATTAGCCAAGCAAGGCGGAAAGGCACAAACTGGCTCATTTATCCTCCCATCCCGACCATTCAGCTGGTGGGGGGGGGGGAGGGACGGGGGAGAATAATGAAGCCATGAAAAACCCTGGCAACTTTTCTGTCCTCTGCCCAGCTCAGAGACAGATAAATAAATAAATAAATTCATCTGACAAGAGCCCGAACAAGATTTGCATGTCCTTCCCCCCACTTCTCCGAATGACTGTAGCTTCTAGAGATGAAGAAGCTCTTAATCATGGGAAATTGGGCTTGTTAAAAACAGAAACATTAACAAAATAATCATAAATTGTCTGTCAGGCCCAATTTCCAAAGGCATACGTTTTGACCGATATGCGGGGGAATCTCATTTGGCTGGCATAATTAGCTCTCTCGCCCTTTACACCATGTTCAGAAAGAGGTGCTGCAGCGGGAGAAGATGGTTTAAACAAAGGGGTGGGAGATATAAGAATGCTTGCACCCTTTCCAATCTCCATCCCATCCCACAATGGGATAGTGGTGGGGCTAGCAATAATAGACTTTCCCCTTCACTGGTGTTGTGCAATGCCAGGTCCATAAAAATATAAGCTCTGTTCTGCAGATTTTTTTTTAGCAGAGCTCAATATGGACCTGACATGTAAGACCAAGACCTGAGTGTGGGAGGGCAAATGGTCACCCTGAAAGAATTTACCCCACCCAGCTACTCGGTCCTTCACCAATCCCAAACAAAAGGACAGAAAGGGAACTGCAATATTGATCTGGGAGTCTTTCTCCTTCAGGGCACTCCCTGCTCCATTGATCCCAGGCATTGAATATGGGGATCTGGTGTGGGATATGGAGGAGAGTTTGGCCATCTAGTTGGTGTACCAACTGCCTAACGCACCAGCAGATGCCTTGCTGAACGTCTAGGACAGGGGTAGTCAAACTGCGGCCCTCCAGATGTCCATGGACTACAATTCCCATGAGCTCATGGGAATTATAGTCCATGGACATCTGGAGGGCTGCAGTTTGACTACCCCTGCTCTAGGAGCTGGTGGCTGAGTGGGCCTGGCAGTTTCCTAGGATGATTGTCCTTTGGAAATAAATGACTCACAGCAGGTTTTGGTCTTAGTGCCAGCCATGGCAACACTAGGACCCTCCCAATTTGTCATTGGTACAACACATCAAGCAGGCCACTCCCTGGATTTGATCTTTGGGGCAGGGATACATATTGGTCCTGCAAGTGGGTACCATGGTTGGACCACTGTGTCCTGAAGACTTGGATCAATATCCCACTCCCTCCCTGTCTAGGCAGAGAGCAGATTTATGCACACCCAAGGAGATTTATGGACCCACTAGAACTCCAGAATGCTCTGTGGGATCTAATCCACCCTCCGCCCCCAGCAACTTGGTAGATGAGCTAGTGGAAAACTGACATAGATTTCTGAAGCCATCAAGAAGATTGCTTCCTGAGCAATCTTCCCAATGCCCTCTCCACTCCCATCCCAAGCTATCTCCATGATATATACTGGAGTTACACAATCAGAAATAGGAACTGAGACAGCTAAGGCAAGTTTGGAAAACTCATGACGAAACTTCGAGAACATCTTATAAGACACTTATGAATGCTCATGTTATGGCAGTAAAGGTGACAAAAAGGCCACTGTTTTATAACAGTGGTTTTATTGTATTTTATTTATATTGCAAACCACCTTGAGTTCCACAAGGGAGAAAGGTAACTAGTGAATGTTTTCAATAAATAAATTGTTGATTGTTAGCATGGCCAAGCCTCTCTCACATTCCTTAAATGCTTAACATAAAAAAGGGAAGGAGGAAGACTCCACATTAAAGGAATCAAGCATCAAGCCAATGTGTTGTACAAACTATTCTTTAATTTAATTTGTTTGTTTGGCTTAGTTTATAGCCCTCCATTTTCACTGAGACTCAAAGCAAATTAAAAAGCAAAAATGTAAGCATACAGCAAGCAGCCTTTCTCAACTTTTTTACCTTTGAGAAACCCCCGAAAAATTATGCAAGCTTTGAGAAAAAGTGGTGCAATTGTGCAAAATATGGTTGAGACGCATAGTTGTGTACATACCCACCCAGGGTTCTCCCTTTTCCAGCCCCTCCAAGCTCATCATTGGCCATTCCACCCCCCCCCCCCCCGGTCAACATGATCGTATACGGTCATATCACCTGATAAATGTTTAACAAATGTTAAAAATATGTACAAACTTAATTAACTCCCACTCATTGAGGAAACCCTTCCAAGGTCATCAAGAAAACCCTGATTGAGATAGCCTGCCATGCAGTATGGGGCATCAAATGATCAATACAATAAGACCAGGAGTACAAAATAAATTCAACAAGACTAAGAATATCACATCCTGACCTGAATGGGATTCCCAACCAGGGCCCACGGACCCCTGAGGGTGTGCAGGAGCTCCAGAGGGGGTTCACAGCCTTTCCCCTCCCACCGTAATGGACTTTTTCACGTTAGGAAACTGACCACCTCTGCCCAGAGGGCTCAGTGGATAGGCAGTGAGTGTAGAAATCAAGGGGGGGGAGTTGGTTGTGGCGTGGTATGGAGGGCCTGGGCTGTCTTCTCAGCTCTTGCCATTATTTCCAGCCTACATGAGATGGAGTCACCATAGCAGTAGTAAAGTCAGAGGGAGGGAGCTAGAGGAGGGCAAAGGGTGTGGGTGGTTATGTCACTTCTGGGGGCATGGCATGGAGGTGTAGCTAGCTGACATAACTTCCATGGGTCCTCAAAGCCTGAAAATTTATTTCAGGGGCTTCTCCACAGTCAAAAGGTTGAAAAAGGCTGGGTCAGATCTTGGAAGCTAAGCAGGATAATCCCTGGTTGGTACTTGGATGGGAGACCTCCAAGGAAGTCCAGGGTCACTATGAAGGGGCAGGACACATTGGCTTGTCTCTTGCCATATATCAGCTATGACTTGATAGCACACAGCAATACCATATAAAGAGACAGCAATACAATATAAAGAGAGAGGAATACAATATAAAGAAACATGAATAAAGGTAAAGGTATCCCCTGTGCAAGCACTGGGTCATGTCTGACCCTTGGGGTGATGCCCTCTAGCGGTTTCATGGCAGACTCAATACGGGGTGGTTTGCCAGTGCCTTCCCCAGTCATTACCGTTTACCCCACAGCAAACTGGGTACTCAGTTTGCCAACCTCAGAAGGATGGAAGGCTGAGTCAACCTTGAGCCGGCTGCTGGGATTGAACTCCCAGGATCATGGGCAGAGCTTTCAGACTGCATGTCTGCTGCCTTACCACTCTGCACTACAAGAGGCTATTTGATAGCACAGAGCAATACCCTATAAAGAGACAGGAATACAATATAAAGAAGCATGAATACTAGGTTTCATTCTGCAACATTTTATAGTTCAGCTGGGGCTTCTTCAGGACCCTGGAGAGAGGACACATGGCCAATGCCAATAGAAAATGTGTGGGTAAAGGACCATCAAGTTGCAGCCAATTTATGGTGACCCCAGCAAGGGGCTTTCAAGGCAAGTGAGAAACAGTGATGGTTTGCTATTGCCTTCCTTTGCAAAGCCTTCCTTGGTGGTCTCCCTTCCAAATACTGACCCTCAGCTTCTGAGACCTGACAAGATCTGGTATACCATGCTGCCTTCCCTCCCAATATGAAATAGCATGGAGTACAAACAGACTCTTATGGCATACACATAAGTCTTAGACCCTGCTTGGAATTTCCATGCCAGCAATTTATGCTGTAAGTCAACTGCCTAAAGAAACATACACGTTAACTATTTTAAATGATTTTTGACTGCTAATAACCTCTGTTTTAAGAAGAGCTTTGTTTAAAATATATCTGTTGCATCCATGACTTGCAAAAGATTGAAGCTAGATAGTTGGATGGCACACTTTTTTAATGCTTAGTCTAAAGGGACTTTAAAACCTTAAGACGGGCCAATCCTATCTTTTAAGCAGTTCTTTTTTCTTTGGTGGCTCTACCAAATTGAGTAATGGCATTTATGGAATTTATGGTGGTTGCATGAATTAAGTCAGGAACCCATGGCACCTGCAGACACCTTTCCTGGTGCTCATCAAAGGTGTTTAGAAAGTGGATGGGGCTGTGTAGGGCTTTTGCTCAGCTGGACTTCTAATGGGCTGTGTAGATTAAAAGCAGGGTTGCCAACCTCCAGCTGGGCCTATGAGTTCTCCTGGAATTTCAGTGGATCTCCAAATTATGGAAGTCAGTCCCCTGGACAAAATGGCTGGAGAGGGGAGTCTGGCATTATATACTGCTGAGGTTACACACTCCAAATCTCCAGGAACTTCCCAACCTGGAATTGTCAACCCTAACTAAAGAAGAAGGGGACGACAGAGAATGAGGTGGCTGGATGGAGTCACTGAAGTAGTCGGTGCGAGCTTAAATGAACTCCGGGGAATGATAGAGGACAGGAAGGCCTGGAGGATCATTGTCCAAGGTGACACGACTTCACAACTAACAAGAACAACAGCAACAGCTAACAGGCATCCGACTAACACATCTTTAGCCTAAAAATTTGAAAGGGCACGATTAGAATTACATTTTGTGGTCAGCTCTGCCTTCTGCGGCAGCCATTTTGTGATTGTGGCCACCGTCCCATGTCAGAATGACAAAGGTTCCTTCAAACTCAGAAAGCTTGCCAAGTCCCTGAGTCCCCATGGCAATGCTTGTGGGGCATAAAAGCAGTACCAAAGCAGTACAAACGTCACAGACACTAGCCAGTATGGGCCTTACCCTCTGGGATCTTGGCAACTACAACTGAAAATGCACTAACTATTGAAACAGCTGCATTCACAGGAGGATGGATTGCATTATTTTCTCAGTGACAAAATATTGTGTTAGTAATGCTGGGAATCATGTGCATGAAGTACAATTTCCCTGTAATAGTAGCCACTTCCTTATAATGGAAGGTGTCTGGATTTGCCACCGATAGCTGAGTAATGGCTGCCTAATTTATCACACAGGGCTTACCCAGCATATTTTAATAATGACACCAGAAGGAATTATCCTTGTCCAGAGACCTGGCATGGCTGGGGGATTAATAATTTAAGCATCTTGCTGTTAAATTATTAGTTTTGAATCCATGTTTTAATCGAATTGCAGTAATAAAACAATCGCATTTTAATTGTGTTAAAAAGCCTGCGTTTCAGATGATGCCAGGGATACTTCATTGATTTTTTTTTAACTGTGGGCTGTTAAGTCAATGCTTTATAGAGCTGGCTAGGAGATGAACTCATTCGATACATGTTGAGAGAAGCAAGAATATTAAAAGATACCTGACAGATCAGACAAATGGTCCATCTGCCCCACTAGTCTCCAACCTATAGGGCTGGACCCTCAGGGACTCAACTACTGAGTAAAAAGCCTCAACAGCGTGGCCATGTCTCAGAAGCTCTCCAGGTCTTCTCTAAAACCTGAGATTCTTGTAGCTAGAAATGGTGGTGGGGAGTTAAGCCTAGGACTTTCTGAGATGATTTCCACCATCAAGCCACAAATCTTCTCCCTCTTGGAGGCCTTCAAGTCTCCTTCAAGTGAATCTCAAAGAAAACAATGGGTTTTGTATCTGAGCCAACATGGTTCATACTGTGTAGCAGAGTTGTTGAACTCATTTATTACAAGGTCCAGATCCGACATAAATGTTACTTTCTTGGGCCAAGCCATGTGTGCTATAAACTGTATACCAAACCCCAAGACTATGCGTTCATCTTAAACCCCAGGAAAATTCCTCGCATGTAGAGGTTTTAAAAACCTCTAAATTTTGGCAGAGTTTAAATATGCAAAGGGGTGGGGTACCAGCTGCTTAAAGAATACATAGCTTTATTGAGAAGAGAAACAATTCTGTAAAGAGAGAGGAGAGAGGTAGTTTAAACTGACTAGTTGTTATTCTGCAATCAGGGAATAAGTGTGCTCAAAGGAAGAGGAAGTCTCCAATCAAGACACAGGAGGAAATTATTTGGAAAACATCAGGAAGTTCCTAATCTAAATGTGCTAACTATGCATTTTTCCCAGTGCTTCACTACAGAATATTCTCTGTATGCTGTTGAATCATACACACTACAGATCTTGCATATTCCAACATGAAGACGGTATCAGTGACAGACAGCACTTTGAAAGCAAGCTACTAAGTACTGAAGGGACAGAGAACCAATGATAGAAGGGTTAAATTCTTCACTGAAGCAGAGAATTTGGGTAATAGACTGTTCCAAGCACTCTGATTGGTGAACAACTTTAAGGACATTGATATTACAGCTGTGTGCTGGACAGAGATTATTATTATTATTATTATATTTATATTTATACCCCGCCTCCCCCCGAAGGCTTGAGGCGGCTTACATAACCCCGTCCCCTAAAACCATAAAATAACAATAAGATCCAATAATTTACAGTAATGGCAACAGCGATGGCGTAATCTGCTCATTTGGTCTCCGCATCCTCAACTACAGGAGGGGGGTGACACTCTCTACCGCCAGTTTGTGAGGGGGGGGGGCTGATCTTCTTTCTGCCCGGCCTCAGTTATAAGCCTGGCGGAAGAGCTCCGTCTTACAGGCCCTGCGGAATGCCTCAGCTGTTCCGGGAGCTCATTCCACCAGGTTGGGGCCAGGACCGAAAAGGCCCTGGCCCTGGTCGAGGCCAGGCGGGCTTCCTTGGGGCTGGGAATGACCAATAGGTTAGCCCCCGCAGAGCGTAAAGCCCTGCGTGGGATATAGGGCGAAAGGCGGTCCCTCATATATGCTGGGCCTAGACCACGGATGGCCTTGAAGGTCAAAACCAAAACCTTGAACCTGATCCGGAAGGCGACCGAAAGGCGACCAGAGTATTCTTACTCTGGTTGAAATTCTGACTGAACCTGCACCTAGAGAAGACCTGTCTGTGCCTTAGCTGTATAAGATCTACTCTGAGAAGAATTTTAGTCAGAAAACAGAATCTTTATTAAAAAGCTGTGACAGTAGATCTCTACAAAGTTGGGGGAACTGGGATAGATATTTGGCAGAAGGATTTTAGAGAGTGGCATGATACTTCCAAATCAGGCCAAAAGGGAAAGGGGGAGAAATCTAGGAAGAGAAGATCCCTGCCAGTTAAAAAGGGGCAATCAGTTGAGGATTTCTTTGGATGTTGTAGAAGGAAACTTGCTTCAGACTTCTCAGAAGTCAGAGGGAAGCTGATGTGTCTAGGAAGGGGAAAGTGAGGTGCTAGCAGAGGGTACCTGTCTTGTAGAACAGGGGTAGTCAACCTGTGGTCCTCCAGATGTCTGTGGACTACAATTCCCATGAGCCCCTGCCAGCAAATGCTGGCAGGGGCTCATGGGAATTGTCGTCCATGGACATCTGGAGGACCACAGGTTGACTATCCCTGTTGTAGAAGACCGGAGTCATTCAGTAGAATTCAAAAGATCAAAGAAAATACTGATTAAAAAGATGCATGTTTTGAGAAACACAGAAACAAAAGCTTTTCAGAGTAAAGAAAACTCAAAACCGAAGGGAAAACATTTATATCTCTCTAAAACCTGTAACCAAGATCTACTAACTATATAATAACTTACTTGATATCAAAGCTTGACCTAACTCGCCTCTCTATATAAAATGCAATCTTTGGTTTGTTGGATGTTAAAATTGTCTCAGTGCCATTTTGAAGATGAATTTAAGTAAAGTGAGTTCTTACACCATCCAATAAAGTTCCCAGGCTCAGTAAAACCAAATCTTCTGACAGTTACAGGGTACAACAGCCAGCTTTAATAATTACAACAAAGAAACCATGCTACTTGGGCTGTTCAGTCAGTGAGGGAACAGCATTTTATTTCTGGAGGGAAACATTTTAATCTCAGAATGGGGAAGTGTCAAGGGGGCCCATCATAGCATCCCACTCACCTAGACCAAATTTAGAAGCAGCAAAATTAAACTGGTTCCACTACAGATGGTTGTTTACATATGTGGGTCCTAGGGAATAAATGTCTTTATATAATGTACTGTTTTTGTGTATCATGTATAACTGGGTTCATAGGAAGTGTTTGTATCACAATCCATATCCTATTAGATACATCTCATGGCTTATATCGGCTTTGTAGGCAGTGACCCACGCTGGAAGCAAAAAAACTCCTGCATCACAGCCCATATCATAATTTACACATTAACATAAAGGTAAAGGTAAAGGTATCCCCTGTGCAAGCACTGAGTCATGTCTGACCCTTGGGGTGACGCCCTCTAGCGTTTTCATGGCAGACTCAATACGGGGTGGTTTGTCAGTGCCTTCCCCAGTCATTACCGTTTGCCCCCCAGCAAGCTGGGTACTCATTTTACTGACCTCGGAAGGATGGAAGGCTGAGTCAACCTTGAGCCGGCTGCTGGGATCAAACTCCCAGCCTCATGGGCAGACAGCTTCAGCTAGCATTTCTGCTGCCTAACCACTCTGCGCCACAAGAGGCTCTTACACATTAACATAGACTTTCTCAAACAAGGTTTTGTGTGTGCTTGTAAGAAATTTATTGGGTGATATGACCATATATGGCAATCGTCAAACAAAAAAACCCTCCCCAAATGGCCAATGATAAGCCTAGAGGGGAGATGCAAGGGAGGTGCTCCACACAGATGATTCCCAACCATATTTTGCATGATTGCACCACTTCTGGGGCTTCTTGAGGCCCGAAGAACATTTCAGGACTTTCTCAACAGCAAAAAGAAAGTTGCATTAACATCACGTCGTCACATCATTGTATGTCATATTTTCAATATGTGGCCTGTTTATACCAACTGTGTATCATTGTTCATATGATGACTCAAGTGTTCCTAGCACATACTTGATGCATGTATCATGTTTGTATCAAGTTTGCCATGTATAATCCAATTAGTACTAGTAATTAGTACTAGTAATTTTTCACAGTCAGAGTAGTTCAGCAGTGGAACAGGCTGCCTAAGGAGGTGGTGAGCTCCCCCTCACTGGCAGTCTTCAAGCAAAGGTTGGATGCACACTTTTCCTGGAGCCTACTAGGTGCCTGAGCCGTTTGTTGATCATGTTTCATGATTCATTTTTTTTTATGTCATCAAGTCCATATCATGGTTTGTATCGGCTTTGTGTCAACCGAACCGTGCTCAGAGTGAAGAGACTTAATGCAGTGTGTGACATTATACCCAGTGAGACGGCTGCTCCTTCTTTGGCAGGTTATACCTCACCATAAGATGAGGTCCCGGCCGCAGACATTTCTATGGCATGGACAACACCATAAGGGGGGAGATTAATCAGAACTGTCAAGAGGCAATATGTAGCTATCGATTTTCCTTTTAAAATACTTTATGTAATATGATCTGAATACAGATTTAATCCGCTCAATATTTATTATTATCTGCCATTCGCCGTGCACTACGAGTGGATTGATAAATGGGCAGGAAGTCTGTCTAGATCAAAGCATTTTTATGAATATTAAGTGCATCACTCAGTGTCCTCTCTGGAGTTTATTTTAATTATTATCTGTACTTAATGAAGGAGTGGTAGACAAGGACACACAGTTAGAAGCATAGGCCACGATCCACCAAGAGAGATCCATGAGCAGGAGGATGTTTAGTTGTACCAGCTCATGCAGGGGTCCACAATGTGGTGTCAATCAATCAATCAGTCAATCAATCAATCAATCTCCATTTTACAGTCATTTAGACCAAAATTTTATATGCACTACTATACAATAGCTGTTTATAAAAAGGGAAGGTAATACATTTAAAAAGGTTAAAAATGCATCAACAGTAAAACTTAAAAACTTCTCAACCATAAAAGTCAACATTTAAAAAGCATTAAATACCACTGACTATTTTACAAGAGACATGAAAGCGATAACACTATTAAAACTGTTAAAATACACAACGTGGTGTCCATGGGTGCCAAAGTGCCCACCAAGTGTTTTTAGGTAATGGGCGGGGCTAGGGGGAGCTCTTACCCAGCTGGGTTCTGATTGGCCACTAAAGATCTGACCACTGTGCAGATAAAACAATGTTCCAGCAGCAGGTTGCTCCCTAGTGTTAGTTCTGTTCTCTCTCATGCCTCTTTCCCATTTTTCTTCTTCCAATTACCCCTCTTCTCCCCTGCAATTGGGCTTCCTCTGTCTGGTTGACTCTGCCTCCTCTGGCAGCTATTTTATGATTGCAGCCACCCCCCTGTGTTCCAAATGTGCCCACTGTCAGGTACTTCTTCCGT
Organism: Paroedura picta; assembly: GCF_049243985.1. Lineage (NCBI taxonomy): Eukaryota > Metazoa > Chordata > Lepidosauria > Squamata > Gekkonidae > Paroedura > Paroedura picta. The sequence continues at coordinate 35,265,807 of NC_135373.1, forward strand.
TCCCTCTGATCTCCTCAGGTCGTCGCTGCTGTCACCCTTTCAACTCCCTCCTCCCTCTTCTTGGATATGGGAATCTGTGTGCTCTCTTCCTGCCCCTTTGAAATGGTAAACGAATAGATTGGTGTAGCTCTGATCTAGCCATCTAGTGAGGCTCTCCCAGCCTCCTTGTCTCTATTGTTGGCACCTGGCTAGGATCAAATGTTCCCCCATGGGAAAGGGTTTTCCCGTGTTTCTGGAAAGCGGGAGGGGAGCCTACTCGTGTGTCTATAAAACCCAGGTCTGATCTCAGGGCTTTATCGCAGTCAATTCTTCTGTTCCACGTGTCACCTTGGCAAGGTGATCGCCTGTATGTCTTTTATTCAGTAAATTCACTTTTAGTGAAATGCCCAAGTCCTGGTAGTTGTCATGTTGGAGAACTGATAAAGGACTTTGCAGCTGCACTTGCAGAAGCTTAGTTGATACCCATGGGCTCAATAAGGTTGGGGGCCCCTGAACTAATACCCTTGAGGTAGTCTGTGAAGTAGCCAGATGTCCCCTGCTTCATCCAAGCCAACTACTTTGTTTCCTGCATCCTGCAGAGGGTTGGACTAGATTACTCTAGAGATCCCTTCCATGATTCTAAGTCATCTTCAGTATTGATTCTGAAGAATAAATATTTTTTTTTAAAAACCCAAAACATTTTAACTGCTGTACGTAAATTTTGAGTGCATAAAGGCTGAATGCAAGTGAACTAAGCTCCATCAGAGTGAAAACTCACTCACATGGAAATGGCTGATGTCTCAGCAGCCCCAGGTTCAATCCCCAGCATCTCCAGTTAGAATATCTGTTTGAAGATATTGGGAAAGACCATTCCGTGTTGAGATACCAAGGTCCAGTCAGAAATGTTGGGGGTTTGGTGGTAGGCCATCTGCTTTCCAGGTACAAACCCCAACCCCTCTAGTGAAGAGGGTCCACACAGCAGGTGAAATAAATGGCCTTCACTTGAGACCCTGGAGAGCTGCTGCCAATCAAAGAGGACAATACCAGCCTCAATGTAAGGGAAGTTCATCACACATACAATCTACTGGCTAGTGGGAAACTCTTTTTTTTTCCCTGCTTGGAGATAAGTCTGAGTTGCCCAATTCTAAATGGCTGGCACTACTGACAATCCTAAAACAAGCTCCCCCTTTCCCGGGGCAATATTGTGCAGTATTGTGCATCACATCAAAATTTACAAGATGTCTTGGCCCTCGATGTATACCACTATAGTTCAGACCACACCTGGAGTACTATTTGCAGTTCTAGAGGCCTCACCTCAAAAAGGAAGTGGACCAAATTGAAAGGGTGCAGAAGAGAGCGACGAGGATGATCCAGGGTGCGGGGACCAAGCCCTATGAGGGAAGTCTGAAGGACTTGAAAATGTTCACCTTGGAGAAGAGGAGGTTGAGAGGGGAAGTGATTGATCTCTTTCAGGGATAGTCAAACTGTGGCCCTCCAGATGTCCATGGACTACAATTCCCATGAGCCCCTGCCAGTGAATGACTACCCCTGCTTTAAGTATTTGAAAGGTTGTCAGTTGGAGGAGGGCAGGGAGCGGTCTCATATGGCAGCAGAGGATAGGACTGGCAGTAAAGGCTTTCAACTATGTGTAGAATGATACCAGCTAGATATCAGAAGGGAAATTTCATAGACAGAGTAGTTCAGCAGTGGAACCATCTGCCTAAGGAGGTGGTGAGCTCCCCGCACTGGCAGTCTTTACGCAGCAGCTGGACAGATACTTATGATGGATCAGCTGATTAGGCAGATCCTGCACTGAGCAGGGTGTTGAATTAGATCGCCTGTATGGCCCCTTTCCAACTCTTCTGATTCTACGATTTTTTTATTCTACTAACTGGCTGGCTCTTATGTCAGTCATAGGGCTGGCTCTGCCCCTTTCCTGTGGTTTCCAAAATACAGTGTGTGTGTGGGGGGGGTTATTTATGTATTATCATGTCTATGTATTATCTCGAGGGTGAGCATCTACATAAATTGTCAAACAAACTTTTAATCCGATTGCTATCCATGTTGCCATGATGTCACCCTTCCCTCTGTGCTTCAATCAGTTTTCACTTCAATCAGCTTTCTCTTCAGGGCCCTGTGCTAATGCAAAAGCAAAGGGCAGAAGAAGCTGAGCTCACCTGGCAGCCAAAGGATCAATTTGCCTTGCTAAACTTAATTGTTCCACTCCAGTGAGGAAGTCTTGCATACATTAGCAGGCTTAGATACGCACAGAGGAAGGAGATAAATATCTGAGGAAGCATTAGCAGCCACATGGTCACCTGGACCTCTGTTAAAAAACTGGGTACCTCTTTTCACTCAAACAGAAGCATGCATTCTCATCCTGTGCATGGTTTAGGGGAGGGGTTGTGGCTCAGTGGGAGAGCTTCTTCTGGGCATGCGTTAAGATCCCAAGTTCAATTCCTGGTATCTCCAGTTAGAAGTACCAGGAAGGATGTGATGTGAAAGACCTCTGGCTCACTTCCTGGAAAGAAGCTGCCAGTCTAAGTAGACAAGTGATTCTCAATGCCATGACCTCTACAGCTAAGGGAGTGGCGGCACAAGCGTGGGCATACACGTGGGCACACATACGCATGTGCCACCACCACATGTGCATGCTCACCCACCGCCACCGCTCCTTCTCATTGCTCGCCATGGTGCTGGCCTCCTCCACACAGCCTCAGTGATCTCCGCAGCTTCCATGAGCTCCGCCACCAGCTCGGCAGCCCCCAGGAAAGGGCCGAACCCCCCCTTGAGGGGTCACAACCCCCATGTTGAGAACCACTGGAGTAGACAATACTGACCTTGATGAACCAAAGTTCTGATTCAGTATCATGTGTGTTTGGGTGTTTTTGAGTGTCACTGTCCGACTAGACCAGGGATTCCCAAACAGGGATCTGTGGATCCCCAGGAGCTCCAGAAGGTACCCCCAGTGTTGTATATGCAGCCCTGCTGAGGACCAAGCTTGAGTTCTGAGGCAGGATTGAGATTCAAAATCACCAATTGGCTCGTGGCTGGCTAGTTTCCCCACGGGAGCCAGTGGGTTAGTATCTGGTAGCTGCAGCCTGGCTGGTTTGCTCATGTCAGGATCCTCCATGGACCCATTCAGTTCAAACTGCTGTGCGTCCAATCTCCTGCAGCTGCAGATGGCTCTATAGTCCTCTATCGGTATATATTAGGAGGTTTATTCAGGGTTTTTTTAGTGAAGTCTGTTACGATCTCTATACTATGAACTGTCACCAATAAAGATCTGAAAGATTCCAGTGCCTCTGTGTTCCTTGACCCAGGGATCTAACACCTGGCTTTTCCCTCCTGCCTTAATGGACTCTGGCTATTTCCATTGCCCCCCCCCCCCGAGCATGAGTAACTTCTCTTATGGTGTCTGTACCCGGGAGAGGGCACAGCCTGCAAACCTATATTGCTTTGTGTCCCTCCCCTGTCAGTTCTCCTCAAGCCTGCTTGTTGATGCGGGTTGTGACGTCACTTCCAAGGTGTGTGGCAGGGAGGCATGGCCAGCCGATATAACTTCTGGGGCTTCTTGAAGCCTGAAAAATTATTCAAAGGTTGCTCCATGGTCCTGACAGATACCCACCCCCCAAAAGGGTCAAAATAGGGAAAGCAGGGTAAAACGTGTTATAGGGTAGGGTAAAAAGTGTTATGAAATTAAATATTAATATTTATTATAATTAAAAACCCAAGGCTTGAAATATAGCCTCCTTAAAACCCAAGTGTACATTCATGCTAATGCCACCACTGACCTGATGCATTTTGGCATGCCTGCCTTTATCAATGGGCAGGCATAAATAAATAAAGCAGCATACATAAAATACAAGAACAGATATGTTAAATATACAGTTGGCTCCATTACATACAGTAATATCATTTGTTAACAATGGAGGACTCCAAGGACCTTAATCAATTCTGAGGACCAGAAGGCCAGATAAAATTCTTTGCAGCCTCTTAAGTTTCTAAAGCAGGCTCTTGTCCAGATATGCCTTTGTCCAGTGTGTGTCCTATAGGAGCCAGCCTTTCTCCAAAGGAGGGAGGGAGGGAGGGAGGAATAGATGTGAATAGCCTAGCAGAATAGAATAGCCTAGCAGTGGAATAGGCTGCCTAAGGAGGTTGTGAGCGCCCCCTCACTGGCAGTCTTCAAGCAAAGGTTGGATACACACTTTTCTTGGATGCTTTAGGATGCTTAGGGCTGATCCTGCGTTGAGCAGGGGGTTGGACTAGATGGCCTGTATGGCCCCTTCCAACTCTATGATTCTCTGATTCTATGTGGGCTAGATCTGTACAGTGGCTTCATGCATTTAGATCTCAGAAGCTAAACAGCATTGGCCAGGGTTAGTATTGGGATGGGTGACCTCCAACAAAGACCAGCGGCAGGCAATGGCAAACCACCTCTGTTCATCTCTTGCCTTGAAAACCCCATGAGGTGTTGACGTGAGTTTGTTGAAGCTTAGCAGCACTTAATGATTATTTATTGAAATATTGACATCCCCCTAAGCACAGGGTGTCCAAAGTGTCCATTGACCATCATTCTGTCTGTTCTCTACTATTGGTATCATTTGAGGAGCAACTTTAAGGCGGTCTCCATTGAGGATTAGGGCTAGGAAAGTATTCTTAGGATTTCAGCCTTCACTGTAATTTTAGGGACCCTAACCATCTTATTTCACATTCCAGCAGGAAATGTTAATTTCACTGCAGGATGAAGCCGAGCTCACAGCTGGTCAGTTGAGCATTAACTTTTTGGACAACCCTTGTAACAACCTGTCCTGGCAATCAACTAAATTTGAACAAATCACATCAAAGGAAAGCTTCTGCAACCCAGTGAGAGAAGAGGGTCCTTCCTGGCAAGACCCTTTCAAAGCAAGGATTCACAGCTTTCTAAAAAGGTGTTTTGGAGGAGTGCATAATGTGCATAATGCACCGTCAATGCACATCTTAAAAAGAAAAGCCCTTTGTCAAGGAAAAAAGCCCTGTACTCGAAAGTCAGTTTTTTTGTGCAGTGTACAGAGGAAAGAAATGCATAGACAAGTATTTGGGACTCCCTCCCCCCCTTTAACTAAAGGCCTTTCTTATTTTCCTCCACTCTTTTCCCAACATGTGGCCCGATTCCTGCAAGGATGTGCTTCAAAGCCTCGGCGCAGGCAGTATGCGAGGCCTTTGCATACATGTTCGAGTCATTACGAGACACACTGGAATGACTGTACAGAGTCATTAAGGCCCACAGCACCCCTTGGAGGCCAGCAAGTATTATCTGCATCTTTCAAAGAAGGGAATTGAGCACAATGGGGTGGAATGGCATTTCCCCCCCTCCCTTAAGCCCAGTCGGCTGTAATTTAGGAAGCACGGCATCCTAGGCAGAAGAACTCAGCGTGGCAATTGGACCGGAGATGTCACAATGGGAGCCGCCAGGTGCCGAGCTTTCTTTGCAGAGCCTGTTCTTCTCCTCCGCGTGTTTAAAATGCAGGTAGAACTCTTTCGGAATTAGTCGTGACATCAAAGGAATCGGAGACGCCAGTCCTTTCACGAGCGGTAAGGCCACAGAGGCAGGCCACAGAGGCAGGGGCGGGATTCCCGGGGATTTCTGTCTGCATTTTTACACCAATTAGGATTCATAGTCATGGCTGATCCATTAATAAAGACACCTAATCCTCCAGTGTTAGCTGGAATCAAGTACTCCGTATGTTAAAGCTAACCCAGTCTCATGATTAGCAGTCAAGTGAGCAAGATGGGCAAAATAAAGTGAGTCTATACCCCACGAAGAGCTCTACACTTTGCCGCTTCCAACTGGCTGGTGATCCCTAGCCCCAAGGAAGGACGTCTGACCTTAACCAGGGCCAGAGCTTTCTCCGTCCTGGCTCCCACCTGGTGGAATGAGCCCCCAGAAGAGATCAGGGCCCTGCTGGAGGTAGCACATTTACACAGGGCCTGCAAAATGGAGCACTTCCACCAGGCATTTGGTTGAGGTTGACCGGACCAACACCATCTACAGGGCCCCTGGAACTCCTTTCCGGATCTGAATCCTGAACCAACCAACTTTTGGGGTCACGATTATAGGTTTTACTTTGCCACTGGAGATTGGATTAGCTGTGCAGATTTTTTTGGCAATGAAGAAGAGTTGTTTCTTATATGCCACTTTTCTCTACCCGAAGAACTCTCAAAGCGGCTTACAGTCATCTTCCCTTTCCTCTCCCCACAGCAGACACCCTGTGAGGTGGGTGAGGCTGAGCCTTGATATTACTGAAGAAGAAGAAGAGTTGGTTCTTATATGCTGCTTTTCTCTACCCGAAGGAGGCTCAAAGCGGCTTAATTCGACTTCCCTTTCCTCTCCCCACAACAGACACCTTGTGAGGGAAGTGAGGCTGAGAGAGCCCTGGTATTCCTGCTCAGTCAGAACAACTTTATCAGTGCCGTGGTGAGCCCAAGGTCACCCAGCTGGCTGCATTTGGGTGAGCGCAGAATTGAACCCGGCATGCCAGATTAGAAGTCCGCACTCCTAACCACTACACCAAATGGAATAGAAATGTTGCTTTGGTAGCTGCTGCCACCACAGCACAGGGACCCTCACAATGCAACTGAACTTAAAATGCAACAAGCATGGTTTTGCGTACTGCGGCTGCCATTTTGTCACAGCCCTTTTGTGCTTGCATCCGCCACGCCATGTCAGAATTCCTAAGGTACCAGGAGGCTCAAAAAAATTAGGGCCCTGCATTCTGGCCACCATACTAAAGGATGAAAGTAAATGAGGTGGGAGGGGATAATTGCGGAAGCTGCCCTGAGGTACATGAGCTAAAAATGTAAGTAACAGAAAAAATGGATCTCAAAGAAATGTTTATGTCTTCTCTTTTTTCATGGTACATGTTCTGCTGTATCAGCTAATTAAACTCATTTGGCTGAAAGAAAGCAAGGGATTTAAGTGGGGGTAGATTTAGAAGCATTATGAAAATGACATGTTTATGAGCAAATGAAGGCATTAATGCTGCATTTCTTTCAAATAAGTCAGGAAATTACTAAGTGAAACATTTTAACCACAGTGACAACTCAGCTTTCTTCACATCATCTGGGCTGATCCAGAAGCTTTTTTCAACAATGGAATAGAAAGTTCGGCCTCCATCGTGGATCAGAAGATCGGGTTCTTGAAATATATCAGCCCCCATCAGGAAGAAAGGCATAGTATAAATGAGGCAAAATGAAATTAAAATAATGTTCATACATATTTACACGCATGAAGATAGCCAGTTCTGTGTAGTGACCCAGGTTCAAATCCTCACTTTCCCACCAGAGCTTGTTGGGTGACCTGGAACAAGCTGTTCACTGTCAACTTAACCTACCTCACAGAATTGTTGTGCAGATAAAACAGTGGGCAGGACAATGGTGTAAGGTGCTTTGAGATCCCATTGGGGGCAAAGCCAGAATGTAAGTCCATGAAATAAACAAAGCAGGCTGCATCTGATGCCATATGAATCCAGTTTCCAAAAAACATATACCCACTGTTTTGTTTGTTTTATTTGGGGGGTCTATAAACAGAAGGCAAACAACCCTGAGTCATTAATAATTACACCAGTCTCTCTCTCCCCTTCTCATTGTCATGAGTGGTGGGGTATAAATCAAAGCATGAATGAATGAATTTATTTATTTATTTATCATACTTATATACCGCCCTCCCCGGAGGCTCAGGGCGGTTTACATTATAACAGAGAACAATACATAAAACAGTCTGTAAAACATGTATAAAGGTAAAGGTAAAGATATCCCCTGTGCAAGCACCGAGTCATGTCTGACCCTTGGGGTGACGCCCTCCAGCGTTTTCATGGCAGACTCAATACGGGGTGGTTTGCCAGTGCCTTCCCCAGTCATTACCGTTTACCCCCCAGCAAGCTGGGTACTCATTTTACCAACCTCGGAAGGATGGAAGGCTGAGTCAACCTTGAGCCGGCTGCTGGGATTGAACTCCCAGCCTCATGGGCAAAGCTTTCAGACGGCTGCCTTACCAGTCTGCGCCACAAGAGGCTCTTAGCAAAAAGAAACATGTATAACTGATAACTAATAATTGTAACCAAATAACAACACAGTATAACAGTAAACAATATAGTAATACAAACAGGTCCAGGGCTTATTGATGGGATTCTGAGGGGGGGGGGAGCAGGGGCCCTTGGTCGCTGTAGATTACGTCTGGTCTCGGCCAAATGCCTGGTGGAGGAGCTCCTTTTTGCAGGCCCTGCGGAACTGTTTAAGCTCCGTCAGGGCCCTGATCTCCTCTGGGAGCTCATTCCACCAGGTAGGGGCCAGAACAGAGAATGCTCTGCCCCTGGTCGAGACCAGGCGGACTTCTTTAGGGCCAGGGATCCTTAGCTGATTGGAGGCAGTAGAGCGCAGAGCTCTTTTGGGGGCATAGGCGGGGAGGCTGAATGAATGAATGAATGAATGAATGAATGAATGAATGAATGACATATGGACATGAAAATTTAGCAGTAACATTAATATTGCAACAGTGAATCTGTGGAAAACCAAACCCAAAGAACGTCAATGACGTAACAATGAATATGAAAAAGGATATCATCATTACATAGAAACAGATTAAGGAAAAGAACACAAATATCAACATTGTACAAAAAGATGAGGCACTGGATATCACTAGCTTTGTGTGTACAATGGAATGTCTTCATATTTTGTAATACCAGAAAATCACCTTTGACAGGTTTAATCTCATAGAATACTGAATGCATTTCCCCCCTCTGTAGCAAGCGGCACTCTAGTAAAGTGAAGCTTGCTGATGTCACAATCCTTTCGTAGCTTTTTAGGCAACTCGCATATCCAGGTTGGTTCTCAGTACTTCATGTTTGAGACAGAGGGATATCCACCTATCATAGATCCACCTATCGTAGCCAGGTTGGTCTGAACCTTTAAGACCCACAACGTTTTATTCAAGGTGTGAGAGGTGTGCCTGCGACGGAATAAAAGTTTGCAGGTCATCAAGGTGTGTACTCTGTTCCACTGCTTTAGATCCACAAGGCTATCCCTCTGAATCTCATCTTTTAAGAGGCTGTAGGATATGGGTGCGTCTTTTATTTTTAAGATCAGGCAGTGACATGATAGGCGGATGTGAGGAAGAGTGCCAGCACACGAAAGCTCACACCTCGGGAAAAACTTTCGTGGCTCTTCAAAGCGTCCCTGGACTCCGACTTTGTTCAACCCCTTAAAGATTAACTTATTTAATTCCAGCAAAGAGCGGTCAGCTGCGTTTATCCTGGAAGAAACTTTGGAACGCGGCCCGACACGCCTGCGCAATACGCCTCTTCACACCCGCACGCGCTTCAGCCCATCCCTCATCATTCTGCCATCTCCCCCCGCCCGCGTCGAACTGAGAGGGGCGGAGCTTCGGGCTGGTGACGTCCTCAGCCGTGGCCCAGAGAGGGTGGGGACGACATTATATTCGCGCGCGGCTGCATGGTAGCGATGCGCTTCCTGGTTGGTGCTCTTCGCCGGGCGATGTCGGGTCCGAGTCCAGGGCGCCCTCGCGGGCTGGTCTACGAGAAGCACGGGGAGCCGGATCGGGTCCTCCAGTAAGGGAGCAGGGACGCCGTTTTTTTGTATTGGTTGCTTGGGCTGGAGGGAAGTCAGTCAGTGAGTCAGTCAGATTCAAGTGGGTAGCCGTGTTGCTCTGAAGCAGCACAACGAAACAAAATCAGAGTCCAGTGGCACCTGTAAGACCGACAAAGACTTATTCAGGGCGTGAGCTTTCGAATACAAGCACTCTTTCCTCAGACTTGCACTCGAAAGCTCACGCCTTGAATAAATCATTGTTGGTCTTAAAGGTGCCACTGGACTCTGATTTTGTTTTGTTGAGTTATTCAGTCAAGCGCGGGGATGCGGCACCTGTTGGATGCCTGGCTGGCAGGTTCATAGCCGTGTTGGTCTGAAGCGGCAGGACAAATAGCACCTTTAAGACCCAACAAAGTTTTAATCAAGGGATGAGCTTCTGTGTGCACGCACGCTTCCTCGGATGCAAAGGAATGGAACAATATAATGGCTGGCAGGTGTGCACAGTGCAAGAGCTCAGGGGTGGGGAGTCATAGCTCACCGTGTGTGTGTGGAGGTAGGATGTTTGGTTTCTTTGCCTTCATGTTTTGGTATCTGTCTGGTTGGTGCAAGGAACAGGATGCTGGACTAGATGTTTTTTTTAATGTTTAACTGCAGTTTTAATTGTACTGTTGTTCCCTGCCCTTGCACAGAGGGTAGTCTATAAATTCAAATAAAAAATGAATGGGTGTGTGGTCCAATTCAGTTCAGCACTTTCCCTGTTCTAGCAGAGGGCTGAGTCTGAAGGTAGCATAGAAAAATGGCAGACTTTCCCACATAATGCTGATTCCAGGTTTTGGGGGTTCCTGTGCAATTAGTGCTTGCACATGTGCTCACACCCATCCCCATCACATTTATGCCTGCTTCCTAACAGCACTGGCTGGTGCATGTACCACGTAGCATTGCTGCTGAGGTTTCCAGGAGTGATGTTGCTCCTCTGCACAGCCCACGTGTACTACCCTATCAGTGACAGGGGACCTTATGGGAATCTCTGAGCTCTGGCACCCGCTGTACCTCAGGTTAGGGTGTTGCTGGCTGTGTTTCTGCATGTGAATTCTTTTTCTCATATCTCCTTCCATGCTAAAGGGCAGAGGAGGAGGCTAGGAGCTTTGGTGTTCTAGTAGTAAGTGCCCTGGCTGATAATAACACTCCTTTAACATGCTGCTCTGTGGGATAGATGCATTTGTATAAATAACGGCTTTCTTAGTGGGATATCCTTTTCTGGCCAACCTCCCCCCCCCCCCAAAGTTAGTTGTATGTACAACTTTCTGCAACTTCTCCATAAAAGAGTAGAGGAGGGGGAAAGTCCTCATGTCTAACAAAAAGGCATAACTACCATTCCCATGTGCCATTTGGACAGTGGCAAAGCAGCCTTCTATTAGTCTTACAAAACAAGAGAAAAGAGCAATCTTCACAAACATGTCTGTTAATTTCGGTTAGCGTCAACATAATTTGAGAATATTGTTTTGTTTTGAGAGCCACCTTGGTGCAGTGGTTAAAAGTGGCGGCTTCTAATCTGGCAACCTGCACCTCCACATGCAGCCAGCTGGGCTATTCACAGTCCTGTCAGAAGCTGCTCTCGCAGAGCAGTTTCTCTCAGAGCTCTCGGGCTCACCTACATCACAGGGTGTATTTTGTGGAGAGAGGAAGGTATGGCAGTTGTGAGCCACATTGAGACTGTGCAGTGAAAAGCAAGGTGTAAAAACCAACTCTTCATCTTTTTTTCTCTGAATTGGATTTGACTTGTGTACACTGGATTATGTGTATATATTTTTTATTTGCAGAGTTTTCAGAGCTCTAATGGCTTGATGAAAGCAGTGCCTCATGGGGTGGGTGAGGCCTGAGATCTGAAATAAAGGTCTTGTTTGATTACTTGGTGTTGAAACTTGGCATTGCTGTGCCAACTTTCTCTCCTGGGGCACTGTTGGGCCTTATCAAGATCCCGAGGAAACCTGTAAGAGGGCCTGAAACAGTGGGGCTGCTGCAGTCTTGTTTTATCTTCACATAATGTATTGAATGGTCAAAATAGCTCTGTTGGCTCTACAGAATAAAATATACATAGAGAATCCTTGATTGCCTCACTTAATAATGAGGTACGAGAAGTGAGCTTTTGACAGGGTGCAGTTCTAAACGTGTCTGGTGGTGTAGAAAGTGCCATAAAGTCTCAGCTGACTGAGGATGACCCTGTGGGGTTTTCAAGGCAAGAGAAGAATGAAGGTAGTTTCCCGTTGCTTGTGTCTGACAAACAAACCTGGACTTCCCTGCTGGTTTCTCATCCAAGTATGTGACATGAGGAAAACTGTACATCCAAACCAACTCTTGCTTAGATCTGATAAGATTCGGCTACCCTGTGCTATCCAGGGTGTAGTTTGCACTGAGCTTTTTATCCAGTTTGAGTTCAAATGAATTCCTCCCATCTACACTGAATTTGATTTGCATTTTGATTTTGGAGACTTTAAGTTTTCTGTCTGCAACAAGCATGATTAATTTGTAGTAACCCTCCCTTTCCCCCGCAATATCCTGGAGTGGATATAAGTCTCAATATTTCAAAAACCGCCATGAGTAAATGTGCAGATCTCTACTCTTTGTGAAATAACTCTAACAATTGAGTGCAGAGCATTTTCTGTTTTAATGGGGGGGGGGGGATAGAGGAAGCCCTGAGTCAGCCCACGTCAGGCCAAGCATGTATATTCAGGAGTAAATCCCAATGTATTCAGCTAGATGTACTCCCTTGTTAGTTTATTTAGGATTGCAGCCTGAATTATATAAAATTATTTGGCATAGAAGGGTCATTCAGGCCAGTTAGTCCAACCCCCTGCTCAATGCAAGATCAGCCTAAAGCATCCAGGGTAAGTATCTGTCCAGCTGCTGCTTGAAAACCACCAGTGAGGGGAAGCTCACCATCTCATTAGGCAGTCAATTCTACTGCTGAACTACTCTGACAGTGAAGTTCCCCCCTAATATCTAGCTGGTACTATTCTACAGATAGTTTAAACCCATTACTGTGTGTCCTATCCTCTGCTGTCAACAGGATCTGTTCCCTGACCTCCATGTGACAACCTTTCAATTGCATAGAAAGTAATCATGTCCCCAGGACTCGTTGTTCTCTTCTGCACCCCCTCGATTTTGTCCATTTCCTTTTAGAAGTTAAGCCTCCAGAATTGCGGTCTGACCAATGTGATATACCGTGGGACTATGACATCTTGTGATTTTTATGTGATGCCTCTGTTTATACAGCCCAAGACGGTATTTGCCTTTTTAATTGCCGCATCACACTGGCTGCTCATATTTAGTTTACAGTCCACAAGTAACCTAAGATCTCACTTACTTACACATGGAAGTGGATCTCCCATCCAGTATGCCTGCTTCTCATTTTTTATGACCCAGGTGTCATCTGCAAATTTTATGAGTAGTCCCTCCACCCCCCCATCCAAATAATTGATAAAATGTTGAAAATACTGGACTCAGTACTGCGCCCTGTGGCACCCCACTGCTCTCCTCCCTCCAATCTGATGAAACACCACTCTTTGGGTGCAGTTTTCTAACCAGTTCCGTATCCACCGAACTATCAAAAAATCCAGTCAGGCGGTCCTCCAGTTTACCCATCAGAACATCATGGAGAACTTTGTCAAAAGCCTTGCTGAAATGCTGGTAAACAACAACCACTGAGTTTCCACAATCTAGTAAGCCTGTCACTCAGTTAAAGAAGGAAACCAGGTTGGTTTGGTAGGACCTGTTGGAGACGTATCCGTGCTGACTTTCCCAGACACTAAATTGTCCTTCAGATGTTTGCAGATAGTCCCCTTTAATATTTGCTCCATTATCTTGCCTGTGACCTGTCCTTTCCTGGGTCATCTCTCCTCCCTTTTTTGAAGACTGGGATAACATTCGCTCTCCCTCAGTCTTCTGGCACATCTCTAGTCTTCCGAGAAGTCATGAAGATGATGGACAAAGGTTCCACAAGCTGGCCAGAAAGCTTTGTGCATGTTTGCTTGACTTTGTGAAGTAGGATCTGAAACAGAGCAGCAGTATTTTATACAAGAATCAGTTAGCTTTATTGTAGATTAAATTGTAAATCTTGTGGGAGGGATCGCTTGAGATGTGCAAGCATACACATATGCACGCACCTTTTCTCTATCTCATTCTCAAGCCAAGGCAGCACCAAAATAACAACAAAGCACCCACACAGACAATCTGTGGGAGAAATTCAGCCAGAAAATAAAACCGATTGGAAGACGTTTTATTGGCTCTTGTATCATCAACCCTTATCAGCCGCAAAATAGGAAATGTAAAAGAAGCCGACAAAAGTATTCTAAGCATTAGTTGTGCCCCATTTGACAAGTATACAGTGTCATTTTGGGAGCAGTAGCCAGGATGGTAGTGGCTGTTGTTTTTCGGGTGGATTTCGCTCTGTTACCCCATGCAAATAAAAGAATGCGGTGGTACTCCCAAATTCTCTGATGCATGTGATGCAGAAGAACGTGTGAAAATTCACTCATCCCAATTTGGTTGTTGCAGTTTTCCTCATTTTGCATTGTTTTCTTAATAGCAAGCTAAAGGCCTCAAATGCCAGGCAACTGGGAGAAACTGTTCTCTGTTACTGGCCATCAACTTTAATGATTATCTCTGTAGGATGTTGTAAATGGTGAAATGGCTTCCTGTAGCTCTGCAGAGAACTTGATTTTTGTGTGTTCTCCTTGAGTTCTTGTCGAAAAGATGTCAAAATGCAGAGCTGATGCCTCTGGAGGGCTCACATGCTTTTGGAAACTGGCATGCGGATGCCAGTCTTCTGCCGCTTACCTCTGAGAAGCTGACACTTTTTTGATTTGCCACAGGGAGCTCGAACAGCTCAGCCTACATATGCTTGGTGATTACTGCAAGTTTAGGTTTTATTTTGTCTTTTGGCGCCGTGTGAAAGATTTAGCTGACTACTGGAATCTTCCAGCGACCCAGGCAGGTAACATTTGTGTTAAGGAGACTGACACTAAGGCTCCCTCATCAGTGATAGCACACTGTGTGTGTGTGTGTGTGTGTGACTTTTCTCACTTTGAAGGAAGGCAGGGAATAATCAAGTCTTCTGTGGAACTTTTTCAGGGAGGATTTTAAAAGTCAGTGTCGACTCAGCAATTGGATTTTCAATCCTTTGGGCACACATAAAGAAATACGATTTTGAACTGCTAGGTACCGTACAATATATATTCCTGCTCTTCAAAAGACAAAAGTAGGCCTGGTGGGAGGGAGGGAGGCAGTACTGAATGAATACATCTGCAATTCTAAGTCTCCATTTCAGCACGAATCCTGAATGCAGGCTCTCATTCTTTACTCCAAACGAGGGTTGCATTTCAGGTATTGTCTGCATCAGATCTAGGTGTAGATCGTTCAGAGTGTTAAAAGAGACGGGCCACAGCTCAGTGGGAGAGCATCTGCTTTGCATTCAGAGGCTCCTGGGTTCAAGTCCCAACAGGGATCGGGGAGCGTCTGATGGAAAAGAACCGATAACTCTGGAGAGCAACTGCAAGTCCAATTCGACAGTACTGACCTTGATAGATCCATGGTATGAATTGGAGGAAGAAGAGCTGGGTTTTTTGTACCCCGCTTCTTACTACCCAAAGGCAACTTACAATTGCCAACTCTTCATCTCCCTACAACAGGCACCCTGCGAGGTAGGTGAAGCTGAGAGAACTGTGACTGGCCCAAGGTCACCCAGCTGGCGATTTCCCAGTTTTCCAGATTAGAGGCTGTCACTCTTAACCACCACGCCAAGCTGATTCTCACAGCTTCGTGTTTTCTTGCTTTCAATGAGAGGCATAGCTTGATCTTGTCAGATCTTAGAAGCTGAACAGGGCTGGTAGCTGGAAAGGAGCCCACCAGGGAAGGCTGTGCAGGCGGAAGACAATGGCAATCTACCTCTGTGTCTCCCTTGCCTTCAAAACCCTTGGCTAGGATCACCATAAATAAGCCGCAGTGACAAGGCTCTGCACACAGACAACTTGCTGGAATTCATAAAGTATCCGCTTCATGAATTTCAGGTTGTGATGGTTTGGGATTATAACACAAATCTCTCGTTTTGTTGGTCTTTTGAAGCTGATCACACTAGGTTTGGGTTTAATTGGTACTTGTATTCCTTTTTCAAAATGGGCAGGCAACCCAAACTAAAAAACAGATGGCCATAAACTGCTGCCTTATAGTATGGATACACATGTAGGGATACACATTTGAGAAGTAGGGAAGAAATAAGCTAAAAAAAATCTATAATTTTTACAGTAAACAAAAGCAAGTATATGATGTGGAGTTAATGGTCCTAATGCAATCACTGTATTAGGGACTAGTGCAGGGGTAGTCAAACTGCGGCCCTCCAGATGTCCATGGACTACAATTCCCAGAAGCCCCTGCCAGCAAACGCTGGCAGGGGCTTCTGGGAATTGTAGTCCATGGACACCTGGACTAGTGGCTGGTTTGGATATGGAGTTAACAGATTAGCAGTTTACAAATATTCTTTATTTCAGTCGTTTAATTAGGCAAAAGTAATGTTTAAACAGTGCCTACCCTTGAAAATACGTTGTAGGTGCGTTCAGTATACACATAAATAAGTTCATTCTGCACAGTTCTAGGCATGTGCGCTTCAGCCCGCTTCGGCCAAAAAATGTCCGAATCACGGCTGCTTCTGACGCAGACCGGCTGAATACAGTTCAAAGAGGCACATGGCATAGATTTGGATGGCCGAATCACAGCTATCCGAATCGTGATCCAATGTTGTTATTGAACCATGTCGTACCTGTTCTATGATTGCCATGTTCTCTGTGAACCGCCCTCAGCCTCAAGGGAAGGGCAGTATTTAAATATTTTTAAAAAATAATTAATTTAAATAAAAGTGTATCTGTGGGGGTTTTATGTGTGGAATTTGATGCTGTTGAAACTGTTAGTCAAGTATTTTTAAATCTGGATGCCTGATGTATGAAAAGGCAGAATATCCTAATTTCACATCATAATCCAAGAAATTGTTATCAAATGTCAATAAGAATGGATGCAAAGGGAGAATGTAACAACCAATACTAAAATGCAAGTTTTGTTAAATGCTATATTTCTTTTCAAAAATTAAAAATCTTTCCACAAGAAAAAAATCTGCCTGAGGTGATTTGCGTCATTATTCAGCTGAAGGATGTAATAAAATTCAAGCAAATTTGGGTGATTAGGTCCTATACTTGGCCAGCAATACTTTAATTAATGGTCCGTCAGTGTTTCTAGTATCAATATTTAAGGGAGTTGTAAATTAAGTATACAAATCTGGTCCCTGAAGTTTTGAGAAGAGGGGCTTGGGTTGAGTTTTCTTCCATTCTGGGTTTTTTTATGTTGCCTGATCCTCCATTAGTAACCAGGGCCCATTCTGCAAACATAGGATAATGCACTTTCAGTGTGTTGAAAGTGCATTATCTATTGTGTGCAGAATAGGCCCTGGATGACTCCTCCTGTTGTAATTAGCTGCTTGCCTTATTCTGAGTAAAACCGGTGGCTGGGCAGGTCACTTTTATTGAGGATGGAAGCGTCAGGGGTGCAGAAGCCATAGTCCTGTCCTAATTACATAGGATGGCACCAGTACAACTCCCAACTTATTGCTATCTTCCTTGTATCTGCCAATAATATCTGCCTGCTTTAGGATGCTTTGGGCTGATCCTGTGTTGAGCAGGGGGTTGGACTAGATGGCCTGTATGGCCCCTTCCAACTCTATGATTCTATGAATAAAAAGGCTATGGTTGTTTTGGTTAGAAAGGAGGCAGGGCCACATGTGCAGCTTCCGCACTGAAGTTTAGTATGATGCTTTTAAACTGTGTGCATGGTTCCGTTCCTCTCCCAGGCGGAGCCTGCATGTCTAAATCTTCTAAGTAAATAAATAGTAAATAAGTAAACAAATAAAAAAGAAAATAAAGGAGAAAGAGCAGTCAACGCCGGCACTGTGAGATGGAAGTGAAGAATTATACGAACAGCAGATACTCTTTAGGCAGGTGGAGGAGTTGGTGTAGCTTGGATCTTATTCTTCGTTGCAGTTCCTGTAAAGCAGGGGTAGTCAACCTGTGGTCCTCCAGATGTCCATCTGTCGGACCACAGGTTGACTACCCCTGCTGTAAAGGACACAGAATGGATAGGAGGCACCTCCCTTGGCTTTAAGCGGGCGCCGTATTGCCACTGTGTTTGTGAACACATCCATGCCAGCAGGACTTGGAATTTGTAGGCTGTGAACGTGCTCACAGCTCTGCCAGACCACTGACTTCTAATGCGTTGTGAATCTTCGGGGAATGCCTCAGCTGAAGAAGTAATATTGCAAAATTGCTACGGTGAACAAAAAAACCCCCATGGTGTCTGCTCCGCTAAATATAGGAGTTGTTTTGAGCCAACCCAAGCAAGACTCTCAAGAGACAGAACGGGAATAGTCTATTTAAAAAAAAAATCCTCCTTCAAATGCTTCCTCAAAACCCAGCTTTTTTCCATGTCTTGCCTAAGGAAACAAGCCTTAAACACGTTCAACAGGGGTATTCCCTTCCCACCTGTCCAAATTTCCTTCTGTTCCCTTGTGTTGGTATTTGATTGTTGCCTTGTTTGGCCAAGGACCTGTTTTCTTGTAAAGTATCACACCTGTGCAGTATTAAAAGGGGAGAGGTTGATAAGATGTGGCCAGAAAGGGAGCTCTTCCATCAGGCTTTGGGTTGAGACCAGGTAACCAGCAGCATCTACAGGGCCCCTGTTCTCTCCCTCCCAGAAATCCACCCATGTGTTCTGCTCTGGACCTGTTTGCATTCTTGTACTCTGTTACCTCTTTTATAGGTTAATGTTATCGTTATTGTGAAAAGCTGAGTTCCATGTACCGTGTTTTACGTTTTATGTAAACAGCCCTGAGCCTCAAGGGAGGGCAGTATATAAATACAATAAATAAAATGGTTTCATGTTTAGGGTGCCAGACTATTTCAGCCTTTTAGAATCATAGAGTTGGAAGGGGCCATACAGGCCATCTAGTCCAACCCCCTGCTCAACGCAGGATCAGCCCTAAGCATCCTAAAGCATCCAAGAAAAGTGTGTATCCAACCTTTGCTTGAAGACTGCCAGTGAGGGGGAGTTCACCACCTCCTTAGGCAGCCTATTCCACTGTTGAACAACTCTGACGGTGAAAATCTTTTCCTGATATCTAGCCTATATCATTGTACTTGTAGTTTAAACCCATTACTGCGTGTCCTCTCCTCTGCAGCCAACAGAAACAGCATCCTGCCCTCCTCCAACCTTTCAAATACTTAAAGACGGCTATCATGACCATGGAGGTACCACTGAAATAGTTTTACATTTTTGAGCCACCTGGAAATGCCGTCGGCTGGCCATGTCTCCCTGCCCCACTCCCCGGAAATGAGCAGAGCCTCAGCCAGCAAAGGGTTAAATGGCCAGGGCCCCCTCCCCTTCCCACCCATTCCAGGCCCATCATTGGCCACTTTGGGAGGAGGCAGATCAGTCATGCCAAGTAAGGGCAGAATTTCTTTTAACTTAAAAACTTTTCATTTCTTCTTCACTCAGATCCAGGAGTGACAGACACAGGGTGGGAGGGCTCTCCCCAGCTGCCATTTTGAAAACCCCCACACCGCAGCGCCATGTGGTACTGTAGTCCCATGGTTGGAAAACCCTGCAGTAGGGTCTGGTACACCTGGGTTCAAATCCCCACACTGCCATGGAGCTCCCTGGAGGGCCTTAGGACTGAGCCTCTCAGCTTGAACTGTTGGACAAAATTGTTTTGGCGGACGATGCACCACACCCTGAGCTTTGAGACAGAAGGGCTGGGTAAGAATGTGTTAGGGAAGTGTAGCATCCGGACAGAGGTGGTGTAGATTTGTTTCCATTGACTGTACGCCAGCAGAGGGACAGTCCAGTCCAGTCCAGTCCAGAGCTTTTGTGGTCTACTAGCCTGCAATGACTGGGGAGAGGGAAATGGCCAACCACCCTGTATTGAGTCTGCCAAGAAAACGCTAGAGGGCGTCACCCCAGACATGACTCGGTGCTTGCACAGGGGACCTCAGACATGACTCAGTGCTTGCACAGGGGATACCTTTACCTTAGCCTGCAGGTAAATATGGAGTGCTGTGATGTCTTTGTGTGAGGTTAAGAACAGAGTATAGCCACCTAAACCACCTGGATGATGTAATTCTGCTCCAATTGAGCACCAGCAGATGAGCTATTATTCCAAGCTCATCTCCAAACATATCCAGTCCAAATAATGCACAGATGCTATTTGGGACTAGCAGGTGAGGGTGAAGGTATATGTGCCCGGGTTTTATGTACAAATTCACTTCAACCTCCCCCCAAAATAAATTGTGTCTGTCATTTGGCCATCATGTCTGTGATCAGTTGGTTTGAAACCATCAGGACCCTAAAGCTTTTGAATGGAGCTGCGATCGTGCCGGGGCTGGCACGGTTGCATGGAAACACCTCTCCTTCTGAAGCCAGTATAATACAAACAGCTCCAGCTATGGGCGGTGTTCCTCGTTATGAAGAAATTAAACAACTCTAGCAATGCTAATATCTCCTCCGTGATAGATAATGCTGATGCAAGATCTTTGGCATGGGTCTAAGAGATGATAAAGGGGGAGGAGGAGAACAAAACAAGCCAATCCCAATCCCTGCACCTAATGGTTATTTTACCACTTGGAATTGCATGCTCTGCCCTTATCTGGCAAAATTGAACTGAAGTGCTGCACTGTGGTGGAATTAAAGGCTCATGAGTTCGGCAGGTGCCTTTCTTGGCACTGTTTGTTCCACTGTTTCCACTTTGTTCGAGTGGCGCTTAGGATGAGATCCAAAAACTCAGAAGGGCATCTTCTGTTTCTCTTCTTAATAATTTTGTTTCATTCTTTTTTTATCTTTGTTTTGTTGCAAGCCCATTGTTTTTAATCTCCAGAGAAGTGGGCTAAGAATGTTCTAAAATGCAACCAGTCTCTTTGCCCTGGTCTCATTAGATCTCAGGAGCTGAGCAGGGTCAACCCTGGTTAGTACTTGGGTGGGAGACCACCACGAATCTTAGAACTGCAGTGCAGAGGCAGTCAGTGGCAAGCCATCACAGCTCATCCCTGGCCTTGAACACCCTAGAACAGGGGCAGTCAAAGTGCGGCCCTCCAGATGCCCATGGACTACAATTCCCAGGAGCCCCTGCCAGCATTCGCTGGCAGGGGCTCCTGGGAATTGTAGTCCATGGACATCTGGAGGGCCGCAGTGACTATCCCTGCCCTAGAAGGTCACAATACGTCAGCTGCAACTTGTCCACACTTTCCACCACCACTGTCCTTAGAGTCATACTCAGGGCTCTCGAAAGCCTCTTCTTCTTTTGTCAAATATATATTGGCATAAATAGGTGTGCCCTGGCCTGGATGCCCCAGGATAGCCTGATCTCAGAGTTGAAGCAGGGTTGACACTAGTTAGTACTTGAATGGGAGGCTGTCGAGGAAATCCATGTTTGCTACAAAGAAGTACACAGTGGCAAGTTACTTCTCTGTGTTGTGCCTATGGTGTTACCATAAGGCAGCCGTGACTTGACCATATTTACCAAATCATGGTCTAGGAGAACGTTAATTCATTGAGTCGCCCTAAGTCAGAAGTAATTTGACAGCATTACACATACACCACAACCCTTATGCCAAATTCAACACTCCAGCTATTGTGCCACCCTGTCTCTGTCTCTTCCTGGTTTATGCAATCTTTCCAGCAAGGTTCAAGGTAAACACCCTGCTTTCTGGTTGTCTGAGATGTACATGTACTGTTTGAACACCCACCAGGAATGGAACCTTCTATGGGGTGGTTCCTTCTCTCTTGAATGCCTTCCTCCGAGTGATTCAGGAAGCCCATCTATTTTGAATGATTTGTGGTTTTTATCCCATCCTTGCTCCAAGGAACTTTACTGTTGTCCCTCTTGATCCTCACAAGGGAGGGAGGGTGTGTGTGTCTGTTTGTGTGTATGGCCTAGGTTTGGTCATTGAGATTCATTGTTTTTTTAATTATGAATTTATATCCCATACCTTCACCCAAAGGCCTCAAGGTGGGTTACAGTGGTACAGCATAAAAAGAACATGATGAAATAATCTAAAATACATAAAAACATTTAAAAGAGATGGAGAGATAGAGTTGGCTGTCATCAGTGTACTGATAAGATCCCACGCCAAAACTCCTGATGACTTTCCCAGTGGTTTCATAGAAATGTTAAAGAACATAGGAGACAGAACCAATCCCTGGAGAGCTCCGCATGAAAGCTCCCAGACAGAATGTGGAATTGAACTCATGTTTCCTTAAATCACACACCTCTGGCTTTTCCACCAAATCTCTTTTGGCACGGGAAAGTCTTAACCTGCCTCTTTTAAATCTATGAGCTTGTCTCTTTTTAATTTGTATTACTCTGATTGAGGTCTTGAATATGCTCTTACTGTATTTATATGCATACTGTTGTCCTGTTATAGCATCTCATAATGTTATGGTATTGTGGAGTTTGTATTTTTATGTGCAGTAGGTTTAATGTTGAGGCCATATGCCATAAGAACAAACAAAATGTGCAGCAGCATGTATCGCATACAAGATATTAACTTATAAAATAAAACATTTTAAATAAAAGTAGGATTTAAAATTAACTACAGACAGTTAATGGATGTCATCGGTAACACTGGAGACAAACCTTTTCCTAATAATTACAGAAGAGAACATAAAATGGCAACAGTCAAAGACAGATGGAAAAAATGTCTGCCAAGATCCTCATCTCTGCCAGAAACCTCAGCTAACATCAGGACAATTTTTGACCAAATAAAGTCATATAAAGGACAATATAGTAACTAATGAATAAGGTCTTCTACTTGATTAGAACCACAAGGACACAAATGTACCATAGTCATACAAACCTATTTCCGTTGAATGCAGTAAAGGCAAAAATACTAAGACACAGAATAGCAACACTTGAATCAGGAGACCAAGTTGAAGGTCTGCACAATTATTTATGGAATGAGAAAACACAAGAAAAGTCATACAATCAACGATGGACTTTTGAGAATATGGTTTACGCAGCAGAATGCATTGAAGCCTCCAAATTCTCCACTCACGTCCCCAGTAGAAGCCTATCATTATGAGAATGCAAGAAATAGAAATGATTTCTTAATGTATGGGAATGTGATAAATATTCAGGGGAAAACCAAGCCTTGACATGATATTAGATGAAGGAATAAACATTCAATGCTTGCTATATCAATCAGCTTTAAGATTGAAGAATATCATCAATATGGCTGGTGGAGTTTTAAGCTGAGTTTGGACAGCTGATTATAAAACATGGATGGATATATAGGTTATTATTCCAGCTAGAAATAGAAGTGGGAAAAGTATGATTACAAAGGTGCAGAATTTTAGAGAACAGATATCTCTGCTTCAATGGGAAAAAGAAGTCAAGAACTTACAGAATTAAGTGAAAACTTGTATAAAATGGACAAGTATATACAAGTAATACTGAATAAGTAGTAAGGATGGAAATAATAATGTAATTGCAAAACAGATTTCAATATGAAATTTGAAACGTAAAATGTTATTATAAATGTACCTCAACAGAAGTAAGGTCCATTGCATTTTATAGACAGTGTCTTAAAACTATAATTAAGGGAATATTAGGGAGAATGCTTTTTTGTTTTACGCAGTCTGTGATATATATAATTATCCTAGATATACACAATTATGTTATATAATCCCTCTTTTCCTTTCCGTATCTTTTCTATACTAATATTTTGTTTTCCAAAATAAAAAAATATGGAGAGAAAAGAAATTCAGACTTTCCACTATAAAAGGTGAAGGGCAGCAAAATGGCTTTACGGAATAAACAACTCTTTGTGCATCTTGAATCTCCACCTAGTCATATATGAATGTGATTTCTCAAATGGGAGGTTAAAGCCCAGAACGGTGTGGCTGATGGTCCTGCAGATGTGGCCAGGTTGCCATGGGTATAAAAGGGAGAAGGAAGCAAAAATATTGAGTTTCGTCCACATGAGAGGTTGGAGCACATGGATGCTACACTGAGGAGGGGTCTGTGACTCAGTGATTTAGCATCTGCCTAGTATGCAGAAAGTCCAGGGTTCCATTCCCAGCATCTCCAGTTTAAACGGCCAGGCAGTACCTGATAGATACGACTTATAAGACCCTGGAGAGCCACTTCCAGTCTAGAGTAGATCATACTGACCTTAATGGACCAATTATCTGATTCAGTGTAAGTCAGCTTCATATATGTTCATGTGATACATCTCTAAAGGAGCAAATGAACTGGAATGAAAAAATTTAGAAGTGATTTTGTAGGGGGGTATTGACGGAAGAAGAACCTTCAAAAATAGTCTTTTTGGTGTGCCTTTCCTTCTAGGTTAAAAGATGTCAGTTTGCCTCAGCTGGGAGCTTCTGGGGTCCATGTAAAAATGCTGGCAGCACCTATCAATCCATCAGACATTAATATGATTCAAGGTAAATTATACGTATCTGTTGTTTTGCACTGAGTCAGATCCTCGGGGCCATTCCGCAATAGGATCTAAGTAGCAAATTGGTTTCGGAACGAAAAAACACCATTTTAAATAGTGGAATTCGTCGTTATGCATACCTGCCTTTGTAGTGGAATCCAGTTGTGTTTCTATCGTTTCCCACAGGTTTCCGGTCTCGGCAAAAATCGCTAGCCAGGAAGCGTTATTGCCGAGCTTTGTCCCACCCCTGGCCGTCAATCAAACGAGCAGCCAATGGGCGGCCGTTATCATGCTCCCGAAAAGCCCCTTTCCCTTTAAGGAAGGTTTTAAAAAAACATACACACACAGACACGTTGCGATGAATCTGCGTTGATTCATTGCAACAGAGAGACCCATCTAGCTAGCAGGTGGTGTTTGAGCTGCCGTTTCATCATTGCCACGCTCCCCCTGAGTGAAAAAAAAAATACCCCCCCCACACACGGGCGCGATTTTCAGCCGAAAATAGAGTGAAAAATAAAGGGAAAATAAACCAGCAAACGGGGCTGTGTGGTGCTTGGTGACTTAAAACAGCTCTGGGGAAGTCTCGCTGGGTAAACGAAGGCTCGCCGGTGAGTTGATCTCCGCTCGCTCTGAGAAAAAAAAATGGTGATCGCTTCACCGGAAGATCAGAGGAGGGACTTTGCAGAAACCTCAACAATGGTAACGCACAGGACTTTCCCGCTAGTATTGCAGATTGGTTGCAAGAGTGTAGAGCTTTCCGGAGGGTGAATCCACTTTTTGGGATTTCCCTGAAGCGCTACAACGAAGCGCTTTTTGCGGATCGGTTTCAGGAGTGTTGCAGATTGTTAACGACGTTGTGCATAACAGCAAATTAGTAGCGATTTCAATTTGCAACCATTGTGCAATTTTGAACGAGTGCGGAATGGCCCTCAGTGATGGAGCTTAGTACTATCTGTACTGACAATTGTCTACAGCAGTTCAGGGTCTCAGGCAAAGAGACTTTTTTCTAACACCCACTCCATAAGACCCTTTGAAAGATGGCACCAGGAGCTTTTTGAAATCTGCCTTTAAGTCTCAACAAGACCCCCAGACTGCTAATAAACTAACTTTCTGCATGCAGCTGCCAAATTCCCTCAGTCAAACACTTCCCAAGCTGATCAATATGGCGGCTGAGATCAGAGACAAATACATAGGCAAGGATTCTTTCTTGGCCATCCCTGTTCCACTGTAATAGCCCCTTTACCTCTCTGGCAACCACACACTTTCTAAGAGTTGCTTCAGAGGTTTGTCCAAAAGTACTATGTACGTAGGGTGAAATCTGTGAGCAACAACATGATGCAGAAGCAGCAGAGTCCATCTCTGTGACTTTCACTCATGAAGTTCTCTTGCTATATAAGTCACTAGGGGCCAAGCCCATTGCATTCAGGAATACAACGGGCGCTAGATTGAGGGGGTGGAGTAGAAGACACTGGATGGCCTCCCCCCCCCCCGGGGACCTGGAAAGGCTACAGGCAGTCGTTAGGGAACTCACCAGCAGGAGCAGCTCTCACACAGCAGGGATCTGCAGCCTCCAAGCCTCAGAGGGAAATGGAAGGAGGAGGGGGTGGACAGGGGTGGGGGACGGAAGGCAATTGGCTGGCTGCTGAACAGGCAGGCAAGCCGGTTGGAGGAGGAGGCACTCAGGGGCGGGACAGCCACCCTGAATAGGTCTTAAGCGCTGAGTGGCACTTAAACCATGAGACACACTCCTCCTCCAAGCCCTTACCAGAAATACATTACGTGGAACATTATCCAGGGAAGCATCCCTGGAAAGCACTTAAAAACCAACGATTGCTGAAAGGTGTACTCAGAGTGGTTCCAGGACTACCTTTATTTCCCCTGTCTGCTGTTGAAATTTAACAGAGTGGCCCTGGCCCAGTGAAGTTTGCTCAACCTGACCTTCCTTGCACGTTAAAATGGGGTGGCGAGGGAAACCACGAATGCCACCCTGACAGCAGGATGAGAAGGAAAGGGATAAGTTTGTTTTGATCATGTTGCAGGGATGTACGCTGTTCTGCCAGACTTCCCTGCAGTTGGGGGGAATGAAGGAGTTGGACAAGTGGTGCAAATTGGTAGTAACGTGACCTCACTGAAGCCGGGTGACTTGGTGATCCCAGCGGATGCAGGACTTGGTGAGTTAAATTAATTTAATTTTAATCATTTAAAACAGTAGTCCCCAACCCCCGGTCCGGGGACCAGTACCGGTCTGTGGATCAGTCGGTACCGAGCAGCGGCGGGTCCTCATCCTCCCCACTGTGCCTCGGGGGCTGCCCTGCCACTCTGCCACCGGCTCACCTTTGGTGCTCTCCAGTGGCCACCATGGCTGGGGCTCCCCTTTGGTATGGCCCCACGCACCTGCTGCTGGCAGAGCCCCCCAGTGGGCAGCGGGAAGTCAGGGGCACCAGCAGAAAAGCAAGTAGAGCAGAGGCTCAGGCGGCGATGACATCCCTCAGCAAAAGACTACGCCCCCCCTCCCCCGGGCCGCAGTAAAATTGTCAACCGTTGACCAGTCCCCGGTGATCAAAAGGTTGGGGACCACTGATTTAAAAGACTTAAGGTGAAACAAACAAACAAAAAAAAGAATTGGAATATCTTCCCCACAGGTAAGTTGAGAAGAACAGAAATACTTCCTTCCCTCCCCCCTCCTTGAGGACAGTTTCAGAAAGGTAAACATGTTGGTCTACAGCAGAAGAGCTAAATTTGAGTCCAGTTAGCACCTTAGAGAGCATCAAGATTTGGAGCGGGTGATATAAACATTCATCCCCTCATCAGATACAAGTCAAGATGGCGATCCCTGAGTCCTTATATCCCAAAGAGAAGGAGT
This sequence comes from Paroedura picta, assembly GCF_049243985.1. Taxonomy (NCBI): domain Eukaryota; kingdom Metazoa; phylum Chordata; class Lepidosauria; order Squamata; family Gekkonidae; genus Paroedura; species Paroedura picta. The sequence continues at coordinate 35,292,756 of NC_135373.1, forward strand.
GTTGAAAAGAAGGGAGTCAGGATGCAAAAGTATAGTACCCATCATGTGCCACCTAACCATCCCTTGGGACCAAATATTAGAACATTTCCTGAGAGTCCACAATGCAAAATTAGCACAAAAATATTGCGAAGAGGAGGTGGGGCTGTTCAGTTGTTGCATCAAGCTGCAGCACGTACAAACTGCAGCTAGCAAATCAGCTTGCTCAACATCCCGGTTTGCTGCCAGGCAGCAAAGCCCAATTTTGTCGTGTCATCTGAATGTGGACAGCCCAGCTCAAGAGCAGGTTGATGACAGTGTTCACATTGATGTCTGCCTTGTGGCCTTTCAAGCCTGTGAGCCTGTGTGGTGTTCCTTTGTGCAGTGGCTGTAGGAAGCAGCGTGCCCTTCTTGCTCTGGTGGAAAATAGCTTTTTTAGGATATTTGGGGATGCTATTGCACATCTGGGAATCTTTCAAAATGAGCTCACAAGGGTGAATTCTTCATGCCAGAGAAATGAAATTGAAAAGAATATCAAGGATACCCGGGGCAGTGTGTGTGTGTGTGTGTGTGTGTGTGTGTTTTTTAATGTAGCTGCTGTCAGAAGTGAAGTGGCTGTGTTTGGTTCATTCCAGCTTCTTTCACATCACAAATTTGGTCGCAGCAATCTCAGTGCAGTCTTGGGCTGTTTTAACAGATGCAGGACATCAGTATTGCAAGATGGCATAGTCCTGCAGTCTGCTGCATTGGCCAGACGACATGTGGAGTAATGTGTGCAACTCTGGAGGCTTCACTTAATTCTTATCAATGATTCGGATGAGGGGGTGGAGGAACTAATTAAATTTGCAGTTGACACCCAATTGGGAGGAGTGGTGAACACCCCAGAAGACAGAGCGTTTAATGAGATCTGAACATGCTGGGAAAATGGGCAAATTAGAACAAGATTTAATTCAATAAGGATAAGTGCAGAGTTCTACATCTGGGTCGCAAAAATGAGAAGCAGGCACAATGGATGGGAGATACACTTCTATGTGTGAATCTGATCTTGGGAGACTTGTGGACTCTAAGCTACATATGAGCAGACAGTGCGATGTGGTAATAAAAAAAGGCTAATACAGTGTGGGGCTGTATCAACAGAGGCATCACATCAAAATTGCAAAATGTCATAGTCCTGCTGTGAAGCACACTGGTCAGGCCACACCTAGAGTCCTGTGTGCAGTTCTTGAGTTCTCATTTCAAAAAGGACGTGGACAAAATTGAGAGGGTGCAGAGGAGAGCGATGAGGTTGAGCCTTGGGACCAAGCCCTGTGAGGAAAGGCTGAGGGACTTGGGAAAGTTGAGCCTGGAGAAGAGGAGGTTGAGAGGGGACATGTTGGCTCTCTTTACATATTTGAAAGGTTGTTACTTAGAGGAGGGCAAGGAAAGGTTCCTGTTGGCAGCAGAGGACAGGACCCTCAGTAATGGGTTTAAACTATGTGTAGAATAATATTGGCTAGATATCGGGGGGGGGGGAGTTGAGCAAGTGGAATCAGCTACCTAAGAAGGTTGTGCAGACTTCAAGCAGCAGCTGGACAAGTGCTTTAAGCTGATCCTGCACTGATAAGGGGATTGGACTAGATGGCCTGTATGGCCCCTTCCAACTCTATGATTCTACGTGGTAGGATTTGGGGGCTTTATTACTTTACTATGCTCCAGGTGAAGATAGCAGTTGGTGGAAACCATTCAGCCAGTGTCTGGTAGACTTGCAGAATCAGAGCGTGCTGTGGGGCATGATGGCTTCTCACTGAAGGACTTAATGTCATGATGGTGTGGTACAGTGTTCAGAGTCATACTAGGTCCTGGGAGACCTGGTTACCAATCCCCACTGGGCCACGATTCTTTTAGGGGAAGGCACTTAGGGCCAGGCTCTTTCTCTCGCATGTTCACCTACCTGAGGGCCATGACTCAGTGGTAAAGCACCAGCTTGGTATTCAGAAGGACCTCTTGCATAGCCAGTTAAAGGACGAGGCAATAGGTGAGCTGAAAGACCTCTGACTGAAACCCTGGAGAGCTTTTGCCAATCTGAGTAAACTATATTGACCTTGATGGACCAACGACCTGATTCAGTTAAAGGCAGTTTTGCATGTGTTCATGTGTATATCACAGGACGGCACTGGACATTAAATGATATGGGCCCATGTACCTCTCTGAGCTTTTTAGAGGAGGGAACAGATACCAATCTAGTGGACCAGGGGTGGCCAAACTTTGGCTCCCCAGATGTCCATGGACAACAATTATATGCATACATGCTGGCTCATAGTAATTGTAGTCCATGGACATCTGGAGTGTCACAGTTTGGCCACCTCTGGACTAGAAAGAACTTCACATTTGCCCTCTTGTGTGGAATTATTTGGATTTGAGACCAAGATCCTGTTCAAAAACACCCTAAAGCTCTTGGACTTAAGCAAAGCATGAATCTTCGTTAAGCCATCTGCATCAAGAAACATCAAGCAAATTACTGCTGTTGGCAATCCTGATCTTTGACTTCTGGAGCCTTTAACATGTTTCTCTTTTTAAAAAAGCAACTTAGAGATCTGTCACTGGTTAGTTACAGCAGCTTCTTAATTGGACTTGTGCCTCATCCCGTCCTTCAGGAACTTGGCGAACAGAGGCTGTCTTCGAGGAGGATAAACTATTGAAAATACCCCCTGACATCCCACTGATGAGCGCGGCCACCTTGAGCGTCAACCCCTGCACCGCTTTTCGGATGCTGTCTGACTTTGTAACCTTGAAGCCAGGTAAGGGATTCGCAGGTTGTCCTGAGGCGGTCATATAAATTCCGACTCTTCTTTTTTCTTTTGTTAAAGCAAATCCTTGGCCAAGTATTGTTTTCTCTAGCTTTGGGGACAAGAACTAATGGTTGATTTGTTACTTGGGTACTCATGTAGCTTTAGCAGAAGCCCTGGGTGACCAAAAGAACTGATGGATTGGGTTTAAGGCGCAAGAGGGGGAATTGCTCATAGCAACATAACTCTGGTCAACAGAGCTGCCGTATTGCCGAGGGGCCCTTGGGGCAGAGCCAGATGCTGAGAAGGAACAGTGGTGTGTCAGCTTCTGGAATGACTGGTGCTCCCTTTGCGAGATTCTTTAGACATGCAACACTCAGTCTGTTCTTATTTGCCCGACTTATGCCTCTCCTTTGCCTTCATCAGATGCGCAGTATAAAGCTGGGGCATCCTCTTGCTTTACAGGGACAGAAACGCTGCAGAAATTTTCAGAGAGGAAAAGGGAGGAATTGGGAGTACAGATGACTAGGAGGACACTGGCTTGGTCTCCTCGTTGAATCTTGGGTGCAAGAGCTGGCAGAAAAGCACTCTTGATGGCTGCTTCTTGGCTGTGAATTTCACTCACGTACACATACACACTAAATCTGGCACCTAAGCATCTTCCAGATGTGGAACAGGTTTTCATCACCTTCCCCAAGTGGTTTTGGGTGGCCAGGAATGGAGAAGGAATAGAGGTGACCAAACTGTGGTTCTCCAGATGTCCGTGGACTACAATTACCATGAGCCCCTGCCAGCATGCTGGCAGGGGCTCATGGTAATTGTAGTCCATTGACATCTGGAGAACCACAATTTGGCCATCCCTGGAACAGAGAGAAATGAAGTAAATGTTGTTCTTACTGGCAGCCTGAATGGCCTAACTTTGCCTGAACTGGTCAGATTTTGGTAGCCAAGATAAGTCCCTCCTGGTTAGTGCATGGATGGGAGCCCACGAAGGAAGTCCAGGCTTGCTATGCAGAGGCAGGTACCGTGGCAAACCACCTCTGTTCATTTCTTGCCTTGGAAAACTTACAGGATTGTCGGAAGTTGGCTGTGATTTGACGGCACTTTTCACAGACACACATCCACGTTCCACGCCCGTTGTGTTTAGGAGGAGACGGGCTGTAAACAAAATGCCTCTTGTCCTGCCAGTCACGAACATTCCCCTTGTTCATTGCGTGCTCTCCTTCTCCACCCACCCCACCCCATGGTCCCCTGAGTTTTCTTTTTCATTTGTTACCATCCAGTGAACATTTTAACCTCATACCCCGCACTGACAGTCACCTCTGCCGGCAGAACAAACAAGAGCCGAGATGTTTTCCCCCTTGCTAGAAATAATCTCGATGCAGTGACCAGATGACTGAACCACTTCCTCACTCCTAGAACAGGGCCCTCCAAATAAGGAATAAAGGACACCGATGAACTGGTGTTGAAGGGCTATGCGGCCACTCCTTCCTTCTTCTGCATCTGTTTTGAGAACGAAAGATGACCAAGTTTAACACTAGGGCCATGTCGGTTTGTCTGCAGGAGATTCCATCATTCAAAATGCAGCCAACAGTGGAGCAGGACAGGCGGTCCTCCAGATTGCCGCAGCCAAGGGTATCAAAACCATCAATGTGGTCCGGGACAGGTGAGTGTATTGCAGAACTTCTCCGTAGCTAGAGAACTTGGAACCTCCTTGTGTTTTTTCCCTGTCCAGCTCCCTTAATTCATTGCTTCTCTGTTGTTTCAGCAAGTGATATCTTTCAAGGTCTGTCCTGGATAGCCCAGGCTAGCTGGATCTTGGAAGCTAAGCAGGGTCAGCCCTGGGATGGGAGACCACCAAGGAAGTTGAAGGTCACTAAGCAGATGAAAGGCAATGGCCAAACTCCTCTGTTCTTCCCTTGCCTTGCAAACCCTGTGGAGTCACCAGGAGTGCTGACACTTGATGCCCCCCCCCGTATTTCAAACCCACCACATACCACTTACATTCCTTTCTGTTTAAGGTAACTCGGAGGCCAGGGAAAGCCTGGGGCTCTTAATGTGAAGAACAGTCTCTCTCTTTTTGGAGCCAGCTTGGTGTAGGGGTTAAGAGTGGCAACTTCTGGAGAGCCAGGTTTGATTCCCGACTCCTCCAAATGCCACCAGCTAGATGACGTTGGGGTAATCACAGTCCAGCTAGAGCTGTTCTCACAGAGCAGCTCTCTCAGAGCTCTAACAATCCCCCTCCTGTCTCACAGGGTGTCTGTTGTAGGGAGACGAAGGGAAGGTGATATTATGCCACTTTGAGAGTCCTTTGGGCAGTGAAAAATGAGGTATAAAAACAACTCTTCTTCTGTTCCTCGTCTCTGTAATTTTCCCAGTACATCTCCTATTTTCAATTTCCTGCTTTACTCCTTATCTCTGTTTTAGAATATAAGCCTGTGAGAAGGACACGCAAGTCACTTGTTCTTTGTACAATTCTGCAATAATGTTTTTAATATCACCCCTGCTGTTAATAACAATAAGGATGGCAGGAGTGCAAAATAGATCTGGCTCTTCTATCCCAACATGAGGGTGGGGGTCTCTTTCTGGAGCCATAATTTTCGGTAATTTTACAACCACGTCCCAGTCTTTGGGTCATCATGTCGGCCCAAGGTGAACATGGAAATGTCCGTTAAAAGGAATATTTCTGGGTAATAGAAGTTGTAGCTCTGTGGCGAATGCTTTCCAAGCAGAAGGCCTTGAGTTCTATCCTCAATACCTCTAGTTAAAGGATCTTGAGGAGCAGATACTGAGAGAGGCCTTGGCGTAGTGGTTAAGAGTGGTGGCTTCTAATCTGGACAGCCAGGTTTGGTTCCCAGTCCTCCACATGTAGCCGGATGGGGGTCCTTGGGCCAGTCCCAGAGCTGTTCCCACAGAGCAGTTCTGTCAGTGCTCTCCCCCCCCCCCCCCATTATGTGAAGCAAGGAGAGGACGGGAAGGCGATTGTAAGCCACTTTTAGACTCCTTCATCCAGTGAAAAGCGGGATAAAAAAACCCAACACTTCTTCTTCCTGTGGCCAAGACCTTGGAGAATTGTTCCTAGTTAGAACAGACAATATTGAGTTAAATCAACCTTTTTCAACCTTTTCACCATGAAGAAACCCCCAAAATAATTTTTCAGGCTTCAAGGAGTCCTTGAAGTGACGTCTGCTGGCCATGCCTCTCTCCCATGGTGTCCCCTCAAGTGACATGTCACCGGAAATGACATCATAACCTGTGTTAACAGGCAGGCTGAAGGAGGAGTGAGGGGGAGAGAAACAAGAGGCAGTTTAAGGCTGGAGTAGTCATGCAGGCTCCTCCCCCTCCCAGGCACAGAAACCATGAGAGAACTCACTCATGCCTGGTGAGGGACAAAGTGGCCAGGTCCCTATCTTGTGGCTGAGTCCATTAAGGCAGGAGGGGAAAGGTTACAGCAGACCCCTTCAGAGCTTCCATGGACACCCAGAGATCCATGGACCCCTGGTTGGGAATCCCTGAGTCAATGGACCAATGGCCCAGTTCAGTAGACAGCAGCTTCATATGTTGATCATAGCAGAGTTCTGGGAAGATCTTGTTGAGTGTTTATAATTCCAATTTCTTGTACCAGGAGTTCAGGGGAACAGAAGAATGGCTTTCTTCTCTCAGTGCATGCAGGGGTCCAGGGGTCTGCTCATGAGAGCAAGAATTCTCACAGCAGTGAAGCCTTACAGGCCGACAACATCCTTCCCTTCTGTGCAGCTTGGCCTGGTCAACGACAAGTGTTAACTTCATCTGGATCCCTTTTATTTGTTCTTCCCGGCCAGACCCAACCTCCAGGAGCTTGTAGACAGGTTGCAATCCCTCGGGGCGGATCACGTCATCACTGAAGAGGCGCTGAGAAAGCCGGAAACGAAAGATTTGTTTGAGGTATTAAGCATGAATCAAGTTTCTTTGGGAATCGAGGGGAAACGGGATTGTCCTGACGAATCAAGCCGTCTCATGCCCAGCCTCTGAGGGCAGGCCCATTCACACAAGCTAAATAATGCGCTTTCATTCCTCTGACAATTCACTTTTGCCATTGTTTGCAAGTGGATTTTTCTGTCCAACACAGTGAAATCCAGTGGCGAAGAATCATCAGTAGACTGCTCCTCTCTGAATATGACTAATTTCCTGTCCAGAGACTGCCTGATTTTGTATTTATGCATATCACTTGGAGACTTGACAGTGGCCAACCTTGACTAATCTTCTGTGCCAAGCGAAATCTTTCAGGATCTTGGGTGTAAATCTCCTTTAGAGCCTGCAGGGATCTCAGAAGAAGCGGGTGAGGAAATGGCTGGGATGTGCTCTCCATATACTTCAGAATGTCAAATTTTGAGTTTCATATTGAGGGCTGCTGTGTCCCTTGTGCAGTGTGTGTCAGTTTCTCAAAAACATCTGGCTGGCTCATGTAGAAAATGGAATGCTGGACTAGATCATAGTTCGCCTCGGGCACCGAAAATCTTGGGTTGGCCCTGGATGTGTCAGAATATTGGGCAGGATGTTTTTTTAATGGGGCAGTAACCTGAGGCTGCATGCATGGCTGCTGGCTGCCAGCCCTGTCTCACTCGGCACACTCCTCCCCCAGGGCACAAGGCCCTTCTCTCCCCCCTCCCTCCCCCAAAGGGTGCATGAGCCCCACTGCCAATTCCTGCCTGGAACCGTGAGCCAGGCCTGGGCATGGGGACTCAGGTGATGACCATGGAGTTCAGATGCAGGTAGTGGCCACTGCTGCTCCAGTTGCCATTGCTTCCTCCCATGAAACAGGCGGCGGCGGCAACTCTTTGCAGCACTTGGAGATAGTAGCAGCAGAGCCTGACAGTGGTAGCCATGGGAGGCGCCCACTACTCTCTGCACTCCTTGGCACCCACCTTGCACCCGTGTGCATGCACAGCGGTACCATCCCCACACCCTACCTGCCCAGCCCTGCCACCAACTCCTACAGCTTGTTCACTGCTGCCACATCCATGAGGCTAGTGGGCAGATGCTGAGTAGGCAGGGCAAGTTTCAGGAGGGGCACCGCCCCTGCCAGCCCACCCCCCCCCCCATGGCAAGGAGCCTAGGATGTGTCGCCTTCCACCTTCCCTAGTCAATTTGGACTTTTTCGTTACCATTTTGTAAAGGTTGGGAACCACTGAATTAGGAGACCTGGAACCATCCTGTAAAAGCAACCATGTGGCTGGGAATTTGCCCTCCTGATGCAAATTAACAACAGTGCTGTCTCAAGCCACTGCTTATCTGCTAGGGAAAAGCAGGCACGTTCCTGTAGGTTGCCTATAGGCCAGGGGTAGTCAACCTGTGGTCCTCCAGATGTTCATGAACTACAATTCCCATGAGCTCCTGCCAGCAAACGCTGGCAGGGGCTCATGGGAATTGTAGTCCATGGACATCTGGAGGACCACAGGTTGACTACCCCTGGCCTATAGGCTTCCTGCCACTTACGTCAAATCGCAGCTCTCTGGCGTTTGTGTGGCAGGGGGAGAGATCGAGAATGTGGTAGGGTTGGGAAAATTTTTTAAAAACCTTCCCCCAGCAAAGCCCCAACCCAAATATTCATCAACTGGTGGGAATTGTTAATCAGAGGCCTCTTGGATCAATAAATATTCCAGCACCACCTTGTTAATTCTTTCCCTGTGAGCAAAACCCCTTGAGAGCAGGAGTGTGAGGTTAACCTGTTTCTCTGTAAGCAACTTTTCCCCCCCCTTGTTATCCAGAAAATCCCTAAGCCACTCTTAGCCCTGGATGCCGTGGGAGGGAAAAACGCCACCGAGATGCTACGCTGTCTGCGGTAAGTGAAACCGCTGGCCTGTGACTTGCTAGAGGCCTTTTTCCCCCAGGGGTTACGGACTCACCTGAGCTGCACTGGGTTGCTAGGGAAGGCAGTGGGGAACGGAAGCTTGAATGGATGAGTATGTTGTTTGCCAGACCCTTTTGATCAGGAAGGGGGAAGAAAAGTTGTGGGGGACCCAAAAGTCTTACAGCAACTGTTCTTTAGAATCATAGAATAATAGAGTTGGAAGGGACCTCCTGGGTCATCTAGTCCAACCCCCTGCACTATGCAGGACACTCACAACCCTATCGCTCATCCACTGTAACCTGCCACCCCCTTGAGCCTTCACAGAATCAGCCTGTCCGTCAGACCATCATGGGCAGACGATCCAGCTCACAATTCCAACACTTTGCAAGAGCGTGGAGCTTTATTGCAAAAGCTCAACTTGGGTAGCACTGGAAGTTGAAGAGGGATGACCAGTCAGAAAAATGCCCCCTTTGCAAAAGGGAGACTGAAATTCCTGTGGAAACTGTCAGAATCATAGAGTTGGAAGGGGCCACTCGGGCCATCTAGTCCAACCTTCGCACACATATGTCTTACTAGCATGTGGGAGAGGAAAACGTGAGGTTTGTGGCTCCAGGGCAGTGCAGCGCCCAAGCTGCAAAGCAGCCACAAGACTCCTCTTTGCCCACTTTTGCTTTTCAGGTGTTGTTGCAACATAAGTATGTGCTGTGCAAGAAGAGGAGTCCGTGCCTCAAGGAGATTATAATAGTAAATATAAACTGATGCTTGGGAGAGAAGGTTGTTGACTAGGTTGTCTTCCTTAATGGCTGAGACTCAACAGGAGAACCTTTGGGACAGGGGTAGTCAAACTGCGGCCCTCCAGATGTCCATGGACTACAATTCCCAGGAGCCCCTGCCAGCGTTTGCTGGCAGGGGCTCCTGGGAATTGTAGTCCATGGACATCTGGAGGGCCGCAGTTTGACTACTCCTGCTTTAGGGTCTACCACAATTTACAGGCACATTTCATTTTTTACAGTAAAAATGTGTCATATTTGGAGGTTTTAGTCCCTGACTGTTGCGGTTCCTTCTGAAAAAGAAAGACCGCTTAAAGGATAACATTTAGACCGCAAGTACATGAATTGGGGAGGGGGGGGTGTTTGTCAGTGAGTGTGCTTTTTTGTTCCCCCTTGCCTCACTTTTGCAGACTACACTTGGTGTTTAATCTTTACATTGTGAATCCTTTGGGAGCAGAAATGACATTTCAGTATTTGGTCCCTGGGTGTGGTCTGAATGGGCATTTGCAGAAGCTGAGCCAGTCTGGATCTGACTCGTGCTTGGGGTGAGGGACTTTCAGGGAACCTCATGCAGACAGCTTTGGTTCCATGGTGGAGGAAGCTGGTGGTCATACTTGCACAGCAGAGTTAGGTGTTTACCCACTGAGCAAAGATGGCATAGAGATGGAGGCGGTGGGCCAGTAACTGAGGAGGCTGGCCAGAAGAGTAGGCCAAAGCCCTGCTTAGAGTGAATAGCCTTGCTGTCTGGAATTGGTTGTCAGTCTCTTTTTGCTCCTTAACTTCATTTGACTGCTCCTGCAGGCATAAAGGGACCATGGTAACCTATGGTGGGATGTCGAAGCAGCCTGTGGCAATCCCCGTGGTGAGTAGTTGTGAGATTTCTGGCTCCCTTGCTTTTCTTCCAAAATGAATTTGCCCTCTCACATAGCCATTTGTGTGTTGCTTGCTGTGTTGGTTGTATTGGTTAGCATATCAGTGTAGGACAGCGGTCCGCAAGCTTTCGGTCGCTGTGGACCGCTGCGGTGGAGTGGGGGCCCACGCACGCGCGGCAGCCCCAGCGCAAACGCGCCTGCGCGGACTGCCGCGCATGTGCGTTTGCACCTAGCAGGGGCGGAAACGCGCGTGCGCGGCAGTCCGCGCAGGCGCGTTTGCGCCGCCGCCATGCCGGTGGCCACGGCTCCCCCTCCCGGCCCCTCCTGGCCTCCAGTAAATCGGCCGCTTTGGCGGCCGATTTGCTCACGGCCTGGCGAGCTTCTCGCTTCAGGGGGGAGGGAAGAAGGAGCCGCGGCCCGGCGCCAAGGCTGTCACTGCTTGAAGCGTTAACCAGGAGCCAGGTATGCACCAAGGAATTATGGCTCACATATAAAGAATTACAATAAAATCAGAATCCAGTATCACCTTTAAGACCAACAAAGATGTATTCAGGGTGTGAGCTTTTGAGTATCCCTGTCATGTAAGAAGAGCATAGTCTGATGAAGAGTGCTTGCACTCGAAAGCTCACGCCCTGAATAAATCGTTGTTGGTCTTAAAGGTGCTACTGGACTCTGATTTTATTGTGCTACTTCAGACCAACATGACTACCCATTTGTATCTATATAAAGAATTATTGATAGAACAGATAGAAGATGGAAAGACTGAATTTAAACTAAAATCGTTAGAACAATTACGGGCGGAAGGTAAATTAAAAGACTGGTGGCTTTTTGCTTAACTACAAAAGAGATTCATTGGAGATAATAAAGAATTTGGATCCGAAAGTAAACTTGCACTACTGTTAACTCAACTAATGAAAAATAACGAACATTTGATAAGTAGCGTGTATGAAGAATGCTTGAGTTTGGATAGTGAGACTGAAATTATTAAGGATTTTATGTTAACTAGGGCAAGAATATAGGACATGAGATGATGATTGGCAATTTGTTTGGAAAAAAGGTTCTAAATTCTTGAATAGTTATTATAGAAAAGAAAATATTTACAAAATGCATTATAGGCGGATGACTAGGATGGTAAACAATAAATGCTGGAAATGGTAGAATTGTCAGAAAGAAAAACAATTTTGTAGGTATATTAATGAGGAAATTTCTAAAATTTTGGGCAAAAAGCTTAAATTTAAACCAGTAGCCTATTTATTAGGCATTTGAGAGAATTCCTTAAGAAATTATGTAGGAAAAAAATTGGACTCTTTTCAGTTGCAGCAAAAATTATATGGGCAAAAAAAATGGAAGTCAGAAGAAACACCTGCAATCTTTGCATGGCAATGCAAAGTTATGGAGTTGGCCCGTTTTGCAAAACTAACAATTAATGTAGGTTATATCTCAGACTTTGACACAGAATGGAAGCTATGGAAAATTTATATCAAACAAAAATTTAAAACAAAGATATGATTTTAAATATTTGATGAGGTTCGCTCTATGTTTCTTAGAATATTTGTTATATTAGATATTATGATACAGGAAAAGTTTATATACTGGGGGGAAAGGGTAAGAATTTTTTTCCCTTGTAAGTCATTTTTAAGCCACATGTTACTTACTTTTCTTTTATCGCTTTTTTCTCTCCTTTTATGTATTTTATACCCTTTCATTTGCTATTCTGCAATCTGTATATAATTTTGTTCTGTGTAAATAAAAATACTTTAAAAAATGAGCTGTAATCCTTGCGCTTGATTCCACAGAGTGCGTTGATTTTTAAGGACGTAAGGCTTCGTGGGTTTTGGATGACACAGTGGAAGAAAGACAATAGTAAGTTGTTGTGTGCCTTAGTGGTGCTGCTAAGGGCAGCCCAAAAGAGGATGTCAAAGGGCTACTGTAAAAACAAGCAAAAGAGGTCACCAGATTCTAGGGCACCTGGGTGTTTGCTCTGTTCTGCCACCAGCAGATTAATGAAAGCATTTCCTGGTAAGATGAGTAGCACTCCTTTCATGTCCCCCTGTACAGCCTTCATCATGCTTTTGCAGGGACAGCTGACCCCACTTGTGCAGTCTATTGACCAACCACCTCCCTTCCCCTAGTACCCTTTGAGTAATGTGTTCAAATGGGGCTTATCATGGCATTTCAAATAATAAAAAGTGCATTTTAAAGAAAATACCCACACACAATACTCTACACAGCAATGGACAGAGCAAGGGTTCCACAGTAAAAGTGCATACACATATTCCTCTCTTCCTTCTATAGGCATTCCCTGACTGTAGTTATTTTAGGGGGGACTCTTTATTCTCAATCTATTACCTTGAGTCTTGTTACAGCTGCTTGCCCCTTTTTACAGCTGCTTGCCCCCCAGATGTGAGAGCTGCTTCCTCCAAGTTATCCCCTGATTACATCATCCAAAATTGACTCCATCCTTGTCATGTCCAGGGAATTTAACTCCTCTTTCTACTCACTGCCTTTTGGGCCAAGCCTTCTCTTCTTGTCCTTTCCAAGAAGAGATACTATTAGTTGACATCCTCCAGTCTCTGTTACTTCCTAGGGCCTAGTCTGCACACAATAGATAATGCACTTTCAATGCACTTTAGAAGTAGAGTTTCCTGTTCTGCACAGGAAAATCCAGTTGCCAAAGCACATTGAAAGTACATTATCCTATGTGTGCAGAATGGGCCCTGGTCTCACATCCTTACCACAGCTGTGGATCTGGAGGTTAGCTTCAGCCCTTCCCTGTTGTTTCGCTCTTTCCTTATTTTAGGGGATCTTTAAGGGCATTTCCGCATATTGGTAAAAATAACATTATGCCAGCTGAATGGTGTAGCATTAAATATTATCATGCCTCCCGGCCACTCCTCACCTTTTTGCTGTCTTGCTCTTGTCTGCCACCTTTTCGCACTTCTCACCCTCTACAGCTGTTGCTGGAAATGGCGCAAGAGAGCAACACGCTTTATATGCACTCTCTTTCGCCTGTCAATCAATCCAGGCGGCCAATCCCCTTTCTCTATGTTTTAAAGGTCCCATGATACCCTCTAATTTTTTTTAATTCATACTTCTCCATTTAAACGCCTGTTCATCTAATCATAGATGCAAAGTGCTTTTTGAATGCCACCTCTCATGGAATCACGAGACTTGATAATTTTAAAATTTAATCTTGTTCCTGATTTGGAGGGGAGACATTAGAGAGGCATGCTTTGTATTACTACTTTGGGAAAAATTATTTCTGACATTGCCTGCATGCTTGTCTTTCTATTTGTTGCTCCAGACTGTTCTCCATTTAAAACAAAAAAATTCCCATTCTCGGGAATAAGGGAGAGGGAGGCAGGTGCAAAGGCGGGACATTGGAGGCGGAGTTAGAGCTTCTTTGCCTCCATACATTTCTTTGGCTACTGGCCTGCTGGTTGTACGCTGGGGGATAACGCATTTTTAGGGATTCACCAACTCACACTTTTAAATGGTGGATATAGCGAGCAATTTGCTGGCCAGACACAGGAGGTTGGCGACGTCATGCAGAGCGACCAGAATATAGCATCTTCAGAGGGTAAGACACTGTAACCTGCCACGAGCCGTAAGGGAGTGGTGGGAAACAAATATAATAATAATAATAATAATAATAATAATAATAATAATAATAATAATAATAATAATAATAATAATAATAATAATAATAATGACGCTAAATTTATGGTGTGCAAAATTGCCCTAAAAATAGTGGCAAGGAATGTGCATTGGCAATGGAATAGTTCACGTTACTTTTCCAGCTGCTTCCTTTGAGATCAATCGTAATACAGTAGGGCTGAAGACCAGCTCAGTTCATAACACTGCAAGCAATTTGTTTTTAAAGGCATTGGAATTCAGTGCTTCTGGTTCTGTCACCCGAAAATGGAACTTGTCTGCATTGCCAGTGTTTCACTCCTGACTCCTAGGTTGCTAAAATCAATCCTGCCACTCTCTGCCGTTCCCCCCTCCCCTTCTTATACCAGTGCTGCCTCAATCTAATCTGAACATTGACTCAGTCATGCTTTGTTTCCAACCTACAGACAAGGAGAAACTGAGTGAAATGATTACCGAGTTGTGCACCCTCATTCGTAATGGCCAGCTTGCCAGTCCAGCCTGCCAGGAGGTCCCCTTGGCGGATTACCAGTCAGCGCTGAAGGCATCCATGGCACCGTATGTGACAGCGAAGCAAGTCCTCCGCCTGTGAAGCTGACTGGTCTGTAGTCGGTTCAGGTGAGCGCCCGCTCCCACCTGGCTCTTCCTGCTTCACAAGACTACACGGCCTGAATTGCCCATGTTCCTGCTACTCCCCACAGAGGACCACAAAGAACAAACTGTCTCCATTGTAGACGGTGAATGTATAATCAAGATTGCAAGAACAGTTGTGGAACTGGAGGCAAAGGTTCTGTGTCTGGGCCAGCAGGGCACGCACCTGGCCTTCGTGGCCAAAGATTTGACTTCTACTTTGACTGAAAGTTTTGACTTCCACTTTGGACCAGGATGGGGATAACTGGACACAAACATGGTAGTGTCTTCAGATTCAGAGCACCGTTTCAGATATTCAGGTGCAGTTTGCATGAAGATTGGTGTCCCACACGTCTCCAGGTTTCTGGATCAGGTCGCCCTCCTCCCGCTGTGGCAAACTCTTGTCCAGAGTAGCACAGCTGACCCATGCCCAGAAGTCTGCTTCTGTACTCAAAATGCTTTTTTAAAGGGGAGGGAAAACTCAGGAGGTCTGAGATGCAGCCTTCCAGCATTCCGCTCTTAAGACAGCTTTTTAAGTTTTAAAGTCTGCAGCTGCGGCTTACAAAAGCTCTTTGCCCATTCAGCTCAGAGCGGCCTTCTGCAGTCAAGGGGAATTTGCTGTGCATGAGGTTTTCCTTTTGCTGTACTGCCTTGCCTACTCTCTGGCATCCTGGATGGTTTTGGGCTAGCCTCCCTGCTGGCCTCAGAATGAGAGCACCCTGGTCCTCTTCTCCCCCTCCAAGGAGCACACCCTTGCTCTTTCACTCTCTGGCCCTGTGTCCTCCCCCAGTTTTTCCTCCCTGGCCTGGCAGCGTCCCATGTTACCACCCTTGGCCTCACAATACCCTGGCTCAGACTTTGACTGCAGTTGGGTTCCTGGAAGTGATAAAAGGGGGGTGACTGCCCACTCTTGGCTGGCTGTGCTTTGTTCTTCCTAATGGATTTTAAAGTTATCGGGCCTAGTCTCCCTCCTCCATCTTCTTCTTACTCTGGTCTTTCCCAGTTTCTGGACTTCCCCTTTACAGGCCGCTGCTGGGCTCTCGTTTCTTCTCTAGCAGCATTGTGGGGGGGGGGTGACCTGGTTGAGGCCTCCAATGCTGGTCTGACCACTGCCCCTGGGTTCCCTGTTGCCTCTCTCTCTGGGTAAGGACCCTCAGGGCATAGGGTAGCTCCTGACTTGCCCAGTGGGAGGAGGATAAGTCAGAGATGGGAGCTGGCACTGTATAAAAATCCCCAGTCCTGGGCCTGAAAAGTGCTCTGTTGGATATCTCCAAGTACATGCCTTCTTCCAAATAGATAATTGCCATTTCTGATCCATTCCCCCATCCTCAACCCAGCACCCCTCAAGACAACATGCTTACAACTTGACAGTTTAGAGACCGAAGAATGAGTACTATGCTAATGTATCCTTTGAGGACATTGGTCCCCTATTTTTGGCTTTGTTACCTTTGAACACATGGCACTAACCTATTAAGAGATGGGCACACAAGGCTGGAAGGTTCAACCTGCCAAGGACTGGACCGGCCAGCATGTCAATGATTTCTCTCCCACCGCTGAACTTTGAGTTAGCAGGAGCCCAGAAAGAACCTCAGTAGGCAAGAATGCAGCCAGCCATCCTAAAATGACCTCTTCTGGCGCTGTATTGCAACACATAGGAAAGGGAAATTTGGGCTATTTCTAGCAAGACGGTTGAGGCTTGAACTGTAGGTAAAAACTCTTTGATTGCAAACCTCCCGACGCAGAACCGAAGACTGTGTAATGACCGTTGAAATGCCAATGATTTTTACTTACAATAAAGTTCTCCAGCTTGAGTGATCAGCGATGAGATTTCAACTCTGAGCTCTGCAATAAGATCAGCACCTTCTTCAAGGTTGTCCAGGCCCGTCGTGCAGCCATGTAAACACATCTAGTGGTTCTCTCCCCCCCTCCCTCCCATGCAATCTTTTCAATAGTTTGGTGCATTCAGGCTTGGCCTACGGCGAAGGCTCTGTTAACTTGCATCCAAACGATGTGCAAACTGTCGGGCTGATATTTAGCAAGGCAGTCGGGGGCGTGGATTAACCTGAGAGAGGTGGCAGAGCAGTCGTGCATCGGTTAGAAATAGCAAGGCAAAGATTTCAGGCCGACAGAGAAACTTGCCAGGCTTGCTCACCAAGAAGGATTCTTGCCTGTTGTCAGGGCCATGCACAGGATTTTTAAAAGGGGAGGGGTGGATTACAATACATTCTAGAACCTTCATGAAACTTCTTACTGCGTTCTTTCTCATTTTTTTTTCTTGAATGTTCTGTGAGTTTTCTGTCTCATATCACTGTTAATAGGTTCCCATTGATTCGATGAGTAGAATTTTGTAGTATTTCTTTAATCTTTTGGGGGGTAGTTAACCCCCCCCCAAAAAAAGACACACACACACACAGCCTTGCCTGTTGTGCATATGTGTTGGCTGGCCTCTCAAGTGGAGCAGTGGGGCAGATCAGACTTTTGCATTTGCTAGTCTTCTAGTGGTGGAGATGCAAGCCTCAAGCTTAAATAATCACTCTATCATGGCAGATGGTCCTCCTGAAAGCATAACGAACTAACGGGACTCCTTGCTGCTAGATCTTATGCCCGTGCAGGCCTTTCCCTTTCCACTTGGGCATGGTGGAAAATGCTGCCAGGTCACATCCCCCTTATAGGGATCCTGTAGGGCAAGCCCCTGCATCGCAATCCTAGACTTCCTTGGTCTCCCATCCAAGTGCTAATCAGGGTTGACCCTGCTTAGCTGCTAAGAAAGAACAAGACTAGGCTAGCCTGGGTCAGGGCTGTGTGCATATTTGTAGCCACAGCCACTAGCTTAGCAAGCTGTAAAAGTGGGGATACAGAAAAATCGGGAGGGGGGGTCTATTAAAGGCAGTTATCTGCTATTGCTAAATGAAAACTCCGTGTTCAGATATAGTGCATCAGTTGTGAGAGTGCAATTGGGGGGGGGGGGGGGGCTTTAGCCTTAGCCCTGACCTGCTTTTGAGCTTCCCAAAGGCAACCAGTCTTCACTGTGGAAAAGAAGATGAGGGCTGCGATTGGTCCAACGGTCTGATCTGGCACGTCTGTGCTCGCATTCTTAAACCAGTTCTCTTCGCGTCCTCAAAAATGCAACGGCTTCCCTCTTGCAAATCCAGGCGAGCTAAGGGGGAAGCAGTCCGATCTGTTTTGTGAGCCTGCCGGTCAACATGAGCTTTAAAAGTAATTATCCCAGTCAGGGCTGCTGGACTCCGGGTATGCAAAATAGGTGATGACTTCTCCGTTGCAGATCATGAGGAAGAGGCCACTGGCTGAAGGAGACAACGAAAAACCAGCATTGAAAACCACTACAGTTATCTCTCTGGCGCCCCTTCTACTCTAACGTTTTGTTCTCGTCTGATGTCTCCCGCAGGGTGGTGTAATGGTACTTCCCCTTCCCATAATGGTATTCTATCATCTCTGAGTGTCTATTTTCTGTATTGGCCCCTGTCTTGCTGTGTTCTTTCCCAACCCTGGCTTGATGCCATCTCAGGCCAATGGCAGTCCAAGTGTGTTGCATGCCATGTGGGCACTCCAGTGGGCATATTTCTGAAGCCACTGTCCTCCTTGCCTTCACTCTCCTGCCCTATGAAAGGACATTTGGGAGCTTTCCTTAGAAAAAGAATTGGCAAGCAATATATAGCTATAGCATTATAATACATAGGCTAGAGTCTCTAAATGCCCTCTTTTTCTTTTAAGAGAGCAGATCCTCTTTTTCCCAGGGGAAGTGAGGGATGGTGGCTACAGCTGGTCGAGGAAAGGAAGCATTGGGGGGGGGGGCTGTGTAGACACACGGATGCCATTGTGAAGGTCTTTGTATTCATAAAATTGTATAGAATCAACCTTAACCTTCTTAATTGGTTCTAAATGGCTACTGCATGTATTACAATTACAACCTGCCCTTCCAAGGAGCGTAGAGAGGGCATGCATAGCTTACCCATTCTCCATTTGCATCCTTTCAACAACCCTGGAAGGTAGGCCAGGCCAAGTGAGGGTCACTATTATTAGAGTTTGGGGTTTAAACCTAAGTCTCCCTATTGCTAGCCTGACTCTCAGCCCACTAAAACCTTACACCGGGTAGTGAGATGTTAATCAGCAATGATACAGTGAACTCCCAAGCAAAGCCTGGGTTTCCCGGTTTATTCTAATTTAGTTCAAATTAATTGTTTTGCTGCACTTTCTCTGGAGACGTAATACTTTTAATGACAGGAAGTCATTAGTCAATATCAGTGGTCCCCAACCTTTTTATCACCAGGGACTGGTCAACGCTTGACAATTTTACTGAGGCCGGAGGGGGGGTAGTCTTTTGCCGAGGGACGTTGCCGCTGCCTGAGCCCCTGCTCCACTTGATTTCCTGCCGGCGCCCCTGACTTCCTACCGCCCACTGGGGGGTGCTGCCAGCAGCAGCTGCACAGTGCCACGCCAAGGGGGAGCCCCAGCCATGGCGGCCGCCAGAGAGCACCAAAGGTGAGCCGGCAGCACAGCCCCTGAGGCAGCAGCCGGGGAGGAGGAGCCGCGGCCCAGTACCAACTGATCCATGGTCCGGCCCGTCTCCAGACCGAGGGTTGGGGACCACTGGTCAATATGATACTTTACGAAGTATTTGGAGTCTGTTACAAAGATTTTATTTTTCAAAGCCCCTTGGTAAGGTTTCTGGAAATCTGCGGTACGTATTCTAATAATTAAAAATTAGTGTCAGTGATTCCCTATAGCAGAGTTTGAGAATGGAGTCTGGGAGATCTGTGTTCGAATCCCGGCTCTACCATGGGGGCTTCCTAGATGACCCTAGGCCGGTCACTGTAACTTGCTTCATGCAGTTCTTGGGAGAATAAAGTAGAGGTATATGATATTAAGCGTCTCTGAGTCCCTGCTGAGGAGAAAAGCGGGGCATGAGGAAAGATGACTTCTGAAATGCAATTGTTGTGCCGCTCCTTTAAATCCTGGGTGAGTTTAAGAATTACCCAAAAACACAGCCTTACCAAGTGCCAGCCACCAATGCCAAACCAGAGGAAATTCTTCCATCACTGTGGAGAAGAGGAAAAAGGCCAACAAACTTAGCAGCTGTATCACAATGGCATGCCAGCACAGTGATCCGACACGATACAACCAACCCAATAACCGCAGCTGGGGGAGGGGGGAGCGGTTGAGACATACAGGCTCCAATCTTTGCTGCCTCTGTTGTAGCTATGCCTTTAAGCAGCCTCCAGCACATAAAGTGAGCCAAAACAACTCTCCTCCAAGCAGGCAGGTATCAAGGAAGGGAAAATTGAACTGGATTCTTGTACAGTAAACAGCCCCTGCAACAAGCTTAATGGGTGCTATTCTGAAAGTTTATTATACAAAAGGAGGCTTCCTCACTGATCCAGTCCTTAAATTATTCAAGTGCAAGGTCATCCCTCATTGATTCTATGGAGTAGAGGTCTGGGGATGGAGGCAAAACATCATATCTAGGCTAGACATGTTCAAAATATATTTTTGTGGCAAATCCGAGGGGAACTCCTGTTACTCTGATGAGCTCAGAAGCTGGTCTACCTTCTCTTGGTGCCCAAGTACACTTTGCAATTCTAAAATTGTGGAAAAATCATAGGTTAGCCAACTCAAACAAATTTAATCACCAATCTAGTAATATAATGTTATCTAAAGATCTAGCACAGCGTAGCGTTATTAATAGCCTTCTTGCATGGTACTCCATCCCCAATGACCTCTTACATCCCTTAGTAAATAACTCCCAACTTAAGAGGCTGAATCTTCAAAAGTGATGCCCAGATAGATAGATCGCAAATGTTGCAAACTAAGTCGGCATCATGGTCCAAGCAGTTTAAATATGATCATCCTAGAGCCTCTTATGTAATTAAGACTCCTAGCCATAGACCGTTTCCGCATGGAAGGGTAAGACACAAGTGGCTTCCTGCTTGCAAATGCAGGATGGTAAACCTCGCATTTGCAGTCCTCCTCATGGGAGACTCCTCCCGCATTTTCCCTCTGCCCTATCGTGGCTTTTTGCCTTCTCACGAGGCTACCCCATTACATATTTGACTGTTCACTTTACGCTCAACCTAGGGTCGAATTCCTTGATGAAATCCTACATGGCATTAGAAGAAGAAGAGTTAGTTCTTATATGCCGCATTTCCCTATCCAAAGGAGGCTCAAAGTGGCTTACAGTTGCCTTCCCTTTCCTCTCCCCACAACAGACCCCCTGTGAGGTGGGTGAGGCTGAGAGAGCCCTTATATTACTGCCCGGTCAGAGCAGTTTTATCAGTGCTGTGGCAAGCCCAAGGTCACCCAGCTGGTTGCATGTGGGGGAGTGCAGAATCGAACCTGGCATGCCAGATTAGAAGTCCGCACTCCTAACCACTACACCAAACTGGCTCTTTAACCTTCATTCTGTTGCCAAAAAGTTAATCTGTCTTCAATCTGACTGTGTTGACAGCGTTACATATAAAATGTCACTATTTGCTTTGGCTGAAAGGAAAATAAGGGCGGATGCTGTCACCGTTAAGGTAGGCTCTTAACACTCCTACATCTCTGTATTTTTGCATGCTGTTTCAACAGTTCTATGGTTTTAAGGGTTGCGCTTTTACAGTTTTACTGTTTTACCATTTACAAAGACTTAGAAGAAGAAGAAGAAGAGTTGGTTCTTATATGCCGCTTTTCCCTACCCGAAGGAGGCTCAAAGCGGCTTACAGTCGCCTTCCCATTACATTTTGTAAAGGCCTATGGCTATATACAGATTGTATTATTTCATTTCTATCCAGTGGAGACGCAAAGTCGCTTACAAAATTCTCCCCTTTTATCCTCACAACCACCACCCCATGAGGAGGTTAGGCTAGCTGTATGTTGCCCAGCTTTCTTCCATGGCAAAAAGCAAAATCAAACCTGGGTCTCCAATATCCTAGTTCAATACGGTCAACAATACACCAGTGCTGGTTCTCGAACACATATCTGTGACAACATTGGTAGACCAGGGAGAAAACTGGGGAGGGGACAAAGAATAGGGCTTTTCTCAGCACATTTGCAGCTTCACAGACAATGGCTCCCTGGTGTACAAGCAGCAACCTCCCACACCCATCTCGAAATTGGAACATATAGAGCAGCAGTGCTGAACATTCATGCCCCAGCAACAAACCACCGATGTGGAGTCAGAAGACGCTCCAAATGGATGGCATTCCGGCTCACAACCCCAAAAAGAAGTCCTGGAGCTGCAGTCCGGTCTGGCTCAACTATGTTCCTGTGAGCAAGGGAGCCGCAGAGCTGAGCAAATCAGGCTGCCGTTGGGCACACGTGCCGGGGTTTGCATGCCTCCTGTTTGTCTGAGATCCTGGTTTCTCCTCTTGCCTTCCAGTTTTTAAGATAAGGGTGCAGGACTGTTTTTTGAACAACCTTTGTGAGATCCAGAAATACCGCTCTGTTCCAGCATGGCACAAATAACCTCGGCTCTCCTCTCTGTTTGCAAAGTCCATCTGTCTATTCGTGCTGCTGCTTCCCATATGCAGGGCTCATCAATCAGCTGTGAATTTGCCTGTCTTGCTCCTTTCATCCATCCATCTCCATCCCAAAGCATAGAAGTTCTCTCTTTAAAATGTGACTCGGGGAAGAGAAACAGCTTTGCTTGTGCAGCAGGAGCAGCTGTCGTTTATCACACCGGGAGCCAACAGACGTAAATCATACCCACCCGGAGGAAGAGGGCCCAATGGCCCTAATAGGAAATCCCGGGGGAATCTGTGTCGTGAAATTAGCACCATCCCCACTGCCAGAAACATGCCCACATCCCCATTCAGCCAAATTGATTTGTTTAGAACTACAAAATCATAGAGTGGGAAGAGGCCATGCTGGCCATCTAGTCCAACCCCTTATTCAACGGCAGGATCAGTCAAGTGTCCATGATAAGCTGGTGAGGGGTTTGGAGACCAAGACATATGAGGAAAGGTTGGGGGAGCTTGGTCTGTTTAGCCTGGAGAGGAGGCGACTGAGAGGGGATCTGATAACCATCTCCAAGTATTTAAAAGGCTGCCTTATAGAGCAGTGGTCCGCAACCTTTTTTAGGCTGCGGACCGGTGGCTGTGGGAGGGTGATCCAGCGACCGCGTGTGTGCGGCCGTGCATGTGCAAATGCACATGCGCAGTCGGTCCATGCATGCATGGCAGGTTCACTATGCACGGCTGCAAATGCGCATGTGTGGCACTTGCGCGCATGTGTGCATGTGAGGCACATGCATGCATGCTGTGCATGCGCGTTTGTGGCCTGTGCATGGCGCACACTGTGCATGCGTGCTGTGCATGCACGTTTGTGGCCTGTGCATGGATGGACCGCTTTGGCGGCCAATTTGCTTGCGGCCTGGGAAGTTTCTCATTGTGGGGGGGGGGGGCAGAGAGAGGGAGCCGCGGACAGGTGCCGGGGCCTTCGTGCCCGGCACCGGGCCACAGCCCGGTGGTTGGGGACCACTGTTATAGAGGATGGAGCAGAGTTGTTCTCTCTTATCCCGGAGGGATAGACCTGAACCACTAGGATGAAATTCAAATGAAATTCCGGAATAAGTTCCTGACAGAGCAGTTTCTCAGTGGAACAGACTTCCTCGGGAGGTGGTGGGTTCTCATCTTTGGAAATGTTTAAACAGAGGCTGGATAGCCATCTGATGGGGAGGCAGATTCTGTGAAGACTCAAGGGGGTGGCAGGTGACAGTGGATGAGCGATAGGGCTGTGAGTGTCCTGCATAGTACAAGGGGTTGGAATAGATGACCCAGGCAGTCCCTTCCAACTCTGTGATTCTATGACTGTAAGTGTTGTCCAGGTGCTGCTTAAAGACCACCAATGAGGGGAAGCTCATCATCTCCTTGCGCAGCCAATTCCACTGCTGAGCTACTCTGTGCGGGGGGGGGGGGGGGGAATCCCGGCTCTGTAGCTGATACCATTCTACACATAATTTAAACCCATTACTGCAAGT
This sequence comes from Paroedura picta, assembly GCF_049243985.1. Lineage (NCBI taxonomy): Eukaryota > Metazoa > Chordata > Lepidosauria > Squamata > Gekkonidae > Paroedura > Paroedura picta. The sequence continues at coordinate 35,316,224 of NC_135373.1, forward strand.
CCTATCCTCTGCTGCCAACTTGTCCAAGGTCACCCAGCTGGCTACATGGGGAAGAGCGGGGAATCCAACCTGACTGGCCAGATTAGAGGCGACAGCTCTTAACTGCTGCACCAAGCTGGCTCTACAAAGTAAAAGGAGAGGTGTGGCTCAGTGGGAGAGTATCTGCTCAGCACTCAGTCTCCAGTTCAACCCCTCGCATCTCCAGCAGGTTATGCAGACCCGCAGTTCCCAACATTTTTGGTATGGTGACTCACAAGTCCAAACTTGCTTGGTGTGATGACCCATCCAGGTCTGGCGCAAAGATTTTTGGCCCCTTGAGCAAATTATGACTTTGGTGCCCAACGAGTTCAGCAGTCCATTTCCCAAAGTAGCTAACCAGACGTTTTTGAGAAACCAACGCACACTGCGTGCACACACCATGAACTCCAAGCAAATGGCAGGCATAGCTTTTGCATATGGTGGTTACGGTCCAGCCTCTGGTCACCCCCATCTCATTCTCCATTTAGCAATCATCAAGATACGCTTTAGGGTCGTGCGCTTCAGCCACGGAAGTGGCCATTCGGGCCCAAAGTGGCCAGCACCATGGCACGGGAGGGAGGGACGGCACCAGCACACCAGTCAGTGCGCACACACAGGCACAGAGCTCTGCGCCTGCATGCAGGCACCAGGTTTCACGGCGCCACCCACACAACCACTACTCCCCACAGCTCTGGCTGCTTCAGACTCGAACGGCCACTTTGGTGGCTGAAGCACACAACCCTAATATGCTTTATTTCATTAAAAGTATATGCAGGGAAGGAAAAAATACCAACTATTTGTTGTTAAGGGTGGCAGTCTCTGATCTGGAGAGCTGGGTTTGATTCCCCGCTCCTGCACATGAAGTCAGCTGGGTGACCTTGGGCTAGTCACCGTGCTCTTAGAGCTGTTCTCACAGAGTTGTTCTATCAAAGAGTCCCACCTACCTCTCAAGGTGACTGTTGTGGGAGAGGAATGGGAAGGCGACTGTAAGCCGCTTTGAGCCTCCTTCGGGTAGGGGAAAGCGGCATATAAGAACCAACTCTTCTTATTCTTCTTATTCTTCTTCTTATTATTATTATTCTAATACATGGCATGGAAAATGTTGTTTCTAAGGTCCGAACTTGGTTTGCAAAATACCAAAGAGATCAACAGAAAGGACAGAGACAGCCCTTTCTTGCTGGCCTGCAACCAACCGTTGGGTTCTAATCCACAGGTGGGGAAACTCTGATGGAGAAACCTCAGCTTAAGACACCGGAGAGCTGCTGCCAGACAGAGTAGGCAATATTGACCTTGATAGACCAAGGCTGTGATTCAGGATAAGGCCACCTTCATATGTCAAGATTTCTCTATCGCCTATCATGTTCAGATGATCAAGGGTCAATGAAGAAGGAGAAGAAGTTGTTTTTTTCTACCCTGCTTTTCGTTACCTGAAGGAGTCCCAAAGCAGCTTATAATCACCTTCCATCCCTCTCCCCACAACAGTCACCTTGAGAGGTAGGTGGGACTCTTTGATAGAACAGCTCTGTGAGAACAGCTCTAACAGGACTGAGACTAGCCCAAGGTCACCCAGCTGGCTTCATATGGAGGAGCAGGGAATCAAACCCAGCTCTCCAGATCGGAGACTGCCACCCTTAACAACTACGCCCCTAAGTGGCCCTGGGAGTTTCTGAAGGGTAGCTCTGGTCCTAATAAAGGAATTACACAATCGGTGGTTTTGGCTTTTCCTTTCTGCAGTGACACGGCTGTAAACAAATTAGCTCTGTTTAGTCGGATCGGGAAAAGAAGCTTGCTACAACTTCAACATTTATTAGGGATTTCATGGACGTCTGAAGTGGGCTCGAGTCCATGGAAACGAATGTTGTTGGAAATGCTAGCTCCCAACAGACCGTTGGGTGGACAAGGAAAATCCTCACACTCCTTGCCAAGGGTATGAGAATTCGCCTTGCTCCATTCTGCTGTCATCTCTCCGTTTAGCCATGGGCAAGCATTTTGTTCCCCTCGGTCTGGCCAAGGGCATTTCAGCCCCACATGGCACATCTCTTGGGTTGCTGCTTCCCTCTGCAGTCTACTAAAATGCAGGCATAGAACAGTTACATTGACTGCACAGTCTTGTTAAATACCTATTTGAACATTCTATTACTGGTGAAATGAGGAAATGAAAAAGCATACCTCGGTTTGTTTTGAAGGATCGTGCCTGCAGCTAGACAGGTCAAATTGGGTGAATTTGGTGGTGGAGAGTTTTGTGAACCGCCTAGACCCACAGCTGTCTAAAACAGGGGTAGTCAAACTGCGGCCCTCCAGATGTCCATGGACTACAATTCCCTTGAGCCCCTGCCAGCATTCGCTGGCAGGGGCTTATGGGAATTGTAGTCCATGGACATCTGGAGGGCCGCAGTTTGACTACCCCTGGTCTAAAACAATGGTGGCTGGCTATTGGAGACAGGGACTTTTTAGTTGTGACACCTCCGCAGGGAAACTCCGCCCTTCTAGCCATTTGCTTGTTGCTTTGGCTGCTGAAAGCCTTGGGGCTTTTTCCTCCTGGTTGTTTCCCCCACATTTACTTTTATAAATATTTCATCATTTGCTGGGGATGTGTTTACTGCTCCTGGCCTCTGAGAGATTTTTAACACTGCTGCTTCTTTGTTTTTGTTATTTCATCAGTGGATTAACCTTGTCTTTCGATTGTGATGATGATTTTAGTTATTAAGGACTGGAGGGGGTGCATCTCAGTAACTCTCTTGGAAAACCTGTAAAGAAAGATTATTCTAAATATAAATCGGACTTTATACAAGATATACTTTGCTAGGAATGAGTGCTTTTTATATGCTCATGCATATGAGAACTCCTTCCTATTATCCTGACATGATTTCCTTGACCATGAGGCAGTTCAAAAGACATTTCAGACTTTGGGCTTCTGTTTCCACATTCTGGAGAAGAAAGCATTTTTTTCCAGAGGCCTGTTCAGTCTTCTGCGATGCATCTCTCTTTTTATCCCCAGTGAACAAGATATAGAATAAAATCCTGAAGCTACCTTGAAAATACAAGGGAAGCGTGCATGCTATAGCCCTGAGTTGGGATCTGAAGCCAGTGTGGTAACATCCAACCTAGATGTCATCTACAAGTTACAGATGAAAGCATGGTCCAAATTCTGCTTCTTTCCATACTCATTTTTACAAGCGGGTTCCATCCTTTATTTTTTACTGTTGGCTTGGTTGACAGCTTTTGAAGCGTAGTCATCCAGTTTACCAACTGGGCAAGGAATCCTGCAGATATTTAAGCCAAGGAAGAGCCAGAGGCAGTTCTAGCAGGAGTGAAAATCTTAGGGACATATCTGCCAGTTGTATGGAATCCAAGCTGAGCTTCTGTTTCCCCCCCTGTTGCAGGCTTTTAAGCCTGGAAGGGGCCAGAAAAAACACGCCTTTGACACAAGCCAAAAAATACGAAACCCTGAGCCTTGTGACCTTTTGGCTCAGAATTCGTAGGACCAGCACATCCAGGACTAGCTCAGGCCTGTGTTGTGGTATATCACTGAAATAAGTGTTTCCTTTTGTAGTCAGGAGGGATGGGGGAGATTTAAAATAAATTAGAGGTACATATAAATCATATAATGCGTATAACACTGATCTCTCTCTCTCTTCCACAAAGATCAATGCAAGTGGTTAGACGAAGAGTGCATGCCCATGAAAGCTTATATCCAGAATTAAACGTTGACTCCCGTGGCATCTTTAAGACCAACCACCTTGGTTTTACTGGTCTCTCCTGGCTTTCCACAAACTATGCAAAACTGAACTATTCAAGAGAGCTTTTCTGTGTAGGTGACACTGCACTGTACAAAATGATTCACAGAGTTGCTGGAACAAATTTATTGGAGTCCATGTATAGTTTGCTGTACGTGGGATCTGACTGAATAATATCTGATATATGTTGTTATAGTGCTTAATGATTTGTTTCAGTTCTTTTTTTTTTAGAATTCTGGTTGGTTCTGCCACCCTAATTTTTATAGCATTGGTCATAGAATGTCCCTGTCGATTATATGACCCACACTCTGTACAATCCGCCTTGACTCCCAGTGATAAAGGCAGACTATAAATAACATTTTTTTAAAGTTTAAACTCATTGGGTTGGATTCAGTCTATATTTTCCATTAATGACATGGAACTTGCCTGTCTCCCCTTCCACTGAGCTCCCTGAAATAATGGTCCATGGGGATAGGGGACTCTGGGGTACAGCATCAAACTAAGAAAAGAAAAAGGAGCCCCTAAAATAATGAGTTGCACAAGAAGAAGAAACTAAATTCTACCAGGATGAGAAATCTAAAATCCTTTCTAGCTCTGACCCCTTACAACCAACACTCAAAGCAAAAACAGGCTCCTTTTGCCAACTTCAAAGGGCTTTTCAGCTCACCTGCCCAGGTCAACAGCAAGTGGATGGAGGTGACTGTGAGGGCATAGTCCCACACCCAGCGCTTCAGCAGTACAGCGAAGAACAGGCCACTGCTGGAAAAGGTGATCTCCATGGAAATGATGTTCACTAGGGAAGGAGGAAAAGGGAAGAATTGTTCTTCTAGAAACACACTAAAAACGCAGTGCTTTCCCTGTATTGCTAGCTGCTGGAGGAGGTTCTATTTCTATACAAAGTCTGCTCCCTGACTAGAAATGCAGGAAGAACATAAGAAGAGCCCTGCTGAAATCCAACCATTGGTCCATCAAGTCCAGCATCTGTATCTCACAGTGGTCAACTGGTTGCCCCTGAAGGCCAACATACATAAGATTTGGTTTTGATACCCCACTTTTCCCTCCCTAAAGGAGTCTCAAAGAAGCTTACAGTCACCTTCCTTCCCTCTCCCCATAACAGACCCCTGTGACCAGGGCGAATTCTGCACACAATAGATAATGCACTTTCAATGCACTTTAGAAGTAGATTTTCCTGTTCCGCACAGGAAACTTCAACTGACAAAGCACATTGAAAATGCATTATCCTTTGTGCGTGGAATGGACCCTAGAAGCTAAGCAGGGTCGGTCCTGGTAAGTACTTGGATCAGATCAAAAGTTTAAGAGTCTCTGTTATCTCTTTTATTTTATTTGCACTTGGACTCTGCCAGAACGGTCTCGATAGTTTTCCGTTTTCAGTGTTTTCGTCAGTGGCAAAACGAGTCCGACTTGAAAATATAAGCTTCCAGCCTTGACTCTCCACACCAGAAGAGCGTTAGCCTAATTATATTTTCAAGTCAGACTCGTTTTGCCACTGATGAAAGCACTGAAAACGGAAAACAATCTAGAGACCATTCTGGCAGAGTCCAAGTGCAAATAAAATAAAAGAGATAACAGAGATTCTTAAACTTTTGATCTTTAATTAAGCCACTGGACAGATTCAAGCTCCAGGTGGTGACAGCAGATCTGGCATTACAACCAATCTCCAAGTTCCCCTGGAGAAAATGACTGCTTTGGAAGGAGGACTCATATGTCATTGAAGTTCACCCTAACCCCATCCTCCCCAGTCCCCCCCATTCTCGGGCTCTGCTCCCCCCAAGTCTCCAGGTATTTCCCTACCCAGAACTAGCAGCCATCATGACCTGGTAACTTGGGGGAGGAAGCAATTGTTTATGACTGTGAGAATTAGGGGTGAAAGGAGCAAAAAACAGTCAGCTGCAGGAGGAATAGAATCCTTTTCCCTAAGGCCCCCTCTTGTCCATACAGAGTTGTGGAGTTGCATCTCATCCTCCAGCCCTCTAACTCTTGCACGAGCAGCTTCATCTCTAGGGCCTTGGAGAGACCTCTTCCTCAGCAAAAGCTCACCCAGATAGTTGGGGTTCCAGTAGGACGGTTCCGTCTTAAAATCAAAAGGCAGATGTGCATCAAAAGAGTTAAGCCTTAGAAAGGAAAGAAAGAGGGGGGGAGGTTTAAGGTTAGAATGGATTATTCAGAGGTAGGGGGCCCCTATTTTAGAATCATAGAATATCATATTCTTCCAATTCATAGAATATGATTTCTCAGGAACCTCCAGGGTCATCTAGTACAACCCTCTGCAGAATGCAGGAAATTCATAACTATGCCCTGCCAGTTTATTTTAATAGTTGCTTTTAAAACTAGTCAATGATGTATATTTTAACGGTAGTAGTTTCAGTTCGCCTGTTGTTGTTTTTAAAATTGGGACGGGCACTTTGGGAATTTCCTGGCTGATGAACCGTTTTCCATTTAAAGTATGTTTGTGCCTACACAGCATAATTCTGCTTCATGTTTTGGGGAAATGATATTTAACTGCATAGTATAAACCCAGAATGGGTGGAAGTGAAAGCAGGACTTAACTGCTTTGCTTTAAATAAAATAGGGGTCCAGACGGCAGTTTAAAAATTAACAGTTCCAGTTAGGGTTGTGAGCTCTGGGTTGAGAAATACCTGCAGGTTTGGGGGTGCAGCCTGGAGAGGGTGGGGTCTGGGAATGGACCTCAGCAGGATATCATAGAGCTCACCCTCCATAGCTGCCACTTTCTCAAAGGTAGTATTGAGTTCAATTGTAATAGTAGAGCTCCAGATGCCACCTGGAGGTTGACAAGCCTAATTCCAGAGAGCCAGTTTGGTGTAGTGGTTAGGAGTGCAGACTTCTAATCTGGCAAGCTGGGTTCGATTCTGCACTCCCCCATGTGCAGCCAGCTGGGTGACCTTGGGCTCGCCATGGCACTGATAAAACTGTTCTGACCGAGCAGGAATATCAGGGCTCTCTCAGCCTCACCTCCCTCACAGGGTGTCTGTTGTGGGGAGAGGGAAGGGAAGGCAACTGTAAGCCGCTTTGAGACTCCTTCAGGTAGAGAAAAGAGGCATACAAAAAACAACTCTTCTTCTTCAGTATATATCTGAGTTCACTTCACACAAGGCAGTGTTGTATCAACTTATATGCTCATGGTAGTTTTATGTTGAAATAAACTTTATTAGTCTTTAAATGTGCTGCTGGACGCGCATTTTGTTCCGCTGTTACAGACTAAACATGGCAGTCTATCAGGAATCATCCTCCGTTTTAAGTGATCATATAAACACACACACATTTATAGAGCTGGAAAATGAGCCCTGCGCATTTTGGTAGCCTGCCCGGGAGATGCTAGGGACATGCAAACTGAAGCGTCAACAATATAAAGCTCAAGTGAAATGAAAATGAATGGCCTGTGTTGTAATTAACAGTCATGCCAGAACTGTGCTATGTGCGGGGGGGGGGGGGGACCAAAGTCTAACAAAGACAGGAAGTTTGCTAAAATGCTGAAACACGGAGGTCAAATCAGATACCCGGAGTCTGAGATGGAGAAAGCCTCACCTGAACAGCCCGCAGAAAACACTCCCAATCATGTAATAGATGGCGTAGAAAATGAATAGGCATAGCAGTATCTGGAGAACAATCGTCTGGAAATCAGAATGGCGGGGAAAAAAATATCCACACATGATCAGTACAAATGTGACCCTGTGACAATGCTTTCATCTTTCGTTTTCTGCAGAAAAAAGTCTGAACATTGTGGGAGCAAGTGGTTGCAAAACCCTGGGGAGGGGTGCTCCATGGGGATCCATGAAGGTTATTTGAAGTAGAAGAAGAAGAATTGGTTCTTATTTGCCAAAATTCTGCTTTATATTCTGTAAGATAACGATCCCCAACCTGTGGGCCGCAGACCACATGTGGTCCTTTGACTAATTGGAGGTGGGCCCCAAAGGACGCCTTCTCCCCCCCCCCCGGCCCTTTACTTCATCCCCGCAGCCCTTTACAACACACTTCATTGTTGTGGCGTGTCTGTATCTTATTTTGAAGGGATGTTTAAACATTACCGTAGCGATCAGAGATGGCTAGGGCAGTGGTTGAGAGTAGAGGAGTAAACTACCCCCCCCCCCCTCTACCGGGCCTCAGTAAAAGGCGGTGAGTGGTCCCCGGCGTTGAGTGGTCCCCGGTGATAAAAGTTTGGGGACCACTGCTGTAAGACACAAAATGGTCTTATCAAAAACCGGGTTGGCCAAACAGTTATGAATTGAGATATCTATTTTGTTTAGTACTGCATTTTGGCCCGTAGGACATCAGCAAATATTATGACTATGTGTATTTATTTCATTTTATTATATTGTTTATGCTGGTCAAAGACTTAACAAATCAACTATCTGACATACACCCAAAAGGAATAAAATAAAGCTGTGTTGATCTTGGTGCCTACCTGCCTGCGATCAGAACAGAAGAGCTCTCCCCTTGCTCCTCTTCTTGACTGGCATTTGCCTGTCTTCCATTATTTCGCACTCTTTCCCACCTCCGCCCCCGCCCAAATCCTCACCTCCCCAGCCCAGCAGTTGCAAGCTGATAAGAAGCAGATGGAGTGACAGAATCCCTGCTTGACCTCCAAATCCTGAAGCAGCCAGTTTTACACCCGTCTCTATTTTGTCTGGTTCCCCTTTCCCTACAGCCTGAATCTGAAGGCCCTTTACCTTGATGGCGGCTGCCCTGCTTTCTTGAAAGCCATGGGAAGGTAACATTCATAGCAGCCCACAGACGTTCCTTGAAGTACAGGCGGAGCCCAAGATGCACCAGGCTGAGAGAACTGGGTCTTGTCTCAAAGGAGGCGATTAAGCTGCAACACGTGCTTCTCAGATAAAGAGAGATCAGCCGAGGAAGAGGAGGGAAGGAAGAAGTAAGAAGCCTGCAGCTTTGAAGAGAGGGGTTGGCTAAAATGTAAGCAGGCCAATCGAAAATTGCAGATTGTGGCAGTCTGTGACTGCAATGATTTCACAGGTAGCTGCTGGGATATCATATGGTTCAACCCTCCAGACGAAATTCCTAACCCCCCTTCCCAGTAGCCAAAGGCAGTAGGGTGTATTGTGGCTGCTTGCCAGGACAGGGTTCCAAGCCTGACCAAGTAGGGTCTGCTGCGGTTGACTCTGCCTTGTGCCAAGGGTTACCAACCTCCAGGTAGGGTCTGGAGACCTCCAGGAATTGATGTTGGTCCGGACAACAGAGGGCAATACATGCACAAATAAGAAAACACACCATTGAAATGTTGGCAGCCTTTGGAAGAGAGTTAATGACTGAAAACGAGACATCTTCATTCATTTAAAGTGACTCTAATACTTTGGAGCATTTATTGGCTGCTGTACATATTTCATATGCGTAATGAACTGGTGTGTGTTAAAATCAGACCTTTGAAGAAGACCCTAAAAGGGCCGAAAGGTGTCAGTCTATTGATTCATATAGTGCATAGCACACTGCTTTGCAGTAGCCTATGGGGCTACAGTTCTGTTTTCAATTCCTATAGTGTTTTTTTAATTGTGCACAATAAAAGTTATATAATGTTATCAGTTGGGTTTTTATGGTTCCAGTTCCAGTTTCTCCCCCACCCCTTTTTGGTTTTTGTCAATTCACCAGGAGGAAATGGCAGCTTTGGAAGATGGATGCTATAGCATTACACCAGACTCAACTGGCTTATGGCAGTCTACATACATATTTTAGATGGATGGATGGATGGATGGATGGAGAGAGAGAGAGAGAGAGAGAGAGAGAGAGAGAGAGAGACGTTCTCCACTGTAGCTAGCAAGTGTAACAGAACAGAACTGTTGCCCGTGTCATCTGGTCTCTTTGGTGTTCTTTGCCTCTATCTTTTCTGCAGGTCGTTTCTTTTCTGGGAGGGAAAAATGAAAACTGAGGAAAATATCATTAGTTAGAAAAATAGGTCCCTGGCTTGGTAGCTAATGAAACTTTCCAGCCTGAAGCCTTATGAGAAAAGATGGGATCTTTTTAGCATAGGAAGTAAAGTATTATTGAAAGAGACCTGTCATTTTTCATATGCACCCAAGATTTGGGAATTGAGGGGGGGGGGAACCGCATATCAAATTTTTAAGCTAGTCAACAGCAACAGCAACAACAAAGCACAGCCGAATCTGCTTTGTAGCTCAGGGTCTAACCCTGTCAAATGCGTTACTTCAGGAGAAATGGCTTGTTGCGCAAAAGTCTGAAATTGAGAGACGGAGCTAAAATCTAGCCTGCAGCTTTGAAGTCAGTTGACTGTGCACAGTCCTCCAAGAATCCCGCATGCAAAACTTCAAGAGAACTGGCTGTTGATTCACCAGCATGGCTTCGTCACAGAGAAGGCCTATGGCTGCAGAAGGCCTGCAGTCTGTGGCTCAGAGGTAACACGTGTGCTGTGTAGGGGCCATGGCAGAATGGTAGAGAATATTTGGCCCATTCTGTAGAAGAGTGGGAGCCTCCCTGACTTCCTCAGGCCACAGAGGATTATATTTTTTTTGTTTATTATTCGATTTATATCCCACCCCTCACTCGTGTCTTGGGGTGGCTAACCGCATTGTTAAAATTTCAATAAGCAGAGTAAGTATAAACAATAAAACAATTACAGTTAAATGGTGACATCCAACAGCTGATAAATTTATTTATTGCATTTATATACCGCCCTCCCCAAAGGCCACAACACTAGTCCCGAGTATAGGTGCTTCCAGGTGACCCGGGACCTTGCTTCATGCGTTTATTAGAACTTAAAGTGGGAGTTAGTTCACCAGAGGCCTCATATCTTATCTGATAGATGTAATTAGTGTTTCTGAATCAGAAAAAGTAGGTGCGGGTCTGTATCTAGTTGGTGCAACTTAGTCCATATACCGTCTCTGGGGACTGAATCAAAGGCTCTTTTAAGGTCCAGAAACGCTGTATATAACTTTCCGTTGTTGCCTGCAAGGTGATAAAGAGCAATACAGTGATCTAGTGCAGATTTGCCTTTTGTGAATCCTGCCTGCTCAGGTCCTGATACTGTAGCTTCTGGGCTAAGTGACCCTCATATAATTTGCCAGCTATTGATAGAAGACTTTATAGGTCTATAATTAGTTGTTAGTGGGACCTCCTTTTTTTGTTAAATTGGGACCACCACTGCCATAGTCCAAGAAGTAGGAATTTGTCCATAACGGTCCATTTAATTGGTTATATGCTAAGGTTCTGATGATTTCTTGTATAAACAAATGTAACTAACTATTGTGAAGTCCAATTTGAGTCCAGTAGCCCCTTAAAGACCAATAAGATTTTCAGCATAAAAGCCTTTCATCAGACAAAGGTGTCTGACTCTCAAAGGCTCATACCCTGAAAATCTTGTTGGCCTCTAAAGACTCGAATCTTCTCCTGCAGACCAACATCTCTATTCACATGAAACTAGTGTTCTCATATACGGGGAGTGAATACTGTCCGAGGAACACAGGCTACACCTTTTAAGAATGATAAATAAACCTACAAGAGTAGAATATAGGGCCCTAGTCCTACTTGGACCCAGTGTTTCTACCTCAGTGGTACTGTCTCCTTAGCTTACAGGGAGTCACATTCACAATTACCATCAATCAACAGAGCCACATTCATTTCCATCCTTGACATGGGACCTGCACCTAAGGCATACTTCTTCTGGTAGCAGCTGTTTCACAATGAGATCCACCTGCCAACCACAAGTCCCATCAGATGAGCCTCTTGTCTACTTTCTTGGAACACTGGAAAGCTGCCAAATGAGGGAACAGTGCTGAAAAAAGCCCCATGCAGATTCCAAACCCCTGGGAGCCACTACTTTTGGAACTTGCCAGGTATGCAGAGGAATACATCTTTGTAAATTAACCCAAAAAGGCTTTACAAATGGCCTAAAGGTAAAGGTATCCCCTGTGCAAGCACTGGGTCATGTCACGCCCTCTAGCGTTTTCATGGCAGACACAATACAGGGTGGTTTGCCAGTGCCTTCCCCAGTCATTACTGTTTACCACCCCAGCAAGCTAGGTACTCATTTTACCGACCTCGGAAGGATGGAAGGCTGAGTCAACCTTGAGCCGGCTCCTGGGATTGAACTCCCAGCCTTATGGGCAGAGCTTTCAGACTGCATGTCTGCTGCATTACCTCTCTGCGCCACAAGAGGCTCTTTACAAATGGCCTGCAGAGGATTAAATATGGTACAAAGGGATGAACAATTGAGTGCAACTGTGCTTCAGTTAAAGGGGGGGGGGGAGAAGAAATCTTTCCCTTCAAACTCGAGGAGTTTAGAGAATCCCAGAAGGCGAGATTAAGTGGTGGGATGGGATTTTCAGATGGTAATTCTTTACAATTCCCCAGTTGATCATTTTCTTTTCTTTTTTTTTCTACTGAAAAAAAATGCTTTGGTGCTTTTTTTTTTTTTTTTGCTTTTTGCTTTCTTTTTCTTTTCTTTTTTGCTCAATGATGTACATTTAAGAATGTAATACTGGAGAGGCGGTGTAAACATCTCCTAAATAAAGACAGATGATGATGAAGAGATGGTTTTTATACCCCAATTTTCATTTTATATCCCAAAGGAGTCTCAAAGTGGCTTACAATCACTTCCTTTCCCCACAACAGACACCCTCTGAGGTTGGTAAGGCTGAGAGAGCTCTGACAGAACTGCTCTCTGAAAGCAGCTCTAACAGGTCTGTGACTGGCCAAAACCACCCAGGTGGCTGCATGTGGAAGTGTGGGGAATCAAACCCAGCTCACCAGATTAGAAACCACTGTTCTTAACCACTATACCAAGATATGGTGGCTTTAAACAATCTCTCTCTCTCGCTATTATATCTCACTGTTTGCAATAAGTAAATGGAGGAGCAAGCAAGAATTATGCCCAGAGTTAAGGTGGACATAAAATGCAGACACAATGATGCTGGTATATTTATTTATTATATTTATATATATCCCCCGCTCCCTTGCAGGTCAGGGCGGTTTACATAGAGCACAGGAGAACATAAAGCTAAATGCATTACAATCCAGAATAACAACTGAATAGTAGTCTCATAACAATTCATAACTAACGGTTGCAATGCTAACATTAACTTTGACCCCGGTTTAGCT